>NW_022589770.1:3368261-3480761 GCF_004348235.1 Phoca vitulina
GGGTACATGCACCCCGATGTTTATAGCAGCAATGTCCACAATAGCCAAACTGTGGAAAGAGCCAAGATGTCCATCAACAGATGAATGGATAAAGAAGATGTGGTATATATATACAATGGAATATTATGCAGCCATCAAAAGGAATGAGATCTTGCCATTTGCAACGACGTGGATGGAACTGGAGGGTATTATGCTGAGCGAAATAAGTCAAACAGAGAAAGACATGTATCATATGACCTCACTGATATGAGGAATTCTTAATCTCAGGAAACAAACTGAGGGTTGCTGGAGTGGGGGGTGGGGTGGGAGGGATGGGGTGACTGGGTGATGGACACTGGGGAGGGTATGTGCTCTGGTAAGCGCTGTGAATTGTGCAAGACTGTTGAATCTCAGATCTGTACCTCTGAAACAAATAATGCAATATATGTTAGAAAGAAAAAAAGAAGAAGAATGTAGCAGGAGGGGAAGAACGAAGGGGGGGAAATCGGAGGGGGAGAAGAACCATGAGAGACGATGGACTCTGAAAAACAAACTGAGGGTTCTAGAGGGGAGGGGGGTGGGAGGATGGGTTAGCCTGGTGATGGGTATTGAGGAGGGCATGTTCTGCATGGAGCCCTGGGTGTTATGCACAAACAATGAATCATGGAACACTATATCTAAAACTAATGATGTAATGTATGGGGATTAACATAACAATAAAAAAAGACAAAACAAAACAAAAAGAGCTGGTTCTTTGAAAAGATAAACAAAACTGACAAACCTTTAGCTAGACTCATCAAGAAAAAAAGAAAGGATGAAAATAAATCAGAAATGAAAGAGATGCTATAACTGATACCAGAGAAATATAAAAGATCATAAGAGACTATGAACAACTATATGCCAACAAGTTAGACAACCCAGAAGAAATGAATAAATTCCTAGAACCATATAGCCTACTAGAACTGAATCATGACAAAATGGAAAATCTGAACAGACTCATTACTAGCAAGGTGATTGAATCAGTGATCAAAAACCTCCCAGCAAACAAAAGCCCAGGACCAGATGGCTTCACTGGTGAATTCCACCGAACATTCAACTAAGAATTAATACTAATTCTTCTAAAACTCTTTCAAAAAGTAGATGAGGGTCAAACTCTTCCAAACATATTTTATGAGGCCAGTATTACCGATACCAAAACCAGAAAAGGATGTCCCCTCCAGCACATACACACACACACATTATAGGCCAATACTCCTGATGAGCATAAAAGCGAAAATCCTCAACAAAATATCAGCAACCTGAATTCAACAATACATGAAAAGGATCATATACCATGATAAAGTGGGATTTATTCCCACAGATGCAAGGATGGCCCAACATTCACAAATTTGTCAATGTGATACACCACATTAACAAACAAAAGGATAAAAATCATATGATCATCTAAACAGATGAAGAAAAAGCATTTGACAAAATTCAACATCTGTTTATGATAAAAGCTCTCAACAAAGCGGCTATAGAGGGAATGTACCTTGACATAATAAAGGCCATATAGGAGAAGCCCACAGCTAACATCATACTCAAAGGAGAAAAGCTGAAAGCTTTTCCTCTAAGATCAGGAACAAGACAAAGACTGGACGTGTACTCTTGCTACGTTTATTCAACATAGTATTGGAGTCCAGCCAGAGTAATTAGGGGGGAAAAAGGCATCTGGATTGGAAAGGAAAAAGTAAAACTGTCACTATTTGTAGATGACATATTATATATAGAAAAACCTAAACATTCTATCAAAAAACTGTTAGAACCAATCAACAAATTCAGTAAAGTTGTAGGATACAATATCAATACACAAAAATCAGTCACTGTTGTTTACACTAATAATGAAGTATCAGAAAGAGAAATTAAGAAAAAAATCCCATTTATAAGTACATCAAAAAGAATAAAATACCTAGGAATATATTTAATGAACAAAGTGAAAGACTTTATATATTGAAAACTATAAGACATTAATGAAAGAAGTTGAAGAGGACACAAGTAAATGGATAGATATTTCACGGTCATGGATTAGAAGAATTAATATTGATAAAATGTCCACACTAGCCAATCTACAGGTTCAGTGCAATCCCAAACTTTCAATAGCGTTTTCCAAAGAAATAGAACAAACAATCCTAAAATTTGTATTGAACTACAAGATTCCAAACAGTCAAAGCAATCTTGAGAAAAAAGAACAAAGGTGAAGTATCATGTTCCCTGATTTCAAATTATATTACAAAGCTATAGTAATCAAAGCAATATGGTACTGGCATAAAAACAGACACATAGTTCAGTGGAATGGAATACAGATCCTAGAAATAAACCCATACATATAGGGTCAATTAATTTATGATGAGAGAGACAAGAATGTACACTGGAGAAAGGACAGTCTCTTCAATAAATGGTGTTGGGAAAATTGGACAGCCATATGCAGAAGAGTAAAACCCAACCACTATCTCACACCATACCCAAAAATTAACTCAAAATGGATTAAAGACTTGAAGATAAGACCTGAAACCATAAAACTACAAAGAGAAAACATAGGCAATAAGCTCCTTAACATAGGTTTTGGTGATTTTTTTTGATTCTGACACTAAAAGTGAAAGCAAAAAAAAAAAAAAAAAAGGAAAAAATAAACAAGTGGGACTACATCAAACTAACAAACTTCTGTACAGCAAAGGAAACCATCACCAAAATGAAAAGGCAACCTCCTGAATGGGAGAAAATATTTGGAAATCATATTTGATAAGGGCTAATATTCAAAATACACAAAGAACTCATACAACTTAACAAAAACTGGGCAGAGGATCTGTATAGACCTTTTTCTGAAGAAGATATACAGATGACCAATAGGTATATGAAAATATGCTCAACATCACGAATCATCAGGGAAATGCAAATGAAAACCACAATGAGATATCACTTCACACCTGTTAGAATGGCTATTATCAAATAGGTAAGAGATAACAAATGTTGGCAAGGACGGGTCAAAAAGGGAACCCTGTGCACTGTTGGTGGGAATGTAAATTGGTGCAGCCACTATGGAAAACAGAACAGAGGTCCCTCAAAAATTAGAAGTGGAAGTACCATATGATGCGGCAATCCCACTTCTGGGAATATATCCAAAGGAAATGAAAACAGGATCTGAAAGAAACATCTGCCCTCTCATATTCATTGCAGCATTATTCACAACAGCCAAGACATGAAAGAAAACATGGTATATATATGCAGTGGAATATTATTGAGCCATAAAAAGGGGGAATCCTGCCATTTGTGACAACATGGATGGACCTTGAGAGCATTATACTAAGTGAAATAAGTCAGATAGAGAAATACAAATACCATATGATGTCTCTTACCTGTGGAACCTAAAAAAGCTGAATTCATAGAAGCAGAGAGTAGAACGGTGGTTGCCAGGGGCTGAGGGGTGGGGGGAAGGAGACATTGGTCAAAGGGTACAGACCTCCAGTTCTAAGAAAAATAAATTCCAGGGTATAATGTACAGCATAGTGACTATAGTTAACAAAACTGTATTGTATACTTGAAAGTTGCTATAAGAGTAGATATTAAATGTCTTTACCATAACAACAACAGCAACAACAAAATGGTAATTATGTGAGGTGTGATGGATATGTTAACTAACTTTATTGTGGTAAACATTTCATGATATACACATATACCACATCATCACACTGTACACCCTAAATTATACAGTGTTATATGTCAATTATATCTCAGTAAAGTTGGGAAAAAAAGAACGGAAAAAATCATAATTAAGGGAGTAGATCACTGCCAAAGTATTAACATTGTACATATAAAAATAAAATTACTGTGCTCCACAAATGTTCTCATTAAAGAAGCAAGAAGTTTATATGCCCAAAACATCTTACTAAATCTTTCCAAAGCAAGCACATATTGGTAATTAAATGATTTAAGCTTCCAGCTAAATGGTGTTCTTTGGCTGATGTTTATTTCAGAGCTAACAAAAAGCACTGAGAAGACAGAATCTGGCATTTGACTCTCACATATAAGCACATTAAAAAGCCTATATCAGGGCTCAATCACACTGAGCAAAGACTTCTAGGAATTTTCCCTGTGTGTTTTACTCAGTTACTAGGAGGATTCGAAGCCTCAGCTCTGCCATATACACCTAGCCCACATGCTCAAAGCACTTGATTTTACCCCAGGGCAAAATTCCATATTCAAGACTAGATCTAGAACAGATGGTCATTCTACCTCTTCTCTAATCTGGTTGTGCCCTGTGAAAAATGCACAGACTAAAGGGAACACAGATTCCACAACAGGGCCAGAACAGACATTATTGCTATTAATACTAGTAATAATATGTATTAAGCACTTTTGTGTTTATGATACCCTAACAAGCTCTGTACAGAACGAGACCTGGTGATCACAATGTTCCATGTAGGAACCAAGTACATTCTTTAACTATGCTCTTTATGGAGTGTGCACAGCTCTAGCCTTCACAGAGTTTTCAATCTAAGCAGTGGTTAGGTATCTAGTACCATTCTTGAGCCAGATATAAAATCAATTCCTTGAGAACTGAATGAGTCTTATTACATGCCAGTACTTTGGGGATAATGAATGACAGTATGTTCCGTGGGAAGGAGACCGTGTGCAAAGGCAGGAGTGAACATACTATGGGGGAAAGTTGGAGAGTAGTGGGGAAGATTAGATTCTAAGCAGGATAGGGCCAAATTATGGAAGGTGTTAAATATTTAAAAAGCTGAGCTCTAGCACAGTAAAGATCTAGGAAGTCACTGATGGTATGTAGCCTCAGATAGTGGCTCCTGAGCATTTCCACCTGGTCCTAGGGCCATGTGTGCAAGGAAGAGAAGGATCGTAGACATCTCATTCCTCAGAGTCAAATGTCCAGTCTTTGCCAATGTTTCTGGTTTGGCATTGATTTGCTGGTTGCCGTTTATTAGAAAAATGGATTAAGCAGCAGAAATAGCACCAGTGTCAACTACATATTGGCTCTAAAATACAGTGAAGAAAAACAAATTTCAAATTACCATTAGGCTTCGATTAAACACCAAATCATATATAGATTCAGTTGATAAAAACAACTGAAGGCAGTGTTTTAAAAACTATGTTATGCATAATAATCACCTAACTTGTTAACTTCAGCTTATTGGGCCCCACCCCCACCAAGATTTTGATTCAATAAATTTGGGGCCCTAGGGGCGTCTGGGTGGCTCAGTCGTTAAGCATCTGCCTTCGGCTCAAGTCATGGTCCCAGGGTCCTGGGATCGAGTCCTGCATTAGGCTCCCTGCTTGGTGGGGAGCCTGCTTCTCCCTCTCCCACTCCCCCTGCTTGTGTTCTGTCTCTCGCTGTGTCTCTCTCTGTCAAATACATAAATAAAATCTTAAAAAAAAAAATAAAATAAATTTGGGGCCCTAAATTATGCATTTTATTTAAAAGCAATAGAATCAGTTGATTCTAAGGAAGGTAATCCAGTACCAAAAAGAAACAAAGTGGAAAGGTTCTGAAAGAGTACTAAAAATGGCTTATCAATATCTTTTGTCTTTTCCTATTATGTAATCTTTAATATGTTACTCAAATGACAACGACAATGAAACCACAGCAATCCTGAATTTATCTATTAGCACATTTATACTTGGGGCAGCTGGGTGGCTCAGTCGTTAAGCATCTGCCTTCGGCTCAGGTCATGATCCCAGGGTCCTGGGATCGAGCCCTGCATCGGGCTCCCTGTTCAGCGGGAAGCCTGCTTCTCCCTCTCCCACTCCCCCTGCTTGTGTTCCCTCTCTCGCTGTGTCTGTCAAATAAATAAAATCTTAAAAAAAAAAAAAGACATTTATACTCTACATCATTGCTGGTGAAAACTATGAAGGATTAATATGTCACTCTTCAACAATTAGAAATTAGACACTATGATTAAATATTCAAATCCTTGGACGAAAATAAAAACGTTGTTTTTTAAAAGATAATTTTTGCCAAATTACTTTCTGTGAACAAGTATACCCACTATATTATCATGAAGGTCATGAAACTTCATCAAGTCTATAATAATCAGATATGTAATCATAAAATTCATTTTTCTATCTTTTTTTAAAGATTTTATCTATCCATTTGACAGAGAGAGAGAGAGCAGAAGGCAGAGGGAGAAGGAGAAGCAGGCTCCCCACTGAGCAGGGAGCCCGACGTGGGGCTCAATCCCAGGACCCTGGGGATCATGACCTGAGCCAAAGGCAGACGCTCAACCGACTAAGCCACCCAGGTGCCCCTCATTTTTCTATTTTTAAAACTTCTGGTTATCAATTCTTTTTAAAAAGTACACATTCAAAGAATATTTCAGGAAAAACAATAACTGGCATTTAAATAAATCTTATAATTATGCATTTCATATTTTATATCTTGGCTAAAAATACAACAAACAAAACCCTAATCTGAATATAAAACAAAAAAACAAAGGATTATGAAACTAAAGGTCATAATAAAAATGGTTTTACATCATGAGTAATGACAATATTCAATGAGAGTGCTTATCATAAGTTAAACAGTGAGACTATTCAACAAGTATTTGGAAGAAATGACATTTTAAATCTGGAAAAGTTAAATTACGTTTACTAAAATTAATACTCTGCAATCATTTGGGGTCCTCTGAGGCAAGGTTTATTGGTTTGACTTTATATCCGTTGAAACCTTTGTTAAAAGAGATAAAACAGATAAAATGTTTCATTCCATTCATTTTGCAGATATTTTTAAAATGAGAAAACTCCCAAGGTATCTATGATTTCCAAAGAAAGAAAGTAAGGGATTTGTTCTAAATGGGGTACTATTAACAGTGGCATAAAATGTCACAAGCTCCTATTTTTAGAGGGATGAAGAATATGGCATTATACATAAGATCCAGTTATTTGTTATCTTATATTCAATCTATGTTATTTCTTATAAATAAGATCAATACCTATGGAGATAAGTGGATTTAAAAATATTCTACTTTATGTTGAGCAGAGAAGTCTCTACTGGGGGCTTAAGAGATGCCAAACTACCTACCAATCTAGAGAGAGAAACCAAAAAAAACAAAAATCAAAACCTGATTTGAGAACACTAATATATTAACATATATAAAATAATATACATTAGAATACACACACACACACATATATGTGGCAAATTTGAGTGATTCAAATAACAGGGGGGTTATGTGGGAAAGGAGACAGTAAGTAGTGATGTTATTTGATTCCATAGTTTCAACTTTCATTTTATAAAAATTCCATGAATTGAAAATATTTCATATACTGAAGTAAATTTCTACTGCTATGTTATGCCAGTTTCTTTAAATTTGAATTCCAGTATAGTTAACATACAGTGTCATATTAGTTTCAGGCACAGAATATAGTGATTCAACAATTCTATATATTACTCAGTGCTCATCGTAAGTGTACTCTTAATCCCCTCGACCTATTTTACCCATCCTCCCACCCACCCCCCCTCTGGTAACCATCTGCTTGTTCTCTATAGTTAAGAATCTGTTTTTTGGTTTGTCCCTTTTTCTCTGTTCATTTGTTTTGTTTATACATATGAGTGAAATCATATGGTATTTGTCTTTCTCTGAGTATAATACTTCGCTTAGTATTATACTCTACATCCATCAATGTTGTTGCAAATGTCATGATCTCATTCTTTTTTATGGCTCAGTAACAGTCCATCGTACATATATGTACCACAACTTCTTTGTCCATTCATCCACTGATGGACACTTGAGCTGCTTCCATAATTTGGCTATTATAAATAATGTTGCAATAAACATAGGGGTGCATAGATCTTTGCACATTAGTGTTTTCATATTTTTTGGGTGAATACCCAGTAGTAGGACTGCTGGATTGTAGGGTAGTTCTATTTTTAATTTTTTTGCGGAATCTCCACATTGTCTTCCATAGTGGTTGTACCAGTGTGCATTCCCACCAACACTGCAAAAGGATTCCTTTTTCTCCACATCCTTGCCAATACTTGTTGTTTTTTGTGTTTTTGATTTTAGCCATTCTGACAGTGTGAGGTGATACTGCATTGTGGTTTTGATTTGCATTTCCTTGACGATTAGTGATGATCAGCATCTTTTCATGTGTCTTCTGGCCATCTGCATGTCTTCTCTGGAGAAATGTCTGTTCATGTCTTATGGCCATTTTTTAATTGGGTTATTTGTTTTGGGGGTGTTGAGTTTAACAGGTTCTTTATATATATTATGGATACTAACCCTTTATCAGATGTCATTTGCAAATATCTTCTCCCATTCCATTGGTTGTCTTTAGTTTTGTTGATAGTTTTTTTTTGCTGTGCAGAAAATTTTAATTTTGATGTAGTCCCAACAGTTTATTTATGCTTCTGTTTCCCTTGCCTCAGGAGACATAGCTAGAAAAATGTTGCTGTGGCTGATGTCAGAGAAATTACTGCTTATGTTGGCTTCTAGGATTTTTATGGTTTTAGGTCTCACATTTAGGTCCTTAATCCATTTTGAGTTTATTTTTGTGTATGGTGTAAGAAAGTGGTCCAGCTAGTTTCATTCTTTTGCATGTAGCTGTAAAATTTTCCCAACACCATTTGTTGAAGAGACTGTCTTTTTCCATTGCATATTCTTGCCTCCTTTATCAAAGACTGACTATATAATTGTGGGTTTATTTCTGTGCCTTCTTTGCTGTTCCACTGACCTATGTGTTTATTTTTGTGCCAGAACCATACTGTTTTGATTACTACGGCTTTGTAGTATATGATATGCCAGTATTTAATCATGCATGCCATCAAGTAGCACAAGTAACTCAATCTCACCAAAGACGGCCAAAAAACAAAACAAAACATTGTGATTTCGGGAGAAAAGAGAGAAAGTAAAGAGCTACTTTCCCACTGTAGTCACACTATTTTGGTGTTATTTTGAAGGGCCAAAGAACTATCATTAAAATTTCACATATCTAATAGAAATTTAATTTGATTAAGTAGTGATCATGACCACATGCTGACTATTTTGCAAGGTACCTGGTAGATGTTGTGGAGGTGGAGATTGATAAAACATTGTCCTTCACTTTAAGAAACTCATCATCTCCCTGGTGGCAACAGATCCATTTGCTAGCTATAATACAAGGCAGAATAAAAGGCACCAAAAAGAGGTATAAACAACTCACAGTGGGACTAAAGGAGCAGAGAAATCACCAGATTCCTGGTCCTTTGTGCCTGGTATCTCTGAAACCAGAGCCCCTCCTCCTCGGTTTTCCCAGAAGAGCTAGGGGAGGAATACTGTCTGAATATATGGGGCAAAAGCACAGACCAGAGGCCTAAAAAGCTCCTTATAAAGACTTTCCAACAAACCACCTGGATCCGCCCCTCCCCCCCCACTTAGTGGTTCCTTGTGTAGCCAATTACTGAGCCTCTCTGGGGTTCTTCAGCTGTCGGATAATTTCTAGACAGTACAGCCTTTGCAGACACTTTGATTTGTCTTCCTTTTATTCTGCTAAGTCATTTACCATTCCTCTATCCAGTCCATGTCTAATATGCTATGGACTGGGGTTCAGATGTCTCTGAGCTTCAATAAATCTGGGGCAAGTTTCTGGTTGTTCTTGCTGGATTTTCAAAAGGAGAATAGAGTGGAAATGACTTAATTCGTTCATCTTAAAACCTGTCTTGATTACATGATTATTACAATTTCATAACTGAATTGACATTAAGAATATTAAAAATAGGGTGGAAAATTTTAAACTCAAACTATAAGACCAAATCTTTTCTAGACCAATTTTGAACAATGTGGCAAGTAGGGTAGGAGAAGATGCTCTGTGGTTTCAGAAAGCAGAAAGAAACTTCAGAGTGTTCCCATATCATCTCAAGGAGGCCACCTTTCTCCTGAAGTAAAGTACAGTTAGTAAACTACAAGTAATTCAAACCTTCACAAAGATGGTGAACTCTTCCACTTTCTCACTGGCTAACACCAACTTCTTCTGTGCACCTTCTAGGGCCTGCTCACTTTGCAGTGCTAATCCCTGAAGATGCTTAAACGCTGCCGTTTCAATCTCTGCCATTGCAGATTCAGTCTCGCTTACTTTTGATACTAGGAGACTAAGCTTGACATCCTGCAAAAGACCGGTGATTACAGAACAAAAAATCATTCACAAACATATTTGGAAGAGTCAGGTATACATGTCAGGTAAAGAAATGGTTTCATGATTCTCTTTCTATATGTATTTATTTTTATTTGGGTAAAATGGATGGTTGTTTTCATTTATTTTCAATAAAATATCCTGTGCACATATTCTCATATATTTATCATCAAAGTTAGTTTATATTTTTAAGAATTATAAATCATTAAAGACATGGAATCTATTTTAGGCCAAAAGACCAAATGGAAATATTTAATTAGTTTATAAGGTTAGGTGGATCTGAAAAATTTATATCCACTTAGGCCAGTTCTTTTTTTTTTTTTTTTTAAGATTTTATTATTTGACAGAGAGAGAGCACAAGCAGGGGTAGCGGCAGGCAGATGGAGAGGGAGAAGCAGGCTCCCCGCAGAGCAGGGAGCCCAGCATGGGGCTCGATCCCAGGACCCTGAGATCATGACCTGAGCCGAAGGCAGACGCTTAACCGACTAAGCCACCCAGGCATCCCTCCACTTAGGCCAGTTCTTAACAATAGTGTTCATTTAAAAGACATTATCAAGACACAAAATCTGTTTCCCTATTATAGCACTACCTTCAATGTTAAACAAATTCTTAGTGTTTCATGTAGAGATAGAAATGTTCTTTGCTGTTATCTGAAACAATTAAGTTGCTCATAATAGTTTTGGGGAGAAAAAAATGACAACTTTAAAAATGAAAAAGATACAGTTATATTCCATTTCTACGCTAACATGTCCAAAATGCGTACCTTTTTTTCTAATTCCTCTTTCGTTTTTTGATACATCTGTTCATAATGTGACTTCTCTTTCACAGCAACACTGAGTCTCTGCTTTAGTGAATCAATTGATACCTTCTTGTTGGAACATTCTTCAGTTAGTGTCTTCACCTACAGTAAAAGCATAAAGGTATCTCTTATTGGTTAAGGCATCCTAGTCGTATACTCGATCTGTTTCAACAGAAACCAAAATGAAGTCATGAATAAGTCTAATTTCATTTGTTTTCTCATAAATGATATCAAATTTAAATAAATAAAAGTTAAAAAAATGATAATTCAAGTATAAGGTTTGTAGCACTCATATTATGAATGAGACAAAAATCCTTAAATCAATAACAAAACAAAAAATGCACAAAAAAGGATGAATGCTGGTATGTGTGGTCTGCCTAATAATATAGTACTAATTTTAACTATGTTTCCTTTAATTACTAACCTAAACTTCCTTAAGCAGGGGATGGTTGTCTTTGATTCTTAAACAAGCCAAGTCATGGGTAATTTTCAGTTATAACCATATAACATGTACTTTTTAGGATAAAATTAAATAAGTGATACAACACATTTACTATACATCTGAAAGAAGAAATAGTTTCTCTTTATTTGCTTAATACCACTAAAGATATATAATTACTTATACAAAGATTCTAAGACTATATCTGGAATAAAAGTTTAAAAATCAGCAATATTTAAATAACACTGAAAAAAAAACCTATAGGAAGTAATTATAATTTATGTGGGTGTGTGGAGGAGAAAAAGAAAGAAAATCCATGTGCATTTGTCTTGCTCATGTAAAATTTTCTCTCTTAAATCCATTTGAGCTAACAGATACTTACATTTTTATCTCCAACAAGGAAAGTAAGGGAGATGCTCTCTCTGGAGTGGATAACATTTAGTGAATGCCAAAGCACAAGCTGCTTTATGAGTTGTGCAAATAGCACCTTTTTAAAAAAAAAAAAAAACAAACCAAAAAACCAAAAAATCTCTTAGTCAGCAAATTGCTGATTTCTACTTTGGGGTCAGGTATGCAACTATGTTAAATACAACTCTCTTCCTAAGTACACTGAATTAAGTGTAGAGAAGGAAAAAGTACACTTTTTAAAAAATTGTGGTAAGTACATTTTTAAAAAGAACTTCTGGTAGTTATTAGTTATCACCTTTTTCATTTAAAAATATATGCTTCATTCGATCATTATAAATGTTAGTAAATTAAATAAAGCAAATAAAATAATTTTAAATTGTATAAACTTTAAAATGCTGAATAAAATGTAATTATATACTGCAAAACATTGAAGGTTTTTAAATTTAAATTCGATTATCTTCTCATGGTATGTTCACAAATATAAAGAGAATGTGTGGCTATGTTATGTATGAGATTTGAGTCTTGAATTTTAAAACAAATAATGTACTTTCAGAGCAAGTAATGTAATTATATAACAGTACACATATTCTATGAATATTTTCTATAAATTTAATAAGATTGGATACTCAAGGGGCGCCTGGGTGGCTCAGTCGTTAAACGTCTGCCTTCGGCTCAGGTCATGATCCCAGGGTCCTGGGATCGAGCCCCACGTCGGGCTCCCTGCTCAGCGGGAAGCCTGCTTCTCCCTCTCCCACTCCCCCTGCTTGTGTTCCCTCTCTCGCTGTGTCTCTCTCTGTCAATAAATAAATAAAATCTTTAAAAAAAAAAAAAAAAAGATTGGATACTCAAGAACGTAGAGGGAAATGATTTTTTTTCAGTGTCAGAGAACATAAAAGTTAATACCTTTTTTTCAAGATTTTCTAACATTTCATTAATACTCTCATTACTTTCCAGATTTACTTTCTGTCGAAATTTCAAGTCCTCTATCAAATGTCTTTTCATGGTTATATCCCTCTCCATTCGAGACATCCTTGAAAGGGAAAAATGACATTTTATTGAGAGTGACAGGAAATACTTCAACAGTGATTATATGATTATATGATAATCTTACATATTATCCAGTGTTATACCTACCGTTAATTTTTAAATGCTATCTGATATTAATTGCAAATAAGATAATTGCATGAGATGAGATATTGCTCTATGAATACTCTGAGTTTTTATAAAATCTATAATCCAGTTGTGACTGGTAATTATATTATTATATATATGCATTAGGACATAAAAAATAGAAGAACTGAGAAAGATTGACAAAATTTATGAAAAATTAAAATTGTTATATTTAAATTATATTTTTGCATTGCTAAGAAAAATCAAACTGATATTTGGAGATCATGAACAAGCCTAACACTGATAGGAAACAATTCTATACATTAATAAACAAATGTAAAAATCTTACACCATCATATAGAAACACAATAACCTTAGGCATGGTAGCTTCTAATTTAATATCATTTGCGATTTAACTGACCAATCAGCGTGGCTTCCGTGGATCGCGTGTATAAAATGGCAGCTGAGGTGCCTACTCCCAGTCCTACCGAATAGTAACAGGCAACACTGGCCACGTGCTTGCTGTGTGCCGAGCTCTGTTACAAGTGCTCCACGTGCACTCATTCAAGCCTCACAAGGACTTTATGAGCGAATGCCATTAAATGGTATGCGATGCAGAGCTAGCAGGTCGAGAAGCCAGGATTCAAAGAACGTTTCTCTAGAGCCCTCACTCTTAAATAGTAAACAAGACTGCCTCTTAGGCTCATAAATAAACCTGGAGATATTTTGTTTAAAAAATTAACCAATCTTTTAGTCTAGTCGTTTCGTCTGTGAATATCACTTCTAAGTGATCTTCACTTAAATGTGGTATACGCGTATGTACACAAGATATATAGATATAGATATATAGATTTCTCAAATTATCAACGACAGACTGTAATTCTATCTAAACATGTTATCACCCCTAAGCTCTAATAATGTATCTATAAAAGATATAGAAAGGAAGTCATTTTGATTCAGTGAGAAAGAACATTTCAATCCCCTTGTTAATAAACACATAAAGTACAAACTTCCGTAATATTTTATTTTAGAGAAAAGCAAAACTTTCCTTTTTTCCCACCTTAGCTCTATAATGTTAGGCATTAAATCCAATAAAAGATCAGTCTACATATATATCTGCCAAATAATTACCACATTCATAAGTTTTCTGTTTGTAGTCTTTAGGTCATTGATTTATATACATTCAAAATTAAATGTTTAAGAACGAAAACCTAACTTTACATATTCTTACTCTAAATAAAAAATTGCAAATCGTTTGCCATCGACCATGTTTATAGGTAATAGTCCTTAAACTTTCATCTTATTAAGGTTTAAACATGAACTAAGGAAGGAAAACTTTATTTTGAACATGTGGTATTGTTTCTTGGGTGCAATGGTTAATAGAGTTAACTACCACTAGATGGCACCAAATACAATGGATAAAAATATCAAGACCATACTTTTCATGCATCTCCTTTATGTGTTCTTCTTTTGCTAGGAGTTCAAATTTCAGAGACTTCACATTTGATGACTGTTTAGTGAGTTCATTAGTTGCATTCTAGATTAAAAATACACATAAAATCAAATACACCTTTCAATCTTTGGTGGAATGCAGCATACAAATAAACGCCATTCTCATGAAGAGTATTAAGTTTGCAAAATTATGGTTATAATTTAAAAGGATATTTTAATATTTTTAAATGCTTTATTTCATATGTTTTAATAGAAGTACTATGATACACTAAAATTTTCATATAACATACCAAAACCACAGAAGAATGCCACTGTATAACAACTGTAAGAAGTACATACCCAAAATACACATATGGGAAATATGGATTGTCTTTGTAAAATGTAACTGTGCATGTGGTTAATTTAGTATTTTAATGGGTTAAGAAGATCACTTAAAATGAATGGTGGGTTTACCAAGAACCCCCGTAACAGACCAAATATGGTCACAAATGCTCTGCAGCTCCTCCCATTAGGAGGTGAGATTCATCTTCCATCCCTTTCAGTCTGGTCTGGCCGGTGATTTGCTTTGACCAAAAAAAATGTGGCAGAAATGACATTACGCAAGTACCAGATCTGGGCCTCAACCCTTGCAGCTTGCACTTTTGCCCTCTTGGAATGCTGCCTAGGATCACCTTGCAGGGAAGACAGAGGAAAGGCCATGTGGAGGAGGACGAAGGTATCCGAGCAGACGGTCTGCAGACCAACTGCTGGGCTGCGAGTGAGGCTATCTTGGAACTTCCAGGCCAGATAAATCCTTGAGTTAAAAGAATGCAGGCACAGGAGAGAACTCAGAAGACAGAAGCCAAAGAACTGCCCAGTCCAACCCACTGGATCACAACAATCAATAAACTGCTGCTCTTTTTTTAAGATTTTTTAGACAGGGACAGGTAACTGATAGGGAATTTTACTAATACTCAATACTTCCTTACTTGAATTTATTAATAATACTAAGTATTATTAAAGTATCTATGCATCAACATCAGTTTGTCAAAGCAGAACAGCTTTGTGGTATTTGCTGACTACACCGCCCAGGAGCCAGAGGTAGGAACTGGAGTGTCAGGAACCCTAACTTTTAATTTGGACTCAAGTTCCTAGTGAACATGTAATCTGAGATATTACCTAGTGTTTTCGATATTATAGTTCTCCACCTACAAGATAGTGTTAACATAAATTAATTTGCTAAAATTTTAAAATATTAAATTAATATAAATAGAATAAAATATTATAGCTTTAAAAATATCTGGAGTAGTTATTTTGCTAATCTTTCTAGTATTTATAATCATTTCTGTTAAAACTATTCCCAGCTTTGACTATGTCATACTAAAAAAATGTAAATTTGAAAGGATGAAACCATTAATCACACCATGTAAATACAAGTCAAATTCATTAGTCAGACTTTAAAATACCTCACTGGTACAGCATATGTAAATGCAAAATTTGAAATAATTTTAATTTTTACAATAAATACGTAAATTTTCTTAAAAATTCAAGACGATGTCAACATGGCAAGTGTATTGAATGTGAAAAATTTTGACTAAGTGGGGTCCTCTGGGTGGCTCATTGGTTAAGTGTCTGACTCTTGATTTTGGCTCAGGTCATGATCACAGGGTTGTGGGATCGAGTCCCATGTCATGTTCTGTGGTGGAGCTTGCTTAAAACTCTCTTTCTCTCCCTCTCCCAATGCTCCCCACTTCCCCAATCTCTCTCTCTCTTGCTCTCTCGAAAAAAAATAAAATGTTAAAAAAAATTTTTTGATTGTTTGTGTAATGCAATCTAAATTTCCACCATATTTGACGTATATTGCCAGAATAAGATATTCCACCCTAGTGAATTTAGGAGCTAATTGAAGCTTTTGCTTTAATCATTAATCTTAAATTCTCTCTGGAATGATCGTTCACTCATTTAGAAAGATGAACATCCATAGTTACATTAAGCATTGTAATAGTGATACTTCAGTATAGTGACATTATAAATATTATCACTGTATTAATTATATATGTTATCTTGCTATATCTTCATCACTATATCATTATATTGTCATGGCTTTTGGAACTATTATGATATAAAAGGCTACTGACCCCTACTCTAAATGGTCCCAAACTGCTGTTTTTCTCATTTTGTATTTTCACCTTACCATTTTCTTATTTTCTTTTTCTCTTTGTCAATCCCTTGGTCAAAATTTCTCGCTTCTGCCATCCATATTCCTGCCTAAAAACAATCGTCTAGCCCTTGAATATGCTAGTTCTAATCTGTTGCTTCTGAGGTATTTTCTGCTGAGAAGTTTAACAAATAGACTTATTACAGCTGTATTTAAAATAAAAGATAACAGGCAGTAAATGAAGCCTGACAGTATCTTCAGTGGAATAAATCAGGTGGATTTTAAGGTAGTTGTTTGAGTCTTTCTGTTTTTAGACTTAAGGCTGTTATTTTAGGTGACTGAAAATGCTGTAAGTCTGACTTCTGGAAAGTTGAGGCATTACTGAATTATAGTAAATAAAACAACACCAGCTTGATATATACTTCTGCCAGAATTTCTAAATCTCACAGCCATTTCATTTGATCCTTAAAAATCCTTATGAAGTGGGTAGAAGGGTATCCCTGCTTTAGACCTCCAGAGAAATTGTTTCCTCAGTCTGGTCCCATAAGAAGTTAGTGCACAAAGAGTGATCAAAACCCAGGGCCTCTAACATTTTCCATTTCTACTATACAATACTTAATCCACAGCATGACCTCAAATCTGGAGTAAAACAAATATTTCAAAAAATGTCACAATGGCAAGAATCCATCGTGGTTAGAGCTTTCCTGTCTAAGTTTATTAAACGTTTTTTTTTTTTTTTTTTAAATTGCAGAGTGTCTGAGTAAAGGCATGGACTCTGAAGTCGGATTGAGTTCTAATTTCGGTTCTATCACTTAGTAGCTCAGTTGATCTTGAACAATTAATTTATCCTGTGTGTCTGCTTTCTCAACAGTAAAATAGAGTAATAGACTTTATCTCACAGGACAGAAATAAGGTGTTTTTTAAGATTTGATTTATTTATTCGAGAGAGAGAGAGGGAGAGAGCACAAGCAGGGGGAGCGGCAGGCAGAGGGAGAAGCAGACTCCCCGCTGAGCAGGGAGCCCAATGTGGGGCTCGATCCCAGGACCCCGGGATCATGACCTGAGCTGAAGGCAGACGCTTAACTGTCTGAGACACCCAGGCACCCCTAGAAATGAGGTTTAAATGAGTTAATATTTCTAAAGGACTTAGAACTAGCTTGGCAATAGTTTACATATAAAGGAACACTAGTTTAAAAGCTACGATGCTTCATTATTGACCTCCTGGAAAACTGGAAGAGAACATGGTCTACACCAAAGGAATGCTTTCAACAATCAGGAAGTCAAAGAATCACAAATATAAACTGAAGTACTAGTCAATTCAAACTGTATAAATAACAACTACAAATACACTAAATATAAATAACATATATATATATGTGTATATATATATATGTATATGCCATCCACTGGAAGGAATTTGTACATCTCTAAATATTTGATTATTGATCTATATAAAGTTGGGTACCTTGAGGAAACATGTATAATGTAGGTAAAAATGAAGATACAGAAAATACACATGAGCACTCAAATGATACTAAATGTACCATGTGTATCAGAGGTACACCTAAGAATTTACACAGAAAAGCCTAAAATTAATTGGATAAAATAAAAAAAGATGTATGTAAACTTTAATATATTCAAATCTTTTTTTAATATTTTTTAATTAACATATAATGTATTTGTTTCAGAAGTACAAGTCTGTGATTCATCAGTCTTACACAATTCACAGCGCTTACCATAGCACATACCCTCCCCGGTGTCCATCACCCAGTCACCCCATCCCTCCCACCCCCCACCACTCCAGCAACCCTCAGTTTGTTTCCTGAGATTAAGAATTCCTCATATCAGTGAGATCATATGATACTTGTCTTTCTCTGATTGACTTATTTCGTTTAGCTTAATACCCTCTAGTTCCATCCACGTTGTTGCAAATGGGAAGATTTCAATTTTTTGATGGCTGCATAATATTCCATTGTATTAATATATTCAAATCTAACCAGTTTTTTCTTAATTAAGCATAAAAACATCAACTAGAAAAGAAGTTATTTCTTGGAAAATTATTATGTTAGCAATTTGATACCTGTCATGGGTTGAATTGTGTCCCCTCAAAATTTATATGTTGAAGTCTTAACCCCAGTACCTCAAAATGTGACTGTATTTGGATAAGGCCTTTAAAGAGTTAATTAAGGTCACATGAGGTCATACGGGTTGGACCTTCACCTAATATGACTGGTATCTTATTAGAAAGAGAGTAAACACAGATCACACAGACTCAGGGATGACCATGTGAGGACACAGCGAAGAAGATGGCCACTAGAAGCTAATGAGAGAACCTACTACCTATGGATACCTTGATCTTGGACTTGGAGACTCCAGAACTATGAGGGAAAAAATTTCCATTACTTAAGCCACGCAGTCTGTGGTACTTTGTTAGAGCAGACCTAGCAAACTAATCAAATATCAAAACAAAAATTTGTAGTAGCAGAGTGTATTATGTATCTTAAGGTACTGGTCTTCTAAGGTACTTCCATATTAAAACATGAAACAAGACAGAGATCAAGATTTATCCTTTTTGTCCCTAGGTAGCCTGGTCAGTGTCCTAGGACTCCAAGCTAGATATGGACACTTCACTTCAAACGTACATCTAAATTGCTCCAGGCATTCTCATAGTCTTATCTTTGTGACTCACACATTCCTCCAAAGTGCAGAGAGATTTATATATGGGTGCAAACTTACACCATGGGAAACCATAATGTAAACAACCTAGAGATATTGATATGGGTTTATTATTTCCAAAAATTATGTTAGACCATTTCATAGTAAGTAAAACCAAGTAAGTAAAATATAAGTCAACATAAAGCTATTAACCACTTTAAAAATTTTAGAAGTCAGATTAGGTATTATTGGATCCAACATTCTATTTTATCTTGGTGAAAACTAAAGTTGTATTAGGAGCCTGAAGACTTAAGTATAAGAGGCATCACAGAACTGTGAATCAAAGTCTCTGTAGTAGGTATAGATAAGATGAAAGAATATCTCAATGATTTTATCTTCTGTACAGAAACCTAACACTGAAATGGTCAGTTTTAGTCCACTTTTTCACAAACAAATGCATTTTAAGAAAAGATGTATGCACCAAAGCTTGCACCACTGTTTTTTCTCATATTTCTATTATGTAAGGTATTTAAACTTATAAAATGTAGAGGTTGAGGCAAGTTCTGCACATAAAAACTCTGAAGATGATATTCAGGAAATATCTAAATTAATGCCACTGTGTATATCTGATTATTATTAACAAAGCAAAATATTTTCTTTTTTTTTTTTTTTAAAGATTTTATTTATTCATCTGAGAGAGAGAGAATGAGAGACAGAGAGCATGAGAGGGAGGAGGGTCAGAGGGAGAAGCAGACTCCCTGCTGAGCAGGGAGCCCGATGCGGGACGGACTCCAGGATCACGACCTGAGCCGAAGGCAGTTGCTTAACCAACTGAGCCACCCAGGCGCCCTAAAGCAAAATATTTTCAAGTAATGATACACTCATTTACTTTAAACTTTATCCTATTTTATCCTCTTAGTAATCCTTCATTTAAAGATACTATTGGAGAGAGCACATATCATATTTTGAATTAAAAACAACTGAGTCTATGTGATAATTCAATATTCTACTACCCTTTTATTTTTTTTAATTTTTTTTCTTTTAACAGTCATAGCTACTCCGTTCCTAACGTATTATGTGCATTTCCAACCAGAACTTTCTTTCTAGTGACTCTCATTATAGTGATGGTCCCACATACACTGTCCTTTTAGCTCCCAGCTAGCAATACCCACCGAACAAAATAATTAAATATGTGAGGAATAAATGAGCTTGTGTTAAACAGTATGAAAATGAACTTTCCAATTAAATATCACAAATCCTGTTTCTTACAAGGTAATTCTATTTAAACTAAGGCCAGCCTTATTTTTAAGTTGTTGATAGTTTCAACTAGACTTAGACGGTATTCTTTACAAAGAAAAGGAACACCCCTTTTTACTCTTATTCTCAGGTTTAACTTGCTAAAATCTATTAAACCAACCACCTTTGTTCTGTGCTTCTCCCCCTCCCCTCCATAATTTCCCTCGTCCTTCCTCATCTCCAACCAACAACAACCAAAATAGTAGCAACTGTGTAGAGGGAAGCAATGTTGATACACTAAAGTTTGAAAGGAATTCTGTGCAGTGGAGGGAGGGATGGAGGGTAGAGGGGAGTTCAGTAATGGAAGAGAAATGACAATGGCCAGTTTCTATCACCTTCTAAATTAGGATTTCATGGTGTCTTCTCATTTTCTCAGAGAATAGTGTTAGGAGTTACCATATAAGAAACTACAAGGCTAAAAGAGAATGATGAGGCCAAATATAGTATTAATAACTTTTGGATTATTTATACTATAATTTACCCTTATTAGTAGAATTAAATTAGAATCAATATAAACAGGTCTTTAAGGATTCACTAACTTAATATATGTTTCATGTTTAATAAAATTTATAATCACCTTTAATTTACACTGCAATTGCTTCATCTCCAAATCCATGCTCCTTGAAGGACCAAGTGATGTGACCTGTATCCGTGGAACTATCACCCGGGAAACTTCTTCTGCCAAACTTGTGATTTCAGATGAGGACTCCAATTTCCTCAGCAAGTCTTCTTTTTCCCTCCGAAGCCCAGCCAAATCAAAATTTAGCTTCTTTTTTAAAAAGAAAATAAATATAAATGTATTATAAAAGTAATTACTTTTAACCTAACAATTACCAGCATAAAATTCTAATGCTAAAGAAAAAAGTGAAATTAATTCTAAAAATAGTTATTATAAAAACTTTACAGAAATCATAATGCCTACGAGTTTTTGCTTAAGGTTGTAGTGCTTATAAAGGTTAAAACAACATGGGCTGGCTGTACCCAGCATCTTTTGGTTGGCTGGTCTTCACTCAGGATGTGCTATTTCTTTGACTTCACATATACATGGCTGAGCCAGAGATTCACATATTTTGATAACCTTGACTTCAGGACTGATGTACTTGACTGGTAAAAGCCAAGCTGGAGCAGGACAGGATAACAGATGTTAGTTGTTTATTCCACTGGGTAGGTCTTACCATCCTATATGGCAGCCAAAATGCTTCTCATTTAGTAACATAAATGTTAAGTCCAATTAGCAGAAGAGGCTTATTAGAGATTTAGTTCAAATAGTGTGCAAACAAATTCGCTCAGTCTTACACATTTGATTGATAGTCGACAAGTCCTCTTTGTAATGTTCACATAGAACTGCACCAAACTCCTTACATTTGAATTTTTAATGACATCAACATTTTACTAAAAGACATACTGGTAATGTTTTTATGAAATAGTGTAAAAGAAATGGTCTTAACGTCAACCCTTCCCGTTCACCAATCTGCAGTCAGCAGAATGTCACCAAGCTATAATGGCATAACAACTCAGAGCTCCTTAAGAGGATAACTGCAGTACTATTTTATTATTCCAGAGAAGCTTATAATATGGTAGTTTAACATAAGGAACAAGTACACAAAATGGTACTGAAATCTCTCAGGGGGCAAAAAATCTTTCTTAGTGAAAAATTCTAATGAGAAACAGCAAAAGATGTAGCCAACACGAACAGTAATATAAATATGGGACATAATAAGTTATCTAAGTATTAATGCTATATTTAAACACAACTTTTAGGAACTATACCAATAATTGCCTAGGTATTTGTGTATATATGCCTATACTGTTAAGTATGAATACTTCAGATATTGGATTCAAAACTACGGCTTGATATATTTGATATTAGATTATGTTTTGGTAGAATAAAAAGTATGTTTTGGTGAAAAATTCTTTGATTATATTTGAACTTATTTTTTAAGATTTATTTATTTGAGAGAGAGAGAGAGCAAGAGAGCATGCACACTCAGGGGAGGGGAAAAGGGAAAGGAGAGAGAATCCCAGGCAGACTCCAGTTGAGTGCGGAGCCTGAGGGGTTGGATCCCATGATGGATGAGATTGAGACCTGAGCAGAAACCAAGAGTTGGAAGCTTAACTGACTGATCCACACAGGTGCCCCTCTTTGACTATATTTGAACTTATGATCTAAAGGTGTGGTTCTATATATTTTCAGAAAATATTCATTCATGAATTGTATCAAAGTTACCTAAATAATTAATATCTAAAAGCAAACTCATAATTTCCCTAACCCTGAAAATCTTCCTAGTTATCTTCCAAGCTTGAATCCATCTCCCTCCTTGTTTATTGTCACGTTCTATAAATTATGTCATGTTCTATAAATTATGTCATGTTTCTCATATTCACTCCCTCTGCCACTTTCTTAATGAAGACTCTCACTATCCCACCAAGACCACTGCAAAAGCCCTTCCCCTCCCTGCAACCCTTCCTATTTTTAAACCATCTTTTATATAACTTTCTAAAACAACACCGACCTCTTAATCCCTCATTCAAAAGGCCTTCAGGGGGTTTCTTACCCCAGTAGAATAAAGCTCAGATGTTTGTGGTTTTCATAAGGCTCTCTAAGATTTAGCTTCAATTTGTGTTTCAGCCAAACATCATCTGAAGTCAAACCTGCCTGCCATACCCCAAATATGCCATTTCTACATCAAGGACACTACACTTGGCGTCTCCTTCCGCTGAAATTTCACTCATGCTTAAAAAACAGCTTAGTATTTCCTCCTTTATGAAGCCTTCTGTTCTTTCCCTTCTTCTTTTTCTTCAACAAGTAGCTTCTCCATTCCCTTAGCTCCCATAGCACTGTGTCTATTCTTCAACCATGAACCCTATTAAGTCCTTGAGAGAGGACTGTGCCTTTTTCCCCAGGGTGTCTAAAAAAATGCCTTCTGTATAGTAAGAACCAAAAGAAAGGCACAATAGACAAACTGTGGAAGGAACCAAGATGCCCTTTAACAGATGAATGGATAAAAAAGATGTGATACATATATACAATGGAATATTACTCATTCATCAGAAAGGATGAATACCAACCATTTGCACTGACATGGAGGGAACTGGACAGGATTATGCTAAGTGAAATAGGTCAAGCAGAGAAAGACAATTATCATATGGTTTCACTCATATGTGGAACATAAGGAATAGAGCAGAGGACCACAGGGGAAGGGAGGGAAAACTGAATGGGAAGAAATCAGAGAGGGAGACAAACCATGAGAGACTCTGGACTCTGGGAACCAAACTGAGGGTTACAGATAGGAGTGGGGTGGGGGGTTGGGGTAACCGAGTGATGGGTATTAAGGAGGGCACATGTTGGGATGAGCACTGGGTGTTATATGCAACTAATGAATCATTGAATACTACAACAAAAACTTATGATGTATTATATGCTGGCTAACTGAACATAATTAAAAAAAAAAAAGGTTCCAAAAATTGAAATCTCCCTATTTGTAGCATGGATGGTGCTATGAAGACACATTGATTTCAGCTCATATTTACAATCTTTCTATTAGTTTATCACTATATAAATTAAAATACACTTTTATTAGTAAAGTAATATTGTCAGTGTTTACTTAAGTAGTATGCACTGGAGCATTTATCAATCCTGAAGTGAATGCTATGCATCTAAATTAGACTTTCTAAGATTTTAATTTGGTATGACATGACTCATGGCTACAATTCTATGTGGAATCTCAGGCAACACAGAAAACTCTACTTTGATGAGGCTCTTTTCTTCCCATGAATAGTCCCGGTAGCTTCTCTCGTTTGTTAAACTTGTATGACATTAGATTTCTGTCTATTACTTCCACAGTGGTAGATCCTAACACTATAAATAAATCCTTCATGGAGGAAAGACCAAGCCAATAAATATAGTTCTCTAAAAGACATGCATAGTAGATTTTAACATTAATCTGACAGTATAAAAATTTATTAAATGAAAAAACACTGAAATTATGGAGACTGTAAATCACATGACTTGTAATTTATTAAAATATAAAACATATTTTAATTAACCAATATTTAAAATCTAAAATCTTTAAAATGTATTTCTAATATAATTATACATGCCCAGAAAAGCTACAGGGCATGTGTTGAAATAGAAGAAATAAACAAATCATATATTCCATCAGGTTGGAGTCCTTTATCCCTTAGAATTTTGGACAAATCATGATGGCCTTATTACTAACTTTTCTCAGTTTAAACATCCTATTTCTTATCTGAGAAATGCTACAGATAAGACAAGAAGCATAAATAACTTTCTTTTGTGTACACTTGGCTTGGCATGTGAGACTACTTGTGGTGACCTTGTTAGAGAGTATGCTTAAAATTTACCAATAAATTAAGATTATCCTTAAAATTGTTGCTTTTCTTTTTTATCAAAAGCATGATCCTATTTCTGTATTATTACTTTACCATCTCCAAACATTTAAAATATATGTCATTTATATTAAAACCATAAATAATAATAAAACACATGGAGAGTCATAATTTCTGGATTTTAGCTTTGGATTTACTGCTTACCAGTTGGGTGTGATGCTAATTAGCACTTGACATTGTTTCCTTATTTAAAAACAGAGATGATGCTTGTCTACCTAGCAAAGGTCATTTTGAGGGCAGAATTTTTTTAAAGAATTATGATAGCACTTGGTAAATTTTAAATTTACAGCATTATTGTTAGCACTATCTTGCGGTAAATGCTACCATAAAGTGTATGAGAAGTACCTTAAAGGCTGAGAACCTGGATTTTAAAAAAACTTTGTGACATACATAAAATATTAAGTATATATATAAACATATACAGAAAATTCCTCCCTTAAAGAGAACCTGGCTTTAAAAAAAAAAACTTCGTGATATATATAAAATATTAAGTATATATATAAACATATACAGAAAATTCCTTCCTTAAAAGATATACCAATCTTTTAAAAGTCTATTTCAATTTAAAAGTTGACTTCACTGAGAATAAGTACTGAGATTTGTATTGATTTATGTGTAGTCAATTATTCTAACCAAAGCTTATAAAGTAGAACTTAACACTATAAAAGTTTAAAACTAGACCCTAGTTATTATTTATTTAAATAGAACATTAAAGAAGCATAAGTCTCTGAGAAGGAAAGAACCCTCTAAGCAACTGTAAGAAGAAACAAAATATATTGGAGAATTCATTCTTCAGTAAGGAGCTCTGGAGTAGGCAGAATCCTCAGATGACCCCCAATGACCCACACCCTGTAAAATACCCTCCCCTTATATGTGGGTGAGACCTGCGAACATAATGAGCTATCACTCCCATGATTATATTATTTGCGTATGTTATATGCAAAAGGCATTCTTTAAATTATGGTCCCTAATCACATGACTTTGAGTTAATCAAAAGCAAAATTATCCTGGCTGGTCCTGACCTAATCAGGTGAGGCCTTTACAAGAAATCCAGGGGCTCCCCTGAGGTCAGAGAGATTCTCCTGCTGGCCTTGAAGAAGTAAGTGGCCATCTTATGAGAGGACTGTGGAGGGGATAATAAGACAGGAACCTAAGGAAGGCCTCAGGAACTGAGAATGGTCCTTGACTGGCAGTCAACAAGAAAACCGGGACCTCAGTCCTATAATCACAAGGAACTGAATTTTTCCAACAAACACATGAGCTTGGAAGAAAAGCCTAAGCTCCGGAAAGGAAGCCAGCCTGGAAGACACACTAATGTGACATTCTGTGATAACACAGCCTTGTGATACTCTGAGAACAGGGTCTCACTAAGCTGTGCCAGACTCATCACCCATGGAAACCGTGATGTAATGAATGTATATGTGGTTTCTAAGCTACTAAGTTTGTGCTAATTTGTTACATAGCATGGAAAACTTATGTTGAATTCCCATTTTTAAAAAATAAGCCTCTTTCTTAAACCTTGTTCTCTTATTGCCACCCTGCCCCACCTTGGGCAAGTATCCTGAGCCCCGTAGAGTTTGCATAACATCCTCATTCGGATTTAATTTTTTCTTTATCCATAATTTTGTGTTAATTTTATGTCTTCAACTGCCTTAAAAATGATCTCATTTTCTCTGCTAGAAATATAAACTGCCTCTAGATCTGCATCTTACAGTTTAATTGCCAAGTAAAAGCCTAAGACCAGAAGCTTCCTTTTGCTGCTCTCAACAGTAACTGTGGAACCCCATGACCCAGGTGAATAAGGCTCTCTTGACAGACTTTCCCTTGTTCTCATATATGATAGTTCACTCAGTTTATTCAAGAAATACATTTCTTTTATTCTGGGCCCCAACTTAACATTTTCTGGAAGATTTCGATAGGGAATGTCTAGACTCGGAACTTAACATTTTCTGGAAGACTTCGATAGGGAATGTCTAGACTCAGAACTTAACATTTTCTGGAAGATTTCGATAGGGAATGTCTAGACTCGGAACTGAACATTTTCTGAAAGACTTCGATAGGGAATGTCTAGACTCGGAACTGACTCGGAACTGACTCAGCATTTATTTTTTTAAATACACACAGCATAGTAGTAACTGTCGTAGCTCTGTTTTCAATGATAAAAAAAAAAGTGACAATCCTTGCCTTCAGGTAGCGACCAGTCTAAACCCTAGAAATATACAACAATAAATGACAGTAAGCGCTATGAAGAAACGAAACAGGGAACTAATGGGAATGTTACTGCCTGTACATCCCACCTGGTAAGTGCTGTTACAGCCAGTTTCCTTCCATGCATCCCTCCTGGTCTGTTTTGTCAGATGTTTCCTAGAAGCTAGGCATAACATTAAAGGCTACAGCTAGATCTACAGCCACCTTGCTTTCCAACTTTTACTCTAGAGAAGGTATCTGCCCAAACACTGGTGAGTAAACTGAGGGCAATCCTGACAGGAGGGAGGCTCTCTATTCCAGCAGGGAGCCTTGGTAAACATTTTAATATTCAAGAATGAATTATCAGAAAAACTAAAACTGGGCCCATGGAAAATATCCTAGAGTCCAAGTGAAATGAAGCAAAGGGCGTAGGAAAAAAAAAATCAGAATTGAAAGAATCATTTCCCTAATCACTCCCCAAAATAATGTATTTTTAGAGTAACTTTAATCTTGATGTCACCAAAGAATAAAATATTCAACATCTGACTATTTAATGGATATGATGCTAGTCGTGGCACAGGAAAAGAAAACACTTGTGAGTATTCACTAGTTTAGGAGCAGCGCTCCAGGGAAAAGGAAAGGGTGGCACAACTCTTCTGATTCTCTTTTTTTTTAAGATTTTATTTATTTGTTTGAGAGAGAGAGAGAGAATGAGTGGGGGGAGGGGCAGAGGGACAACTGGACCCCCCACTGAGCATGGAGCCCGATGGGGAGCCCAATGCAGGGCTCAACATGGGGCTCAACGTGGGGCTCGATCCCAGGATCCTGAGATCAAGACCTGAGCCGAAGTCAGATGCTTAACCAACTGAGCTACCCAGGTGCCCCAAGAGACTGATTCTTACCTAACGTTTTTTGCCGGACAGTAATCACTTTATAGCACTGAAAAACACTGTTCAGTTCTCCCCGTGTTTTTCACCACCAGATTGGAAACTGAAAGTAATGAACTATCTAAAAACTTCAGAAAACAGTTTTAGTTGGGATAGTGGGATCTGAAATGTAGACACATGGAAATTCTAGAAAATCCAGCCTAACATGAGGCTGAATGGGTCACAGGAGCAGGGTTTCTGAGAAGCCTATGGAAAAAATAGTTGGTGGGAGGATTCTTTCCAGTTCATCCTAGGGAAAAGGTTAGATGTCAAATATTGGAAAAGGTCAGTCAATAAAACGAGTAAAAAGTGAGGGTTAGCTCTTATCTCTAACAATAGTGGAGTCTCTGATTTTTCTTTCTCCTTGTGAAACCCAAAGGCCTTGACAGTCAAAGTAAGGAAAAACAATCATTCAATGGCAATTGCCTGCTTCCAATTACTTCACCCAAATCTTTCATCTTAAATTCTACATAGGACTGAGAGTATGGAATGATGTTATTTCATGTTGAATACACAAATGAATTGATTTATATCTCACAATCAGATTATTCTGGTCCACACTTAAGCAGTGGCAGCAATTTAAGAATCTTACTATTATAACTTTTAAAAATTATTACATAATAATTTTGTTACCAGAATTAAAGCAAAAAAGACCGGAGAGAAAATTCTAGTTGAATAATACCTACGTAAATTCTATAGGCAAGAACCTCCTACAAAGTCACCATGATCTTAATGTTCTTTCTCCTTCCTGTAAATAAAATCAATATTCTTTCAATGGGAATACAGGTCTTCCTTGACTTATGATGGGGTTACATCCTGACAAACTCATCATAAGTTAAATATATTATAAGCCAAAAATGCATTTAATACACCTAACCTACCGAACATCAGAGTTTAGCCTCACATGCCTTAAATGTGCTCAGGACACTTACATAAACCTACAATTGGGCAACATCATCAAACACAAGGCCTGTTTTATAATAAAGTGTCAATATCTCAAGTAATTCATTAAATACTGTATTGAAAGTGAAAAAGAGAATGACTGTATGGATACAGAATGACTATAAGTGCATCGGTTGTTCACCCTCACGATCGCATGGCTGACTGGGAGCTACAGCTGCTTCCCTGCCCAGCATCATAGACAGGACTGGACCATATATCACTAGCCCAGGAAAAGATCAAAAACCAAGATTCAAAGTATGATTTCTGTGGAATGCATATAGCTTTCACATCATCATAAGTGGGAACAAGGTAAGTCAGGGACTATTGGTATTCTTCTACAAGAAAAGAAAACTGAACGAAATAAAATTCTGTATTGTCCATTTAGAAGACTAAAAGCACAGTCACTTAATTAAAATATTATATGAGCTACAAAGAAAATTACATGGGTTTCTAGGTTATTAATAGAGTATTTTCCATATAAGTACTTATCTAAAAAGATAGTTCAGATTAATAACTCCTTCAAGTTAGTAACAAGTGTTATAAATTGAAAACATGAGTTTTTCTTTGTGATGATATTTGAGATCTTCAAGAAAAAGAATTAAAAATTAAAATCACCAACCAAAAAAAAAAAAGAACAAAGATCTCAGGCAGAGATGGAATTATTTATGTAACAAAACTTCTTGTGAAAAATACACTGAGTTATTACATCACTCATTTATAAACTATTTTCCGACAAATGCAGTTATTAAAAGCCTACAGTATGTTTCACAAAATGTCAAGCAAATGAAGGTAATATAGAGGACTTTTTACCAATGCTTTTGCTAGTAGTTAGACTTCAGTAGCCTTTAGAGACCATTAACTACCCTTTGGCTAATTGGCCAATGGAAGATTAATCCTCTTTTTATTCTAGCAGCACTATTTTAACACCCTTTACACTCTGTCAGTGTAGTGTCTGAATGACAAAATAATATTGTGCATGAATAATAAGCAGAAAAGTTAAATTAACATCTCATGTTTCACATGCCATACGTATGTGTCAGAAGAACTTTCTTTTTAAGTCACTGACATTCAACTTTTTAAAACAATCTCATGTTGACATCTTATTGAGGTGAATCTTCCTAATTACTGCTAATTGCCTATCAAGAAAAAAACTCTTTTCATGAAGTGCAGTTGTCTAGTACAGATGAACGTAGCTCCAGTGTGCACATTAAAGACAAAGCATGACACTTAAGGTGCTACTTTGTTATAAGGTCATACTAAATATGGTTTGCAATTAACAAAGCCGTTTTTTTATGGTACTAGAAATGCCAATCTGTCTTGATGTGTTCAAATTAGCTTCTATCAAAGAAGTATGGATATCTGCATATGGAGAAGAGATATGCTACTTTCAGTAACATTTACAGGAAGTAAAATTAATTCAATGCTCTTACACTTTGTGATGTGAGTTCTAAGTGATGCCCAATTAAATAATTTCATAAATATGTTTGAATACGATTTCTCAAAATGAAAATCAGCACTATTACAAAAGCCAAATCATTTAAAACAGTTTACTGATACTTTTCTCAAAACAGCCCCAAATATTGAAAACATTTAACATGTACCCTTTAATTTGTACTAATAGTTTTGATGTGAGGGGCATTTATAGTAAATATTAATCTAAGTGATAACAGCAATATATGTGTTTCAAAATAATCGGAATAACTAAACTAATGACTTTTAACTGGATGGAAGTTAAACCACATCACTTAAACTTCTGCCCCCAAAACTATGGAAAAAGGTTCAGTAAAAATGTATTATATATGAAATTTGGAAAATTAACTAATAAAATTGACTTTCCAATATTTGTGGGAAAACAATCAATATTTGATTTATTCACAGTAAGAGGAGCTCAACTATAGGTTTGTTGTTATTTCCAATCCTCTATTCTAGTTACTAAAATAAATGCCCCTTCGAAACTTACATACCAAGTATGAAATTCAGAGACAGATATTCAGAACAAAAAGCATATCCAGAACAATTCATCATCATTGCTATTGTAAGAATTTCTCAATGTTCATATGGCAATATTATCAGACCAGTTCCAGCCCTCCTAGACACTTAATATGCACATGGCCATGGCATGCTTACTAATGGCCACCAAGGACGGTGCAATGCATTCCCATTCTGATTCCCTTCCCCAAGAGGAAATGAGAGAGAACGGCAATACATATGCCATTCTAAAGAAGAAACTGAGCGCTGTCTTTCTAAACTTTTTTTTCACTCTATTTCTGCTTCCCACTGCTTAAACTCAGCTAATTCAACACAGAAGTATCTATTCCTCACTTGTCCTATATATACCTATTCTCCTCAATTCTAGTCTTCCTCCACCTCTTTTGTCAATATTTACTTCAGTTACATAAGATGTAAGGGGGCAGGGGGAAAAGAATCCACCCCAGTTAAACTACTCAAACAATGAAGAAAAGGAAAAAAAAAAAAACCCTTCCCAAATCACCAAAAATAATAGCTAGTATTTCAGGGTAATATTAATACTGTATCTAAGTAAAGAACAGCCACAAAATTTTAAGTGAAGTTATAGATAATGATTGAGTTATTAGGAACAGAGGCTATCAAATTCTAGAATACTTGCAGAAGTCTCATGAAGATTGCCTCATTCTCCTTTAATTAAACTTGGTTTTCCTACACAACAGATCTCAATACTTTTATTTGATTGTTTTTCCATTCTAGTAGAGTGATTTACTTATTGTATTGTATTGTACTGCACAAAAGGCCTTTGTGAAGAGGCTTAAAGAAACTAATACGTATAGTATTGTTACTAACTGGAAGTGAGAATCTAGATAATTAAAAATTATCTAGATTTCACTAAGGCACAAAAGGCCTTTGTGAAGAGGCTTAAAGAAACTAATATGTATAGTATTGTTACTAACTGGAAGTGAGAATCTAGATAATTAAAAATTGCTCATAATACTTTGTATCAACTTTAAAAGGCATTGATATTCCTAAAAATAATCTTTGATTTCAAAAAATTTATAATAGACCAGGATACATTTCTATAATTTATATTTTCAAAAGATAAAAGCATTTTCAATTAGTAAGCTGCTAAAATACATGTATATCAAGATTAAATTTATTTATGTAACACTGGAATCAATTCATAGAAATAGTGCATTATCTAAATGAAATGTTACTGACTTCTGGGGAAATAAATCCAAAAGTTTAAGATCATCATTTCTAGCTCCAACTTTATACATTCGAACTAGTAAAAGGATATACATTTCTTAAGTATATGCTAAATGTGAATAGCATCTTAATACTTATTGAAATATTTAACTGAGATGGTCAATGTATTTGATTTCAGCATGTATTTCCTCAGTTGTACTACATTATAAGCTCTGTAAACAAACTACTTGGACGAAAGCCAGTTGGGGAATTTCAAAAATCCTACAACTCATTACAAATTTAATAGCAGTAATACTAAGTATTCATATGATTTTGATTACATTTATAAATATACCCTATTAAAATTCTCAAGAGAAATAACTTAATGTATTCTCTATCTCCTTTGTAAGTTTCATAAAACTTAAGAGAGTAAAAGTATGGACATTTCTTTAAAAGAATGGTTTTAGCAAACTTTGGACCTGATAAGATAAAAGGACTTATAACATTTAAAATGGGATTTTTTTTTTTTTTAAATCAAAAACTAACATATGTGAAAATTACTAAAAAAAATCACGGCATAAAGTAGAAATTTCTTTTAAAGGAGGAAAGAAGATTTACAAAGCTTGGATTTAAATGATATTATACAAGGTATTTCTCAGAGGTTTCATTAAAAAGCTCTTTTTTTAAAAAAAAAAGGTTTTTTAAACACAAAAATTTCACACAGGAACTTCTTCCATCATCCTTCACTCCATTTTCTATCTAGAACTGTCTTCTGTTTATCATACTTTCTTTTTTTTTTTTTTTTAAAATTTTTTTTTTTTTTTATTAGACAGAGAGAGACACAGCGAGGGAGGGAACACAAGCAGGAGGAGTAGGAGAGGGAGAAGCAGGCTTCCCGCGGAGCAGGGAGCCCGATGTGGGGCTCGATCCCAGGGTCCTGGGATCACGACCTGAGCCGAAGGCAGACGCTTAACGACTGAGCCACCCAGGCGCCCCATCATACTCTTTCAAACAGTAAGCCTTAACCTAACAGAGTAATCACTCAATAAATTTGTGCTATGTGAAATATTCTGATTCATATCGATCTTTAGGAAGAGGGTAGTCTGGAGTAAAAGAACTCAAATTAATTTTTATTAATTGACCTGGTTTCTCTGCTTTCCTCCTGTAACAGTAGTTCTCAAAGAATTCCTAGGACTTAGGTATGTATTTTGGAAATTAGAGTGGCATTGAAATGGGGGGGAGCTCATAGGAGCACCAGATACAGCAGAATGTGTACATCAGTCCTGCCCAACAGAAACTGCCCTGTATCCTGCATGACTTTTAAATTTCCTCCCAGTTACTCCTGTAGATGAAAAATATGCATATAATGAAATGAACCTAAATCCTAACCAAAAATTACATATAAACAAAGTATATTTTTTCCTGTGGGCCAGAAATTTATAAATCATGTAAATCAAAGAAAGATCGAAAGATGAGAAAGAGAAATCTCTTTCTTTTCTGGGGTCTAAGCTATAAGGACGTCACCATATGGCCAGGGACACATGAAAAAGATGGTCAGAGAGAAGAGCTGTGAGATAAGGATTAACACTGAAGACATAAGTGTCTGGTTTCAGGTACCACTACTCTTCCCAAGGCTATTCTCTGCAGTTCGTCCTTTGATTTGGTGAGCTTTTTTTTTTTTTTTTCCTTATATTAGTTTGAGTTTCTGATATTTGCTATCAAGAGAGTTCTGCTAATAAAACCTTCTAAGAAAAGTCCAACAAGCTCTTCCTTGTTATTCTATCTTTAATTCATCTATGGCATCCTACACTGTGAAACAACTCTTCTCTTTTGCTCATAATAAATTTTCCCTCCCTTGTTTCTGTATCACAGTACTCGCTTACTTCTTCTGATTCCTCTTCTGTCCATATATAAGATACTCCCCCAAATTTATTATCTTACTGCAAAAATGTGTTCTACCTCCACCATTCTTTCTCTGGAATAATGACACTGATAGGTTTCTTCATTTTTATGATACATATCAACTATGCAGTAGATACACAAAGAAAAATACAGTGAACACTCACTCATGTATCAACCATTCAACAAAGACACTGTATTGCCAACAGAGTTGAAGACTATGAACCTAATCTCCTCTAACTCACCAGAAATAATCACTATCTGAACACCTTTGGTGTTTATCATTGCCTTACATTTCTTTATACTTTTAATACATATATGTGTATTTCCAAAACACATATAGAGTGATTTTAAGACATTCCCTTTTCACATTTTAACATCACTGAAGTTGGGATGTGTCTTCCATTCCTGGATACCATATAATTCCTGCTATTACTTAAATAATATTTCTTTTTGAAGACTGCATATTCTGTTGATTGCTGGTGCATACAAATATCATCATCTTAGCATATATTGACTTCATATCCAGCAATCTTGCTGAAATCTATTATTAATTTGTCTTGAGATTCTGTGCAGACAGCACAGGGTTTGAAACTAATGATGCTTTTGCTTCTTCATCCCTAACACTTTTAACTTTCATTTCTTTTTCTTAGTGCCTGTGCTCTCTAATACAACATGTTAAGACAAGCAATGATAGCAGACATAAATGTCTTTCTCCTGATGGTAAAAGGAATGGTTTTTACTTCCACCATTAAGTATGATGGCTGTTTCAGGTTTTTGGTACATACTTTTTTAACAGAATAAGAAAGTTCTCTGTTCTATCCAGTTTACTAAGAGAATTTTGTCATGAACAGTTATTTAATTGTATCAAAATACTGTCTTCGGGTTTTTCATTATCGTAAAAATCACGTAACACAAGATTTATCCTCTTAACCAATCTGTAAGCATAGAGTACAGTATTTAAACATCCCTCTCAGCACACTTTCACTGCATCCATACGTTTTGCTACGCTGTGTTTTCATTTCATTTCTCTCGTGGTATTTTCTAATTTCCCTGGTGACTTCTTCTTTGACCCACTGGTTAAGAGTGTGTTGTTTAACTTCCATATATTTGTGGGTTTTACAGTTTTCCTTCTGCTATTGATTTCTAGTTTTAGTCCATTGTGGTCAGAAAAGATACTTTGCATGGTTTCAATTTCCTTGAATTTAAGATTTATACTGTGGCCTAACATGTGGTCTATCCTGCAGAATGTTCCATGTGCACTTGAAAAGAATACTGTAGTTGGGTGCAGTGTTCTGTATGTGTCTGGTAGGTCCAATTAGTCTATAGTGTTCTTCAAGTTCTGTATTTCCAGATTCTTTTCAGATCATTCATATACCTCTGTTTCTTTAGGGTCAGTTTCTGGAAATTTATTTTGTTCCTCTGATTGGGCCATTTTACCCTGTTTCTTTGTGTTCCTTGTAACTTTGTGTTGCTATCCATGCACTTGAAGAAACAAACATCCACCTCTTTCAGTCTTTACAAACTGGCTTCACATGGGGAAAAATCTTCACCAGGATCAGCCCAGCTAGAGATTCCGGAGGCTCTCAAAACTTTTCTGTGGATGTGACTTGTCTGAGCTAGTATGTGTAGATTTCTAATTAAATAAATTTTCTGTTTGTTTACTTCCCAGGAGCTCAAAATCCCTTGCTCACTCTGGTGCCTGTCTGTTATACTGGGGTCCTCAGAAGCAGCAACATGCCACCCAGCTCTTTTTTATTCTCAGCAGCCCCCAGACATCTACCTAGAGTACACCCAGTCCCACTGGTGCCCCAACTGGCTAGACAGAAACTAGTCCCTCAGGCAGCCTCTGAAAAGCTGGGACATTGTATACACACTCCATTCTTCTTCTTTCTGGATCAGCTTCTGTCTGCTGCACCAAAGGCCTTGTGGACCAGCAGCATGCCACCCAACTCTTGTCTAGTTCTTAGTGGTCCCCAGGCTTCTAGAATATATGGGTCCTGTCTGAGGTTTAAGATGAGCAAGAAACAAGTCCCTCAGGCACTCTCCCCCTTAAAAGCCGCAGCAGTGGATACCTGTTCCACTCTTCTTTCTCCCTGAGATGAACTTCTGCTTCAAGCTGTATCAGCTTCTGTCTGGTATGCCATGGGTCCTCGGCAACAGCAGCAGGCCATCCAGTTCTTTCGGTTCTCAATCTAGAGTATGGCAGGTCCCATCAGTGCTCTGAGACAGGTGAGAAAGAAGCCATTCCCACAGGCTTGCTGAAAACCCAGAATGCTGGACATAAGGTCCAGTATACTCTCCTCAGGAAGGACCTAGAAACCAGGAGTTTCCTCTGGATCACAAGGCAGTGGGATAGGGGTAGGGATTAAGTGTTAAGAATGCCACAAGCAATTTGAATATAGCTAGCTTCTCACTTACGAGGGGTGCAGTGCCTCTTCCCATTGGTTTCTGGATTTCTCACAAAAGGAATTCACCCCTTTCTTTGTTGTAGTAATGAATTATATAAATAAATTTTCTAATGATGAAAACAACCTGTTTATTTCTGGAATTATCTTCACTTATTTATGATATTTATTTATCATACATTGATTAGATTTGCTAATAGTTAGGAATATTCATCCATGTTCATAGCTGAGATGAGCCTTTAATTTTCCTTTCTCATATTTCCCTATCTTGTTGTTGTGTTACAGTTATAGTACCCTCATAAAATGAGGAGGAATTTACTTCTCTTTTTTCTATTCTTTGGGAAAATGTGTATGCCTAGCAGAACTTACATATAAAACTCAAATTTCTATCTCACAAACTGTTCATAATGTGGTATTACTTTTTTATTGATAGCTTTATTAAGGTATAATTTACATAGATGAAATTCATCCATTTTGAAAGTATCTGATTGAATGACTTTTAGTATATTTACAGAGTTGTGCAATTATCACCAAACACTAATTTTAGAACATTTCCATCATTCCAGAAAGAAACCTCATGCCCACTTACAGACATTCCTTTCCCAACTCTGTGCCTATACAATCTCTAATGTACTTTTCGTCTCTATACACTTTACCTTTTCTGAACATCCCATATAAGTGAAATATTACTGTATTTGATCTTCAGTGACTGATTTCTTCCACTGGGCATGTTTTCAAGGTTCATCCATGTTGTAGCTTTTGTCACTACTTCATTACTTTTTTATTGCTGAATGATTATCCATTGTATGGGTGTTTGGGTTGTTTCCACTTTTGGGCTATTATGAATAATGCTGCTATGAACATTCACGTACAGTTGTTATGTGAACTTCTGTTTCCAATTCTCTTCCGTATACACCTAAGTGGAATTGCTGAATCATACGGTAAGTCTATATTTTGCCTTTTGAGGAACTGCAAAACTGTTTTCCAAAACAGTACACCACTTTCCATTCCCACCAGCAATGTATGAAAGTTTTAATTCATCTATATCCCCATCGACACTTGCTATTGTTTGTCAATTTATTAGTATCAGTGATCCAGCTTCTAGTTTTTTTGATCTTGTCTACTGCATGTTTGCTTTCTACAATATCAAGTTTTGTCCTTAATATTTCCTTCTTTCTATTTTCTTTGGGATTATTTAATTGCTCATTCTTAAACTGAATGTAACCAATTACACTGGTAGCTCATTAATTTTTAACCTTTCTCTAGTCTTACTGTATTTAAAGGTACACATTTCCATCTGAGTACCATCTTACCTGCACCCTACAAGTTTTGATATCATTCAATTTGAGTATTCTCTCATTTTTATTTTATTTGCTTCTTTGACCCATTAGTTATTTGGAAATGTCTCTATAAGTTTGCATCAGAATTTTCAAAGTTAAGCTTTTAAACTGATTTCTAATTTAACTTACGTTAGACAATATTTTTTTTATTATGTTATGTTAATCACCATACATTACATCATTAGTTTTTGATGTAGTGTTCCATGATTCATTGTTTGCATATAACACCCAGTGCTCCATTCAGTACATGCCCTCTTTAATACCCATCACCAGGCTAACCTATCCCCCACCCCCCTCCCCTCTAGAACCTTCAGTTTATTTCCCAGAGTCCATAGTCTCTCATGGTTCGTCTAGACAATATTTTTTATATGCCACCAAATATTTAAAATTTGTGGAGAGCTTTTTTTGGCTTAATTATGTGAATATTTTTGATAAATATTTAGAGCAAGACTTTTTATTGTTTTGTTCAAATAATGTATATGCTTAATGACTGTCAGCTTCATCTTAAAAGTAATAAAATTTGCAATTTTTGCATTATTTATTTTGAGCTCAAGTTTTTAAATGTTCATATTTATATATATTAAGTGTTTATATATTAGTTTACATCTGTTCTCCTTTAGAGCAAAATTCCTTGAGATAACTCTAAAAAGTATGCATATTTAACTATATTCTCCAATTCCTCTCCTTCTCTTCCCATTTCTTAGTTCCTCTCATGGACTCATTCTACTCAGCAGCATTTGACACAGTCAGTCATTTACTAGTCCTTGAAATCCTTTCATCACTTGGCTTTTAGATACTCCATCCTCTTGGTTTTCTTTCTACTTAACTGGCCTCTCCTCTTCTGGTTCTTCCCCATCTGTCCAAACTCGAAAGGTTGAGGGCCCTGGACTCAGACCTGGGACCTCTTCTCTTTTTTGTCTATCTTCACTCCCTAAGTGATCCCATCCCAGCTTCACATTTTAAAATACGATCTAAATTCTCATAACTTCAAAATTCATACCTCTAGCCCTGGCCTCTCCTCTATATTTGACATTAAATATCCTGCAGCTCACTTGACACCCTCACTTCAGTGACAAGCTGCCATTGGTTACAGCGGTAAGCTGTCTGATTTTAGCCCCTAGGGATTTACATCTTTTGTTGTTGTTGTTGTTATGTTCTATATATTTAAATGGTGTACACTTATATTTGTTATATTTTGTCCAACTTTCCTGGTATGTTTTTATATGAGGTTTTTTTCCTCCCACAATATTTATTATATAATATTGTCACAGATATAGTCTATCATCAACTTTCTAGTCACTTTAATTAGAATACTGATAGATATCTTAAAGACTTCACTTTTTGTTTTTTACCTTCCCATATAGGATTGGTCATCAAACTCTGTGTGTTATACCATTGTATAATCTCTTGTTTTTTTTTTTTCTTTCTTTCTATTCTATTGGTATTCTCTAGATATTTGTCATCTTTTGCTATGATATTTAAACAGTCTCTTATTTACTTGTTTCCATTTAATTTCTATTTTCTCAAAGTTTAGTCTCATACTTAACTGTATATCAGAACCACCTGAGAGCTTTTAAAAACTAGCAACGTATAAGGATCACCACAGAGATATTCAGATTTAACTGGTCTAGGGTAGGGCATGGGCGTTAAGTATTTTTCAAAGCTCTGCAAGTGAGAACATGCAGCTAGCGTTGAGAACCACAGCTACACCAGACTATTCACTAGTCTCAACAAACTGCTTTCTCACCTTGATGCCTTTTCAAGCTTTCCTTCTTCCAATGGCTTTGTTCCACTCATACAATTTTCAAAATTAGACTTATAGTTTAGTTTTATTTTGAAAGTTGTATGCTACTATTTTGAAAGCCAAATGCTACTCCTCAAAAGCCTTACTAAATAATGACTATGATGGGTGCGCCTGGGTGGCTCAGTCGTTAAGCATCTGCCTTTGGCTCAGGTCATGATCCCAGGGTCCTGGGGTCGCACCCTGCATCAGGCTCCCTGCTCCGTGGGAAGCCTGCTTCTCCCTCTCCCACTCCCCCTCCTTGTGTTCCCTCTCTTGCTGTCTCTCTCTCTGTCAATTAAATAAATAAAATCTTTAATAAATAAATAAATAAATAATGACTATGATGAATGACTGTCTACATATCCATGGTATATGTTACACACACACACACATATAAACACATACACACACTATAGATAGATAGATATTACAATTTCTTTGCATTGTGATATACATGTCCAACTCTCTTAGTAGTATATTATATAGGGGTCAAAGATAATGTTTAATTTATTGTTGAATATCCTATTATTAGAGTTACTTACCTATGTTAGGTATATTAAACTAAAATAAATTGTAACAAATACATCTATCCATGTGCAAACCAAAATTTTAGGCATTTAAAACCAAACTCTAAAACATATGCATAATTAAATATCACAATGATTCCATAGTGGGGAAAATGTTATAATTTGTCACTTCTAGGCATGTTGATATTTTAACGAGACACACTTACCTCAAAGTATACTGATGCAGAGAATAAAAACACTACTAGGAATATAAGACTGTGCAATATATCCTAACACTGGTTTATTATAAACAGAAAATAAATTTCTACCTGATATTTTCAGGTCCTATTTTCTTACCTTACTATTTTCTGTGTAAGAGCACAAGTGCATGTGAAAACAGAGTATAAGAAGTATGATTTCACAGTACATAGTGTTCTAAGTGATAATAATAGTTCCTTACAAAGTCTAATATAAGACACAGACATTCTGTTAACAAATATCACTTGGTTCATCTAGAAGATAAGACATAGGAATAAGACAGTCACGTCCAATTCCACATGGATTCTCAGCTCAGATCCTGGTTTTTGCACAGTTTACCTTGCGAACATGATCCGAGTGACATTTCACAAATTCCTGGATAAATGTTGCTACACTCTGCTAGGAGAGAGACAGGCTGTGTCATGCACAGATCAATAATAGCACTGTGTTTCATCAGCTTCAAAATCAAAAGTGCTTCATCTGGCAAAAGCCACGGCCCTAGAGAATCTGACATATATAAACTGAATACCCTACAAGGAATGTGTACAACACAAGCTATTGGGGTAAGATAAAAGAAAACTCTGGAGATTAGCAATGAAATACAATAAGAGAGTAGTTTTCTACTTCATTATCACTAGAGGTATGAACACAGACCACAAAAATGAAAATGAGGCTATTTAATATTCTACAATTCCTGACAGAAAAAAAAATGAGTCCAGTACAATTTAACACCTCAGTCTCTTAAATAAGAGTTATATAAATAAATATAAATCAAAGATAAGTGTAAGTTTAGGATACAATAGCAATCATATATATCTACACAAATGAAAATGTTTTATGGAGATCCATAAAATACGGTTCTTTTAGAATTACAGGGTTTGCTAAAAGACTCTTCAGATTTAATAGTTAGTATCCTAAGTTTCTATGTTAGATTTATATATTAGATTATATATGTTAGTTTATATGTTAGATTAACCTAAATTTATATGTTAGATTAACCTAAAAACCCAAGATATTTGTTGAATGGGTTATGTTATAGGTTGATATAATGAGTCAAGAGATAAAAATCAATTAATGCAGTCCTTCACATCAACAAACTAAAAAATAAAAATCAGACAATCACATCACTAGATGCAGAAAATCATTTGACAAATTCAACACACATTTACAGTAAGAACTCTCAGTAAATTAGTAATAGAGGGGAGCATCCTCAACTTCATAAAGAATATCTACAAAAGCCCTATAAGTAACATCATACTTAATGATGAGAAACTTGAAGCTTTCCCACTAAGATCAGGTGCAAGGCAAGAGGTCACCTCTCACCCTGGCTTTTTGTCATACTGGAAGTCCTAGCTAAGTCAGCAAGACAAGTAAATTAAGTGACAGGCATCCAGAATTGGAGGGAAGAAATAAAACTGTCTTTGTTCACAGATATGATTGTCAATGCAGAAAATCCAAAAGAATCAACAAAAACAACAACAAAAAAAACCTCCTGGGCCAAATAAGTGATTATGTCACAGTTGATGGATAAAAGGTTAATATATGAAAGTCAATACTTTTCCTATATACCAAGAGTGAACAAGTAGAATTTAAAAGCAAAACATCCCATTTACATTAGCATATTTAAAAAGTAAATACTTTGATATATATCTAACAAAATATGTACAATGTCTATATGAGAAAAACTAAAATAGTTTGAGAAATGAAATCAAAGAAGAACTAAATAAATGGAGATATTCCATGTTCATGGAAAGGAAGATACAATTGTCAAGATGTTAGTTCTTCCCAATTGGTTCTACAGATTCACTGCAATCCCATCAAAATCCCAGCATGGGAATATTGACAAACTGATTCTAAAGTTTATATGAAGAGGCAAAAGACCCAGATTAGTCAACACAGTATTGAAGGAAAACAACAAAGTTGGAAGACTTAACACTACCTGATTTCAAAACTTACTGTAAAGCTACAGTAATCAAAACATGTGGTATTGGTAAAAGAATAAATATAAATAGGCCAATGGAACCGAATAGACAGCCCAGAAATAGACCCATATAAATAGTCAACTGATCTTTGACAAAAAAGCAAAGGCAATGCAAGATAAGATAGCCTTTCCAACAAACTGTGCTAGAACATTTGGACATCTACAGGCAAAAAAAAATAAATAAATCTAGACACAGACAGACCTTATTGCCTTACAAAAATTAATTTGAAATGGATCACAGACCTAAGTGTAAAATGCAAAGCTAAAAAATTCCTAGAAGATAAAATAGAAGAATCTTCAAGTGATCTTGGGTATGGCAATCACATTTTAGATACACCAAAAGCATGACCATGAAAAAAATAATGATAAGCTGAACTTCATTAGGATTCAAAACTTCTGCTCTACAAAGTACAGTGTCGAGAGAATGAGAGGGCCCATTCTGCTAGAGACTGGAAGCAAATATTTACAAAAGACATATATGATAAAGGACTTTTTCCAAAATACACAAAGAACTCCTAAAACTCAGCAGTAAGAAAACAAAGAACCCAATTAAAAAGCGGGCAAGAGACCCAAACAGACATCTTACCAAAGAAGATAAACAGATGGCAAATAAGCATATAAAAAGATGGTCCACATCATATGCCATCAGGGAAATGCAAATTAAAACAACCATGAAATACCACTATATGCTTTCAGAATGGCCAAAATCCACAACATTGTCAACATCAAACGCTAGTGAGAATGTGGAACAATGGGAATCTCAGTGCTGCTGGGAATCAAAATGATACAGTACTTTGGAAGACAGCTTGGCAGTTTCTTACAAAACTAAACATATTTTTACCATTTGATCTAGCAATCATGCTGCTTGGTATTTGCCCAAAGGCATTGAAAACCTGTGTGTACACAAGAACCTTCATGGGGATGTTATTAGCAGCTTTATTCATAATTGCCAAAGCATGGAAGTAATCAAGATGTCCTTCAGTAGGTGAGTAAATAAATAAATTGTGGTACATCCAGACAATGGAATATTATTCAATGCTAAAAAGAAATGAGCCATTGAGCCATGAAAAGACAGGGAGGAAACTTAGGTGCATATTATTAAGAGAAAGAAGCCAGTCTGAAAACTCTTTATATTGTATGATTCCAACTATATAACATTCTGCAAAAGGCAAAGCTATGGAGAGAATAAAAAAATCTGCAGTTGCCAGGGACTGGAGTGGGGTGGGGAGGATAAATAGGCAAAACATAGAGGATTTTTAGGGCAGTGAAAATGAATACATGAATAGATATGTGTCATTATACATTTGTCCAAACCCAAAGAATGTACAATAGCAAGAGTGAACTGTAAGTAAACTATGCATTTTGGGTAATTATGATGTATCAATGTAGGTTCATCAATTGTAATGAATTGTACCTTTCTGATGGGGATATTGCATGTGTGGAGGCATGGGATATAAGAGAAATATCAGTACCTTCTTTTCAATTTTACTGTGAACCTAAACTACTCCTTCCAAAATAAAGTTTTAATAAAAGAACATACAATTTCATTGCTCTCAAGTTCTACCTTCCACAAATCACTAGAACATAGTTCAGCCAAGTTCTTTGACACTCTGTAACAAGGGCTGCCTTCCCTCCAGTTTCCAAAAACATATTCCTCATTTTCATCTGAAACCTCTCCAGAATAGCCTTAATGTCTGTATTTCTAGTATGTACCTCAAAACTCTTGCAGCATGTACCCATTACACAGTTCCAAAACTGCTTCCACATTTTTAGGTATGTGTCGCAATAGCACTCAACTGCCAGTACCAAAATCTGCATTACTCTGCTTTGGTTGCTATAACAACAACAAAACCCCCATAAACTGAGTGGCTTAAACAATAGACATTTAATATCTTCCAGTTCTGGAGGCTGGAAGTATGAGATCAGAATGCCAGCATGGTCAGGTTCTAGTGAGAACTCTCTTCCTATAAGGTCACTAAACCCACCATTAGGGCACCTCCCTCATGACCTCAACTAAATGCAATTACCTCACAAAGGCGCCATCCCCAAAAACCATAACATTAGGAATTAGGGCTTCAACATATGGATTTTGGGGGAACACACTTCAATCATAGTGAATATAAACCTCTTGAAATCCTTTGTTATTTAAACAAATACAGAAAGAAAATTAATAAAATAATTCATCTATTCATATATGAATAAATGGTACAGATTATTCTATTTTCTCTAAGCACATATTATATCAGGGGAAGGCTTATTAGAAAATAAATTTTACAGTATATAACATTCCACAAAAATTTATGTTTGATATCTACCAGCTAATACCTTATATATAATTATTTAATACCTAATACAAAACATTCGGAAGATTTTCTAAAAGGTGGTTTTATAGCTAAAGCTGCATTTTCTTTTATAATATGGATTCTGATAGTTTGCTTCTATGAGTTAATGCTGTTTAAATCTACATGATGACAGATACGTGGCTATAAAGGAGTTTTCACAGTCATAATACAATTAAGTAATGTTACTGGAATAAAAGAAGATGACATTTACATCTTGTTGTTCTTAAGACTTGGGACTCATTTTTCATACTTATCAGATGAATTATGAGTAAGTCCCTTGAGTCAGAGAACTGAGCATTCAAACTGGAAAAGCTAGTCAATATTATAAGCTTTAACATTTCTATTCCTTGATGTTCACTTTTATAATAGAGAACTGAATGTGTTAGAAAAAGAAAACATATGTTTTAATTAGAAGTTAGTTTTAAGGGAATTCACCTTAAATGCATTTTACTTTGTTGAATTTAATAATTGAAGTGCTTTGTCTAATAGTAGGTTCTCTATACATCTAAAAATGTTATATAGCTATTACACTTTACCATAATATTTTTTTAAAGATTTTATTTATTTATTTTGAGAGAGAGAGTGAGCAAGCAGGAGGAAGGGCAGAGGCAGAGGGAGACTGAGGATCCCAAACAGGCTCCACACCCAGTGTGGAGCCCAATGTGGGGCTCCATCTCACAACCCTGAGATCATGATTTGATCTGAAATCAAGAGTCAGACACTTAACCAACTGGAGCCACCCTAGCACCCCTTCCATAATATACATTACAGAAACAATTGTTATGTTGGCAGTAGGTTTTATTAATTTGAATAGAGAATGGTTTTTAATCTATTAGTCTGTCAACCATAAATACATTATCAATAAAAGTCTTGCAGATACTATTATTTGTTGGTATATTTTCCCATTTAAAACCAATATAAAAAAAAGTTTTACTGAGATATAATTCACATACCATACTATTCATTCATTTAAAGTATAAATTTTCAGTGTCTTTTAGTATATTCACAGATATGTTCAACCATCATCACAGTGAATTTTAGAATATTATCATCACTTTAAGAAACCCACACACTTTAGCAATCACTACCATGTTCTTCTTTTCCCCCAGCCCAAAGCAAACACTAATCTACTTTCTGTCTTTATAGATTTGCCTATTCTGGATATTTCATATATATGGAATCATATAATATGTTCTCTTTTCTGACTTGTTCTTTCACTAACTATAATATTTTTAAGTTTCATCCATGTTGTAACATGTATCAATACTTCATTACTTTTTGTGGTTTAATAATATTCTGCTGTATGCATATACCACAGTTTATCCTTCCATCAACTAATGGACATTTAGGTTGTTTCTACCTTCTGGTTATTACCAATAATGCTGCTATGAACAATACTGCCTTATTATTTACTATCATGGTGCAGAGCCTTATGGTAAGACAGAGGCAAGTGCCTAGGCTTTCTCATTCCTTTCCTGAGTATTCACAAAACTGTGTGAATGCATGTGTCCTCCAGATTCCCAGGAATATGTCAGAGTCTTTCAAAACTTTTATGGACATCTCATTCCACAGCTTTTACTTTTAAGCTATTTGGTTAATATATTATTTGACCTAAACTAGAATCTATCACTTCAGGCAGCCTAAAGTTAAAACACTTGCTTGTGATTGTTTTGACAGTCTCATCCACCCACCTCACCCGCCAAGAAGGCTGCTCGCAATGATTGAGATCAGAGTCATTTTTTCAACTGGGGTCTTCAAGGAAAGCATCAGACAGGTCAAATGATGACAACTATTTGGGAATCAGGTTTTACAGGAGCTATAGTTCCATTCAGCTTCTTCTGGTAGTTGCCAGGCTGCATAGGGAACATGGACCTTCTTTATTCCCAGGCTACTACAGAGCTAGGATTATGGAGAATGGGACCAAGGCAAATTATAATGCCACAAAGTTTCCTGTCCTTATTTAGACTCAGCTATTTTTCTTGAATAATATTTCCTAGATTGTTGCAGTCTTTGGTTTATTTCTAGAATTTCCTAGAGGAATTGTAAGTATTCCCCAATGTACATGGAGAATCTCAAAAATGTTTTATAGTTTTCATGTAAAATGCTTTTATTTGATCTTCAATCTTTTTAAAGATAGGAATTTATGGCTTAGAAAACTTGTAACTCCCTTGATCCATCAATTGTCTTAGAATTATTACATTGATCCTTTCTTAGGAGATTAGGTTCTGTACAAAGGGTTATGAAGATGTTGACTCCCAATAATGTTTGCTTGTTTCTTCATTTCTTCTATGGAGAAAAAAAGTCTTCAAAATCCTTATGCTAATAGTGATATATGCTACAACATAGATGAACTTTTAAACATTATGTGAAGTGAAAGAAGCCAGACACAAAAAGTCACATATTGGAAGATTCCATCTATACGAAATGTCTGGATAGGCAAATCTTGAAAGGGAGCAGATTCTGTCACCCCAAATTATGTCTCTTTGACATAAGGATTATTTTGAGCTAAAGGCAACCAAATCCCAGCAGATTCAAGAAAAGCTCTTTATCCATTCCCTTCAATTGCCTAAATTTACATTGGAAACCAGGCCTGTACCAGGAAGAGAAGTATTACCAGAAATACCTTTTTACCTAAGAAATTATTTTTTTAAAGATTTTATTTATTTATTTTAAAGAAAGAGAGAGTGGAAGGAGGGTCAGAGGGAGAGAATCTCAAGCAGACTCTGTGCTGAGCATGGAGCCTGATGTGGGGCTAAGCTCATGACCCTGAGACCATGACCTGAGCCAAAACCAAGAGTTGGACACAACCAACTGAGCCATCCAAGCATCTCCCTTTTTACCTAAGAACTTTATCTGCATAACAGAACAACCTTTGTTTTCCACACATCTCCTCTAGCCTTCCTGTGAAAGGCCTTCCTCCCTTTGTGTGCCAGACCCCTACCCCTTTCCTTAGCTTAGGATGTTATATAAGCTTCAATTATCTAGCTGCTTTTTGGGTCTCATATTTTTATGGGGCTCTCATAAATATGAAATTAAATTTGTTTTTCTCCTGTTAATCTGTCTTATGATCATTTAATTATTAGAAAGCCAAATAACCTAGAAGGGAAGTACGATAAATTTTTCTGCCCCTACAATCTATATAGAGTATAGATTAGTAGTTGCCTAGAGTTGGCAGAGATGGGGAAGGATCACAAATAAAGGGTACAGGGTCCCTTTAGGAAGTTATGAAAATGTTCTAAAATTGATTTTAGTGATAGCTGCACAATTTTGTCTATATTTTAACAACCATTGCACTAAATAAGAGAATTATATGGTATGTGAATTATATCTCATTAAAGTTATTACAAAAAAATTAATAGCAGGTGATTTAAATACTTCACACTCAACAACTGATAGAACTAGACAGAACATCAACAAGAATATAGAAGAGCTGAACATCATTATTAACCAACTAGACTCAACAGATATATATAGACCATTCAATCCAACAACAGCAGAATACACATTCTTCTCAATTGCACATGGGATATTCTGGAGTATCTACTATCTGTTAGTCCAGAAAACAAGTCTTAATAAATTTTTAAAATCCAGATCATAGAATGTAACTTTCAGAGAACGTTTTAACATGGGTCAGATTTGGTTATAAGGCTACTTTGGGAATGAAGCCAGAACACAGTTCTTATTAGTACAACTATCAAAACACTAATCCTTTATAATTAAAACATTTACTGAGTATTGCTTGAATCAAAGCACTAGATAACAGAAGTAGAGAATTTAAGCATAATGTGAAATTATGTATGATAGTGATTTAAAAATTATTTTCCAAAATGATGAATTCTTCTGTGTAAGACAAATTTTTAACAAATCATTTTTTTATACAAGCAAATATCTTTAAGAATGGAGACTTAACAAACTGAGGGTTCTAGAGGGTAGGGGGGTGGGGGGATGGGTTAGCCTGGTGATGAGTATTAAAGAGGGCACATACTGAATGGAGCACTGGGTGTTATACGCAAACAATGAATCATGGAACACTACATCAAAAACTAATGATGTAATATATGGTGATTAACATAACATAATAAAAAAATATTTAAAGAAAAAAGAATGGAGACTTAAGGAACAATCTTTCCCTTTTCATTTACTTTAAGATTAAATTATGATAACCAGCAATGTCATAATGTGTCTAAAAACTGTTGCAGAAAACTCAATTCACCTGAGTTTAACAAAAGCATAGATAAATTATAGGAACACATTAAAACAGATATTTATGTTAAAATCTTCACGTTATACTAGTATTTGCAAAGAGGAACTGAGGCAATTACTATTTAATAATTTGATTTATAATGAGAAATTCAAAGTTTTAGACATGGGCAAATGGGCAATGTAAATGCATTTATAAAGCCTGTTCTTAAAGTCCAAGTTATAACACAATAAAGAAAACAAATATGAACCAAACAACACATGTAAAACAAAATATCCACCCTTATAATATAGTCTATTATAATCAATTTTTAAAGTTCCTTTACCTTTATTGTCTGTCTGCTTGTATGATATCGTTGATCAGATACTTGCTGTTGCTGAAGGAGTTTTTCATTGATTTCTTTATATTCTTTGACAGACAATTCTGCTGTTTTTTTGGCATTCTGAAGTACACTGTTTTGTTGTTGTAAGGATACAATACGTTCTCGTAATAAAATAATATTGCTACTTGATTTCTGGGCAGTTATATTTTTCCACTTTTCTCTGTTAACTATAAAAATAATGTTTATAATATATTTTTAAAACCACAGTAAATTAAAAAGATATTGTTAATTTCATATACATCCTTACCTCTGGTAGGAACTGTTGTATGTGAACTCTTTTGTATATTACCATTCTTCTTTTGAAAAGTTGGTCTTTTGGCATTCTTGTAATGAAAATAATTCTAAATTTGAAGGTTTTATAAAAATTAGATTATTACTCAATAATGACTTCAAATGAATGAACATAATAAATAATATTATTTCTTTACCTAAAAATATATTTATCTACGCAGACTAAAAAAATTTAAACAATAAAATTCTATAACTAATACCAAGAACTCATAAATGAATATAATATGTGCATTAAAGCTGAACTAGAAAAAAAAGAAGTTGACCTAGCAGGCACAACATACAAATACAAAATCAACCCCAAAGTGGTAGAAATTTAACCTATGGCCAGTTTAAAAATCTAGGAGGAAATATAATAAAAGCAATAAAAATAAGAATATTTAATAATTTATGACTCTATATATCATTATATATACATACATATATATACATATATATGTATATGTATACATTATATATATATATATATATATACTGAAAAATACTGAAAATATATAAAGCAGTATATGGTTTCAATGAGTCCTGATATTACTTCATTCCTCAAAGTATTTTTGAAATACCTCATTTGAACTTTAGAACCAGTATATAAGATATATTTTTAAAAAATGTTTCTTTCATTGCTTTATGAGGATTCAAGTGCCAGTCATGTACTAAGCACTATAAAAATGTCCCAAACAAAATTACCAAATTACCAATATTAGTCACCAGACTTGGTATCAAATTAAATGGCCCTAAAATAAAAAAGAATGGGCTTCCATTTCCAGGATTATTTCTGACTAGATATTCAGAAAAATTTTTTTTTTTTTTTTTTAAGATTTTATGTATTTAGAGAGAGAAAGAGAGCATGCACACATAAGTGGGGGGGACAGGCAGAGGAAGAGAGAGAGAGAGTCTTAAGCAGACTCTGAGCTGAGTGTGGAACCTGAGGCGGGGCTTGATCTCACCATCATGAGATCACTACTTGAGTTGAAACCAACGGTGATGCTCAACTGACTGAGCCACTCAAGATGCCCCCATAGAAATTCAGGAAAACCTTAAACATTGAAATCAGCACACTTAAAGTATTTTTTTTTTAACATGGCAAAACATTAAAGGCAATTCTGATGCCACAAAGGAGGTGGAGCACGAATCCAGAGACACACGTGACCAACAAAGTGGCCAACAAAATACAGGACAATGGATCATCTCCTCTGAACTTGAAATTCCATGTATATAGCAATACAGAACATAAAAGGCAAGGAAAGATGGCCTAGGCCCCTAACTCAAGATGAGAAATTTGAGGTTACAAATCTAGGATATAGTGTTTGTCAATAGTTTGTCTCTCTTTCTCTCTTTTTTTTTTTTTTGCTGAGTAGTATTACATAGAATGAATATATCACAGTTTAACCATTCAGCTATTGAAGGGAATTCTGGTTGTTGCCAGTTTTCAGCTATTAGAAACAAAGTTGTTATGACCATTCATGTACAGGTTTTTTGCGTAAACATAAATTTCCATTTCTCTGGGGTAAGTGTCCAAGAGGCAAATAGTTGGGTTGTATGATAATAGTTCCTTTCTTCTTTTTAAAGATTTTATTTATTTATTTGTCAGAGAGAGAGAGAGAGCACAAGTAGGTGGAACAGCAGGCAAAGGGAGAAGCAGGCTCCCCATGGAGCAAGGAGCCCAATGCAGTACATGATCCCAGGATCCCAGGATCATGACCTGAGAGAAAGCAGATGCTTAACCAACTGAGCCACTCAGGTGTCCCATTTTTTTTTGTTTTTAAGAGTTTATTTATTTATTTGTCAGAGAGAGAGAATAAGCAGTGGGGAGGGGCAGAGGGAGAGAGAGAGAGAAGCAGACTCCCCGCTGAGCACAAAGCCTGACATGGGACTCAATCCCAGGACCCCAGGATCATGACCTGAGCCAAAAGTAGATGCTTAACCAACTGAGCCACCCACCCTCCCCTTCCTTTCTTTTTTTTTTTTTAAAGAAACTGCCAACTGTTTCCCAGAGTGCTATACCACTTTATATTCACACTAGCACTGTATGTATGTGAGATCCAATCTCTCTGCATCCTTGTCAGCATTTGGTATTGTCATTACTTTCAGTTTTACTGTTCCAAAGATGTGTATCTCATCAGGGTCTTCATCTGCATTTCCCTAATGGTTAGTGATGTTGGAAATCTTTATGTGTGTTTATCTGCCTTCCATTTATCCTTCTCAGTGAAATGTTTGTTCATGTTTTTTACTCCATTTTCTAACTAGATTAATTTGAATTTCTATTGTTGAGTTTTGACAAAATCTTTATATATTCAAAATATGAGTCCTTTGTCACATATATGGTTTGTAATACTTCCTCCAGTTTATAGCATATCTTTCTATCCTCAAAAGAGGGACTTTCACAGACCAAAATTTCTTAATTTTAATTAAGTCTAATTTATTGATATTTTCTTTTAGGGATCATGCTCTTGGTAACATATCTAAAAACTAATAAGCTTATTATCATCTGTTTTTTTTTTTTTTGGCTAAGATATAAATACCTTAAGATTTATATTTAGGAAAATAATATCTATTTCCATTTTCAACTATACAAAAGTTTGTAACAAATTGGTACTTAAAAATTATTTAATTGGTACTTAAAAATTATTTAATTATTTAAAAATTACTAAAAAGTTGAGTATTTCCACTGTATATTTCAAAGAAAAACATTTTCTAAGGATTCAAATTAAATCACTGGCCATGAAATTTAAGTTATGAAGCATAAAATTAAAAACATAGCTTATAATTAAGCAACACTGTGTCATATACCTTTGGGGTCTTGCCATCTGTATTTGAATATATTCGTACCATTTCTTTTCCTTGCATTTGGCTGTCTTGTGTTTGGTCACTTTCTTTCTGGTCTCTTCCATCTTCTATAGGACTTATTTTCTGGGATGTTTCTACAATAATTGTTCCTAAATCTTGAGAGGTCTGTGCTTCAGAATCACTGCTTTTGAAAAAAATGGGGGAACATAAAATCCAGGAAGAAGAGTTGTTAAATGTACCTTGTTTAAGTTCAAGACCAAATACTATTATAGCACATACTGCATGTAAGCTATAAGTTTAATTTGAGCATTTCCTGGTTTTCTATGTTAGGAAAATTAGTGTAAACATTTTGTACAGTCTCTTATTTCTGTGGATTCCGTACATGGCCTCTAACTTCTTAAGATGAATTAGTAAGTACAAGTAGGACTTCTTTAACCTGATGGGGCATCTACATTGGTGACTGAAATTTGAACGTCACTTAAACGGAGACCCATTATTGCAGTGAAATTAGCAGACTCAGCAAGCAAGCACTGGCCTGGGACTTGAGTGCTGGCTATATGGCTCTTTCAGTTACTTACTGTCTCTGGACCATGTTTCTCCATCTGATAAATATTATATTGTATCAGTGGGTCCTGATTTTTCTTACAATTATTTCACAACCAAATATCCTCTTTATTATAATTCCCTTACGTACGCCATATTTGAAAAGTGTGTCTATCAAAGAAAAAGAGTATGCCTATTGAAAAATAGTTGAATGTCATAGTTACTTGTCACCCAAATGAAAAGAAACTACATGTTAAAAAAAATGTTTTCCAAAATTGTAAAATCTCATCAAGAAATTAGAATATCTAGTATCAAATGCCTAGTAGTACCACTTCCGTAGTACTTCTACTAAGTGTTAACTCAGGAAGCACGTGTTTTAACAATGCCAGGGGTAGAGCACTTATGACTTTCTGAGCCAGGGCAGAAAGTTTTAATATTTCCAACAGAAAAGTTGTCCCTTAGTCTGGGACAATCTCTGAGTCTCTGAGGCTTTCACCCACTGATCCCAGTTCCATCTCTTATGTCCATTCATCATTCAATAAAACGCCTGGTAAGTACCAGTTATATGCCAGGCACTTTTCCAGGCACAAAGGACAAAGTAGTAAGTGAATAAAGGAGATAAAAATCCCTGCCCTTATGTAGCTGTCATCCTAATGGGGTGGGTTCAGATAACAAGAAAAATAAGAAAAATCTATATTATGTTAACAGTTGGTGCTAATGGAAGGAAAATAAAAGTGTTGAGGTTGAGTAGAACATACAAATAAGTCCAATCCCTTTTCCATATGGATGATCTCTTAACTATTTGGATATGATCATTTGATGCTTGAAACATCTCAAGAAAAACATCCCTAGCTTATTCAAATATTCCTATTATGTGTGTTTTTGAGATGCTTTTCTACCCTGGTCACTCTTGAATATGCTCCACCTTAACTTCATGGAGCATTATGTCCAGAATTCAATTTCATATTCCAAGTATACTATGTGAATTACTTAGTTGAACTCCTGGTAGATGCAGACTAAAATAATGCAAGCTTTTCTGACATGTATATTGTACTGTAGACTCATACGAGATTTAATTAAAACCTCCTACAATATTTTTATGTATACTCTTGCAAAGTCCTATATTTTTCCCATTGTATCGTTGAGCAATTGGCATTTTCCAGCTAAGTAATGCACCCTGTAGTCTTCCGCACAACTCTATCTTCCCAATCTACTGCTATCTTTGGGGATTTTTATTCAATTTTGTAAAGTATTTTCTATACCTTTCAATGTCATGTTATTCACAGATTTGATAAACATGCTTTGCTGAAATTCTGCTTTTCTTTTTCAAGTTCTTATTAACAACTCTTCCTGATGATCACCCATCACTGAATGGGCATTGATAAAAGTTATTTATGTATCAGGACCCACAGAATGCAGGCTGCGCCAGTGGCCTGGCCCATATCAGAAATCTGAATTAAGTCTGCTGCCCTTATGGTAAATACCTCACCATCAAGGAAACCTAATATACACCAATCACAATCCTCCAACACAGCTTTAGCTAACTCACCTTACCCTAGAGAACAGGACATATCGGCCTTACCAAAAAATCACTGACCTCCTAGCTAACCATGCCCTGTTTTCTGCAGTGCTTTTTCTTCTTCTTCTTTTTTTAAATCATTTATTTATTTGAGGGAGAAGCATGCTCCCCACTAAGCAGGGAGCCTGACATGGGACTAGATCCCAGGACTCCAGGATCATGACCTGAGCTGAAGGCAGACGCTTAACCAACTGAGCCACCCAGGCGCCCCTGCACTACTTCTATAAAACTCCCTCTTGCCCAAAATCCTTAGGAAGAGTGTGCCACAGCTTGCTAGGCACTGTACTCCCCCAATCCATGGACTGTTTTGCCTTGAATAAAAGACTTCAAACTTGTTACTAAATTGTATTATTTTTATCATTTGACAGCATGTTTTTATAATGCTGTTCAATTATGAGAAATAAACATTCGTAAGTATATAAATAAATATTAATAAGCAGATAATTATATAATATAGTATTTTATATATATACATATAAAGGACAAAGTTCTATTTTTCTCAGTATTCAAGTAAATTTTCTCATATTTCAGATTATGAAAAGCTAAAAGAAACAGAATGTTGTAAAGTCCTAAAGCTCCACTGTGGGATTTCTAATTGTTTGAGAATTTTTTGCAGCTGAGTGATTCCTGAGCATGTTCTGTCAGGCAGGAAATGTAACACTTAATCCTCACAGTGTAAAACGGAGTTTTACCGCTAAGCAACTTAAATGACAATCTTATGTTTTAAGAGATACTGTGATACATCTCTCAAAATATGTGACCATCTGCACATGCACTAATATGATGAACTTAGAACTGACTGTGTTACTTAGCTTTCATGTATTTATTCATATATACATACTCACACATGAGTAAACCCCACCACTTCTATTATGAAGAGTGTGGTAGTATCACTGGCTGAGATATAATTAGTAGCTGAAACTAGAATTTCCTTGAAGACATAGATAAATACTTAGTGGGTTTTAAGCTGATGAGGATTTTCTCTAATGGCTTTTGAGAACAAGGAAGAAAACGTTAGAAGGAAAAAGGAAATGGAAATGCAGATTTGGTCCTTCTTCTTCACCTTCATCAATTTGTATTTAAGTTGTTGTTGTTTGTTTGTTTTAATTTTATTTATTTGCAGAGAGAGAGAGAGCACAAGCAGGGGGAGTGGCAGGAAGAGGGAGGAGAAGAAGCGGACTCCCAGCTGAGCAAGGAGACCGATGCAGGACTTGATCTCAGGACCCCAGGATCATGACCTGAGCTGAAGGCAGACACTTAACTGACTGAGCCACCCAGGTGCCCTGTTTTTAAGTTTTTATTACCTGCCTGAAGACAAGGGGCTTGACCCAATGATCATTTAAAACAGTGGTTCCCAAACTAGTCTACATATTGGAATCAGTTGGAGAGCTTCAAAAAACAGTGAAACTTGTATCCCACCACAGAAGTTTTGATTTAATTGTTCTGGGGTGTGGTCTGTGTAAAGCCGCTTTTAGGCACCCAACTCGAACAATGGAAAGCTGAATAAGGTAGAAGGGCCCACAGTGACCCTCGGCTGAATACAAACAGGCCTATTAGGCGACCCACCTCTAAATATCCATATAAGCCCTAGCTGACCAATGGATGACTTACACCCAGACACAGTATCAAAAAAGTTAAATTCCATATGTTCCCATACTTCCTCACCTCCCCCCTTTAACTACAGCCCCCCACCGACTGCCTCCTGCCAGATAGTCTCTCCTCCGCGGTCCTGCCCGCAGCTCCCTCGCGATGTATCCAATCAATTTCTCTCAGGTGAATTCTTTCACCACTAGTGTCACTGGCTCCACATTTGGTGGCCCCCATCCAATCGGGAGATCCCACAGTCTGAGCTTTGGAATTTTTATAAAATCAAGGTAATTCTAACAGAGGCAAATAAGTTTGAGAATGACACAAAGAAGTATAACAGCTAGTCCTAAGGACTCCCTTGACAATATGAAAGAATAGAAATTATATTCAGAAGAAAAATTAGGATCCATATCTAATGTAAATTCTACCCTCTGCCACACCCACTTATCTCCAACTCCCTGTCCCTGACCCTTCAGAAGATCTTTTGGATATCTGGGACCCTTGTTTAAACCTCCCCACCTCTCTGCAAATCTCTACAAAACCTTAAATGTGGTTCTAAAAGCAATTTAAAGCTCACCTATCTTTACCAATCCTCAGACCTCACCTATTCAATCTCAAACTGCTTGTGGATATCAGGTCACTGGAAAAAGAATTGCCCTGCACTTAAGAAAAAAAGGAAAAATTTAAATTACCCTGGACCTCTAATAATAGGCAAATATGCCTCCAAAACTCCATCTTGGGGAAAACTTATTTTTTTCTATGCCTTTGTGATATAAGTTTTCTTGCCCCCATCTTTTGTAGGACCTAAGACACATTCTTTAAAATGCAAACTTTGGGGAGAAGTTTCTCATCAAAAAAGAAAAGAGTGGTGGATATTTGGAAAATTGGGCAAATGAAAAACTAAAGATCCAAGGGGTACCTAAAACAAAAGTTATTAAGGCTGACATGACTCCTATTGCTCCCCTCTACCATTCTTTACCTGAATGCCCACGTTTTACTAAATCTCTGTCTGAATTGCCTTTCCAGTCTGAAGAGATTATTACCTTTTAAAATAACCACTTGAGACTGGGGGCAATGCTCCTCAGCTATCTTTCACTCCTTGGTCAAAGGATGAACTAAGGGCCATAGTTAAAGAATTTCTTAAACTAAGGAAGGATCCTCAAAAGTTTTTGTAAACGGATTACCTCCTGAGATTAGTGGATAGATTAAAAAGGCAGAAAATTAGATGGAAAGCTACCAGTCTGACTAAATTTGTGAACAAAGCTGGTATGTAGTGCCTGGTAGGATTTTTGTTTTGTTTTGTTTTTTGGGTTTTTTTTTTTTTTTTAGGGCTTCTCCTAAGCTAAATGTACCCAAAGGGAAAGAAAAACATTCAACATAGTTGGATGGTTGTGACAGTTCTTTGATATCATTTAGCAACAACCCAATTCTCGGAGGAACTGAAAACAGCCATTCTTGCTTTACACATCTAGTCTTCACAGGACCATAGGTGTGGCTCCAGAAACAATTCAAGGTCCACCAATCCTTTTTACTATTCCCTAAACCATCCCTATGGAATCAAAAGGCTTGTAAATATTGGCCTTAGGAAACCAAAGTTCTTCTTGGAGGAACTTGCGTTTTGAGCCCTGTGCTTTTGAGATGTAAATGTTCTACAGACTTCAAGGAGGTAATTCTTATCAGAAGGAGAACAAAAGGGGGAAAGCTCATTTGAAATTTAGGCAAATGAAAAACCACGTGTCTTCTCCACAAATATTAGTAAAAACAAAGAAACAAAAAGCTTTAGCCATCTGAACAGATAAACTTAACTCATTCCCACTGTTCTTTTACTAGTAAATTCTACATTATCATACCTGTCCCACAGCTAAAATTTTAAGGTCTCTGTATGTCTGTATATGTATGTTGGAGATATGTGATATTTTTCTGCCTCCGGATGGTATTACCAAAATTAATTTGTGAAAGAACTCTACTTAACTGACATAAAGAAAATTAAACATATACATAAATTGAATTCTCAGAAATGTAACAAAAATGGACGCGAATGGTTTTCAAGTTCACATGACCTGGGATAATCTTTGGTAAATAAAAACTAGTTTAAGTTCATTGGTTTAATTAAAACTCTAATATATTAGAATTACCAACATTGACTATAATGCAGATATACAACTTTTATTCTTCCTGGGTTTACTAGTCAAATAACTGCATGTTGTATCTCTTACAAAATTTGTCAGCAAGAAAAATAACTTGGGATGATGGCTGGCTGTGTCTAATGTCTCATGAAATTTTCATGGATAGTCTAAACGTAATTGTTGGAAGTGAGTGATTCAGACAGCTGTTAGTGGGGTAAGAGCTTTTAGGTAAACTTTTTAACGGAAATTATATTTTATAGTATGTATACTTAAAAAATAGTTTCCCAAATACCGTTGGTAATTTGAAACTTTAAAGTTTTGCTAAGTTAAATTCAATGGTGGGGAACTCACTGAATATCTAGATCATTTCCAAATAAGATAAAATAATTACTGAACATAGGTTTATCTACTTTCAGCTTCATATTACACAGGAATTAAAGAATTATTTGGATCTGTTAGTAAACATGTCTTGTACCATACTGAAAGACTGCACTATTTTTAAAAGAGGGCAGCATATGTTTCTAGAAATTATGGAATATATTTATAAAATTTGGCAATCTAAAGAATGCTGGTATAACACACAGTTCACAACTGCTTACTTAGTTTTCACTAGAAATTCAGGTTTCTAAGGGTTAAGAATTCTAATTAGTAAATGTAACTAAAACTACTAGAAATAATAAGAAAATCATCTCTGAATGCAAGAAAAGTAGGATGTGTGTTTTCAGTAAAATAGAAATGCATTTTGTTGAAGGAAAAGAAAGTAAATACATCCCAAAGTAAAACTGGTTAATTAAAAATGGGAAAGAGGAAAAACAGGACAAAATCAGAAACTTATAGAAAGTTTGTGGAAAGGAATCTTTAGAAAGGAACTTAATGCATGGTCAGGACTGGCTAAGATTGGAATTAATTTCATTGAGTGAATTTTAATATCAAAAGTAAGCTGCTACAACTTTATAGTTTGATTTTGTCTCTGGTAAAAGTACAACATTTTCTTGCTATTGGTGTATTCTTGATAAGACACTATGACAGGTTCTTCTTTACCTTTTAAACTAATGTACCCTGAAAGCAAAGATTTTGTGTTTTTTATCAAAATAATCACCTGTGCTTCATTATTTTTATAATCAGGTTTTTGATTACTTAACTAAACAGTCCTTTCAATATAAAAACGGCTAAGTTTTGCTGAGCACTGTGTAAACTTCTGTATTTGCCTGTGAAGTCTTTGTAACGTTGGTTAAATGGATAACTAAGTATTATCTCACAGTGAACTATGATCCTATTTAGTCAAGTGTCCAAAACCTTTCGCTATTTTTTACAAACTTCCCCAAATCAAATTCTAAATGAAGTCTTTTTGACCTGGAAGAAATTCTGAGATATTACAGAGGATCCCTGGAACATCTCAAAAGAGTTATTAACCTAATTAGGTTGATTTAAGTTTGAACCTAATTAAGGTTCATTAAGTTACATGAGAAATGCCAAAAAAGTGATGCCAAACCTATTTGATATTTTTGTAGATATATGTATTAATTTAACTGTTCTGGAATTTGCATGAAATTTCTTAAAATCTGATTTGTGCTGGTATAATGTTATCACTTAAATTCTAGTTATTATCTTGAAGCATGTATATCACAGAAATAACCAAATTTCCTTGTCAATTGCATTGTAATGAACTCTCACTAGATCTTTAACCATGGCCATTTTTAACTCCGTCATTTTACACAGTTTTTGTTTTACTTTGAAATTTTAATAGTTTTTTGGGTTTTTGTGTTTTTTTTTTTAGAGAGACCACAAGCTTGTGGAGGGGGGAGGGGCAGAGGAAGAAGGAGAGAGAATCTTAAGGGAGGCTCCATGCCCAGCAAGGAGCCTGATGTTATGACCCTGAGATCATGACCTGAGCTGAAATCAAGAGTTGAACACATAACCGACTGAGCCACCCAGGCACCCCTACTCTGAAACTTTTGCAAAAATGTTTGGAAAACGCTTGATCTTCAAGAAGACTCATGGAAAATATTCTAAAATACAGTTTCTGATAACATTAAGATCATAAAACTGAACTGGGTAAGAGTTTCCAGAAATAACAGAAAAACTGGATTCAAGCAGAACAAAAATTAATAACATGGGACTTAAGGAACTGATGAGAATGATTATAGTTTTTGTGACTTTATCATTAATATTTTTAATGTTTTGTTCTTCTAGATTTAAGAAACTCTTCTCTTATACCCAACTTTTACATCAACATGGATGGGACTGGAGGAGATTATGCTAAGTGAAATAAGTCAAGCAGAGAAAGTCAATTATCATATGGTTTCACTTATTTGTGAAACATATGGAATAGCATGGAGGACATTAGGAGAAGGAAGGGAAAAATGAAGGGGGGGATATCGGAGGGAGAGATGAACCATGAGAGACTATGGACTCTAAGAAACAAGCTGAGGGTTTTAGAGGGGAGGGGGGTGGGAGGATGGGTTAGCCCGGTGATGGGTATTAAGGAGGGCACGTACTTCTTGGAGCACTGGGTGTTATATGAAAACAATGAATCGTGGATCACTACATCAAAAACTAATGACGTATTGTATGGTGACTAACATAACAAAATAAAATTAAAAAAAAAAAGAAAGGAAACTTCTCTTAAGCTAACAATGACTTACAACAATTTGGTAAAATGCACCTTTTGTAAACAAATGGAAACATTTATCTTTTTCTCCCTAAGTGATCCCTCCAGAATTTGGAAACTCTCAGTAAATATTCTTATATTTTCATGGAAATCTTTTTTTTTTTTTTTTGTATAAATTCAACAAGAATCTGTTCTCTTATAACATGACAGAATTGGAAACATTGGGTATATTACAAAGCTTTTGACTGGAATGTCCTATTTGAGAGAAGCATGCACAGACTCAGATATGACCAGACAGCCTTCAGGAACTAAGATGACTTTATGAAGCCAATAAAACTTCTTGGGAAACAGCCTGGTACCCTGCTCACAGGGCTCCCAGCAGCCTTACCTGGTAAGGAAGGTCACTTCTTGGCAGGTGAAGAAACCTCAGGACATTTTGGGGACCTCAAGAATAGAGAAATTTACCCAAGTCTATAGCTAGGCAAATCTGGGGGCAAATCCTTGGACTAGCATCTTGGAGGCTTTAAAAAGTTCAGTCTGAAACTCCTTATGAAAAATTCCAGTAAAACAGATTTAAGAAGAGTCTATATGGTCAACCATTATTCTTTGCTGGACTTATGTAAATAATCAGGCCAAGTTTATTGAAATTAGGCTTATTTTATAAATTAGTCTTAATTTGGCTATCTTTAGTGGAAATTAGGGTGCTTTGAAAAAGAATAATTATGTTTCAGTAACACACCTTTGTGGATATTAGATTCTAGTTCTGATTAATTGCCTTGAGGGTTTGTTGTTTGTCTATAAACTGTACTGAATCCTGAATTCTCCTGGTTTCCTCAAATATCTGGCTATGACTCTCCAAACTAAGTTTATACTTTTGACTTGGAATCACTGAGATCTAAAGCTGCCTTTTCTCCAGAAGTCCCGCAAACTGAAGCTAGGTCACTTGATATAAACATCAGAGAAACCACCACAACAGCTCATGTTTAGATAATCTTCATGCCTGTTGCTGTGTGGGCCACTCAGAAAGTTTACCTAAACAACCAATGACATCATCAGACTCATTCAAACTGCAAAAGATGCTTCAGCCCCTCCCTCTAGAAATGTCTTCTTTCTATTGGCTGCCCTCAGGACTCAGACTGGGTTTATAATCTGCTCTAATCATTAACCTTTGTTTTTATTTTGCTTCCATAGGAATGCCTTTTTAAATGCCTGATTTCTCAACAAAATAGGTCTAGTTTTGGGAGCCCACCTGCAAGACCCACCTCCCGAAATAACACACAACTGTTTAACTAAACTGACCTATCCTCAGGACAGAGACTGGTTCCTTGAGATCCAGAGCAATCTATCAGCTTAGCTTCTGGACTATGAAACTTCTTGGGGAAATTTCAAAGGTGGGATTACAGGGGAACAGAATTTGCCACCCCAAAATATGTCTCTTTGGCATAAGAATTATTTTTAAGAAACTGCAAACATAGGACAAGTTCTGAAAGTCAAGTAGAAGTTACCTTTTTGTAAGAGACATTTACATGTATAAGGAAAATCTCCATTTGTGAGTGTGTCACGCCCTCCCTGTACCAGGAAGAAATGGAAGACTCTAAGTCTCTAAAACTTCTTGTAAATGAAGAAGACAATGACTTAAATCTGCATAACAATCTTCCCCCTTATTTACTGCACTTTTTCTGATAACCTCCCATAACTGACCCCATCTTCTTTTGTCTTTAGCTGAAGATGATAATTTAAGGTGATGGTTTTTGGACATTTGGGGTTGTTACTCAGTTTTCTTGGGTCTCTCCTATGCAGACAGAAGGGATGCGTGTTATTAAACTTATTTGTTTTCCTCCTGTTAATCTGTCTTATATCAATTTCATTATTAGACCAGCCAAGGAACCTCGAAGGAAAGAAGGGAAAACTTTTCCACCCCTACACCATCCAGGGACATCCCAAATCTAAAACAGATCTCTTTTGGGGATTAAAAAAAAAAAAAAAAACTTGGAAAAATAAAAGAAAAGAAAATACATGCCATTACAAAACAAGACAGAATTATGGAAAATTGTTCAATTTGTTAGCAATTCTGGCAACACTGAACTTCCCTATTACCTGGGTATAAAAAGACGTGTTCTACTATCCATTTGCCTTTGTGGTTTTACTGATATGCTTCAAGTATGTATACGAATGTATAGCCAGGGGTAAGGAAAAGAAATATTATAGATTTTTAGTATTTTCCTGCTGCTATTCACTAGGCGTTATATAACTTAGGACTAGGTATTTATAGAGCTTTAACTTTAAAGAACTAATTTTTAACCACCATTCAATTAAAGTTAGTACAATGACTGCATAAATACATACATGAAATAATTAGTGAAGATGGTTCTTAATTTAAAGGATGTTAAACAGCTTGTAGACATCTGGTAACAAGCTGAAATGGGTCATTCAAAATTTATCTAACTAAATTAAGGGGGAAAAATGTTTCTCCTCCCAGGTTGGCATGTCACAAGATAACTAAACCGACTTAGTAGGCTTGCCTGGGAATCCTTAGCTGTCAGTGGTGAATATGCAAAGGGCCAGCAAATTAAATCAACCTGCCAAACTGTCAATTTCAAGCCTCATGACTGCATGAAAATAGCATCACTGGAAGAAATCAAGCATTGCCTTCTTTTGGGTTTCCTGGCACCTATTCAAATACTCATGCAGTTGTGGCTAATTTTGCATGCAAATTTCAGTCAATAAGCTCAGAACAAGACCTCCCAAGATATTTCAAAGGATCTGACAGTATTTTTTCTGAATACCAAATCGACAGTAGTTGAAATTCAATCTCCATTTGCTCGTGCTTTACATATGCACAGTGTCCCCACCACAGAGCTAAGTTAATGAGAGCTTTACCTGCTTTCACTCACATCCTCCCAGCCGTCCTTGCTGAGGTTCTCAAACACATTGCTCATAACCTTGATGGAGTGATTGAGAACAGTGTGGTAACGACCCACAGAGCACTTTTTCTTCGCGGCTTTAAATTTAACCTTGGTCGTGGTTGTCTTACAATCGTATTGTCCACATCTTACTTCTGTAGTGGCCATCTCAGATTTAGCTTTGTCTGCTGAATGCTGCAATTTCTCCATTGAATTCATCTGTTCTTCATTTTCATTTCTCAATCCATTAGCTTCTGCCACTTGTCTCCTTAGGGAAGTGACTTCTCTCTCCAGCTCACTGATTTTTACCTGAAGTTCAGCTTTATCTTTTTCTACTTCTTTACTCCCCCTTTGTAGCTGTTCTAGCTCTTTTTCTCTGCCCTCTGAATCTTCTTGTTGCTGTTTTAAGAGGGATTTCAGGAAGTCATTTTCTTTCATTAATTTTTTATTCCCTTCTTTTATTTTTCTTGACCCTTTCTCAAAAGATTTTAGCCGATCTTCCAATTCAATGACCTAAACAGAAGAGTTTAATTTATTCTTTTAAAAGTCCAAAACCATAATCTGCTGTATATTTTTTATCATTTCTAATTTATGAAAGTAAAGTCACACTTAGCACAAGGACAAAATAAATCTAAAGTACTTAATTTCTAAATAATTCTATGGTGGTGTAGATAAATACATTATAAAATGCAATAATACATCTGTTGAAAAAAGGACAGATGGTAAAAGAAGTTTAAATTCTACACAAAGTGATACAGAACTAAGTATGCTAATAAACTTTGCAGAGTTTTCTGAGATAAGTGCTTTGGCTATTTAGTCTATTTATTGTGAAAAATATTTTCAGAGAAAAGCAATTTATACAAAAAGTCTAAAAATAGATACACAGAGAAACTTCATTAATAAAATAACAATTTTCTTCAATATCTATCATATGAAAAAATGATTACCCATATAAAATATAATCTACCAAAGCTGCTTTATTCTGAATTAGAAAAATGTAATTTTAGTAGTCATGAGGTCCTTAGTTTATACAATAAACATTTACTGAAAAAAACTCTAACAGCTTAAAATTATAATTATTCCAAAATTGTGTTCATTTATTTCAATAAACATTGTCCACATTGTAGGACATAGAAATGAAAACATACAATTTCTGACCTTAAGAAATTTCAAAAACTATTTGGAAAGAAAGGCACTTGCATAAATAAATCTGATAAAGGATAGGATCTAAGTGCCATAAGTCTGGGCAAAAAGGACAGAGCAATTAATTCTAAGCCATGAGTATGCAAATTTCAAGGAGGAGTTAATTTCAACTGAAATCTTGAAAAATAAATAATCACCATTGTTTGGAAAGTACAGTTTACCATTTACAAGATGGTTTCATAAACATGATCTCTTCTGATCATATCAAAACCATGTGAAGTAAGTAAAGCCAATAATTATCTGCCCAGAGGAGGAAACAGAGGCTCTGAAAACTTAAATACTGCAGAGAGGTAAACATTTCCTGCTTTGAAATGGGATTCAAATTCAAGATTCTGTGCCCCTCACATTATTCTACAAGCCATATGGGGAAGAGTTACCCAGATACACATGGAAATGAACAAAGAACTGGGGTCAAGCAAGAAACCTAAATGATTGGAACACTTTATGGACTCATTTTTACTTTTAAAACAATTCTTCAAAGGAGAAACATACTTGATGTATTGACAACCAATAACTTAAAATATTCCAGAAATCTACAAGATGAAACTTATGCATATTCTTATTGCTTTCCAGTTTACTGGACTTAGTTATGGTAGTGAATATCTAAGTTGTTTCCTAAATATAATTTTCAGTCATTTCTGATTTACCTATCCTTCTGCACGCCCTATTCTTCTTGTAAGGTCAACCTCCTTCATTTAATTCAGTAGACTTCACCAATCGGTTATCCTGTTTCAGGACATGGATATTTCCCAACAAAAATATTAAGAATCTCATCTAATTTAAATTTGCAATTCCATAGTATGATAATAGTCACCTACTGTTAGACCTATGTCTTTATAGGGCTTACTCTTGATCTGGAATAGAGGTATATGAAAGAGTTTGTACCAGACTATTGCAAACCTCTGTGTATTTTTGCAAGAGAAATTCTATTGTTCCTTTACAGTGCAAATACTTTATTGAAGAGCTGGATAATGTGACAAAAAATACAGTTTTCAAGAACACATGAAGTCTGACTGAAAACCGTTTACTTTTTCAAAATCATTCTATGCCAAATTTTATTCTCTATTTAGTAAAAAATACAACAAAATAAGGAATATCACTTTTTTACAATCTCTTCAGTTTCTTAGTGGTTTAAATCACTGCAAACAACAGTATACTTTTCATATATATATTTTAAAATATTTTAGCATGTTAGATTCCATGATGGTGTAAGGAGAATAGACTGTATTTTTTAAAATCTATTTTGTGCAAACAAGCAATTACACCTCTTTTTTTTTAAATTAATTTTGACAGTGGTGATATAAAAATATTAAGAAACAGTGTGGTCTTGGAGAAATTAAATTTGGTTCTGGTCTCTATCTTACTTCCGGCTCGAGTTACCTTAACCTGGTAAAATATTTAACTTATTTTAACTTATTTTAAAGTTTCCTCATTTGTGAAATGGGAACAGTCTTGCAGATTATTATTATTAAATATGATCATATACCATAGTTCCTGGTAGACAGTCAGGTCTAAACAGTTTATCATCACCATCACCATCATCATTATTGTCTCTATTATTATTAATCACAACAGCTACTTAATAAAATTACTTGAGATGGAATATAATTACTTGCACTAAATATTGCTGAATTAGCCATTAAATCAACATGTTATGAACAAATGTAACAAACATCTTGAATATGAGATTTCAATTCTGGAAATTAGCATTATCTTTTTCTTTTGACTAAAATCCATTTAAGTTTGGGTGCAACTCATGAAAATTTTATGTACCACTAGAAAAATGTCTTTTTAAAGTCATTTTACATTTATTTATTTATTTTTAAAGATTTTATTTATTTATTTATTAGAGAGCGAGGGAGAGAGAAACAGCATGAGAGGGGGGAGGGTCAGAGGGAGAAGCAGGCTCTCCGCCGAGCCGGGAGCCCGATGTGGGGCTCGATCCCAGGACTCCGGGATCATGACCTGAGCCGAAGGCAGTCGCTCAACCAACTGAGCCACCCAGGCGCCCCTAAAGTCATTTTACATTTAAAATGTTTAAGTCTGTTAACTGCCTAATGTGAATCCATGTTTAATCATAAAAACTGGTTAAAATTATCTGCATTTAAGTTTAAAATGGAGGACAAATAACAAAACAAAAAGATTTTATTTATTTATTGGAGAGAGAGAGCAAGCGAGCACAGAGGGAGAGTGACAGGGAGAAACAGACTCCCCGCTGAGCAGAGAGCAGGATTCTGGGCTCAATCCCAGGACCCTGGGATCATGACCTGAACTGAACGCAGACGCTCAACCGACTGAGCCACCCAGGAGTCCCCAGAGACACTACTTCTAAAGACTTGAGAAAAGGAAAGCCCATAGCATATATTAACATGTCATTCAAGGTATACTCTTAAAAATTACTGTTAAACTGATGTTAAGCCTCCAGAAACAAAAAGGGAAATTTCAATATATATTTGAGAAGGAAAGTCTAGGGATTTGTTAAAGGCATTTGGTTTGTCTGTAAATCAACTCAAGTGCATACTTTTCCTCCAGTACTGATCATTTAAATAATTTACCAAAAAAGATGACTCCTTTCAAAATTGAAATAAAACACCTGACTTTGTAAAGTGTAATACTTTGCTAGGGCTGCCATAAGAAAATACCACAGAGTGGGTAGTTTAAACCCCAACAATCTCATTTTAACTTAATGAACTCTTTGAAGAACTCATCTCCAAATACAGTCACATTCTGAGATACTGGGAATTAGGACTTTGGCATAATAAAATTGGGTGAGGGGAGGATTCAATTCATGCCATAACAGTGTGAAATGTTAATGCATTATTAAAAAAATAATTTTATATGTTTTATTTCTACTATGTAAACAAATACTGTTTTCATGCTGTTGCTATCTTTTAAACCTATTTTGAATGAGTTTTACAATACATCCTTTTAAAATCAGGAAACCCAACTAAAAAAGGTTAAATCATGACTCGTCCAACTGCATTAGGTTAATATTAAAAAAAGTGACAAAATAGTTATGGTCCAATGCAAATAATTCCTCTTGGCTTTTCAGGACTTAAAATGGATTTCTGGATGCACTATGGTAGTAGCCATTTATGGCAGTTGGAATGAAAGAATGGATTTCTTTAGGGTTTCTATCCTAAGGACGTAGTAGGTAGTAGGACAATATTATGCAGCCATAGAGCGAAAAATTATAGAAACCCCAGCAAACAAAAATATTGCTCTGAAACAAAGAAGATAAGCTAGTGCAAACTGTTTGACATTCCAGCTGATAATGCATGTATTATTTCAATTACTCGTTTTACCTTAAGATAAAGGAATGTGAGCATTTCTTGCTCTGTATGTTATTGTGCTAACCTGATATGTGTTATTTAGTAGTAATGAGATGACAGCCTTTGTTACTTGACATATGGCAAGTGTTAGAAGTAGAAGTGATCACATCATCTGTTGTAAGTCACTAGATTTCCTAAAAGTCAAGTCCACAGATGTGAGAAATATAAGTAGCCATATTAATATTTTTGTTTATATATTTGTGTATTTCCAGCTTTATCTAAGTATCCAGTGTAGCAAATGACAACCAGTCATAGGATATACCTTAAAAAATATTTTCTTGGGGCACCTGGGTGGCTCAGTTGGCTAAGCGACTGCCTTCGGCTCAGGTCATGATCCTGGAGTCCCGGGATCAAGTCCCGCATCGGGCTCCCTGCTCAGCAGGGAGTCTGCTTCTCCTTCTGACCCTCCCCCATCTCATGCTCTCTCTCTATCTCATTCTCTCTCTCAAATAAATAAATAAAATCTTAAAAAAAAAAAAAATATTTTCTTTATAAGAATAACAAGTGCTAAAATGCAACCAAGCCAACTTAATGGATCATGGTAAGAATGTATTTATATATAAAATTATGAATTAAGTAAAATTATAAAGATAGATGTTAATATTTTTAAAGAAATTTTATTATTAATTATAGGTATGATGTAAAGTGACTGCAGGGTTTATATGAGTGGTTCTATTAAAACAGGGAGAGCGATCCTAAATTATATGGGCATAAATTTCTATCTAAAATGAGATGAGTCATGTATACTTTTATTAAATTATAAACATATTACCATTTTACTTCACTGAAGCTAAAACTATGCTCAGTTTTAATAGTTCAAATATTGCAAATCTATATGCTTTTTGAAGTATAACAGAGTCTCAGCATGTCCCATTTTAAAGTTAAACTGCTAAGTTATAACTAATAAGCACATATAGTATAAATTTTTATAATTTCCATTGTCATGCTCTTCATTTCATCTTTGAAGATATTTTTAAACTATGTCAACAGAAGCACAAGTGTTTCCACATTTATTTCACTAACATTGATTTTTTTTAACCCATTTTGGCAAGCGAATGATTTTGAATTATGAATTTAAATTAAGGATTCACACAAGGTTTAAGTTCATGAGCCCTCGTTTTAAAATATAATCCTTTATGTTAAAATTCAGATTTAACTTCCTCAGCTCAATATCTTAAAGATTAGACTACCTTCTGCAATGTCTGCTCCGACATTTCTTTCCCATTCTTCTCTGGAGTACTCTTCTTGACCCCATCATCTTCACCATATCTACAGAGTTGTTCTGGGAGACAATAAATAATATATTATGGTACCTCATATACTGCTGAAACATTGGCCTGTCATTTTAAGGAAAAGGGCTCTCAGTTTCTCAATTATGAATAATCCAGTCTATTTTATTGTTGAGTATTTGGCTGGGAACTAAATGGTGACCTTTTCCAAGATTTTCAATCACATAATTATGTACCTTTGTAGTGTCTTTTTTTTTTCCAGTGTAAGATTTTCAAAGGTACAACAGATCTTCAGGTTAACAATGCTATACTTTTATTCCTATTTTCATTCTTTTGTAGACTATTCCCCCTTTGCCTTAAAAGCAGAATTCGCGGCCTTCTTATCTATACGGCCACTACTAGTTTTATTCTCTGGATCTTGTTCCCTGCCAGGAGGATCAGAGTGATGGCTGAACAAAGCAAACACTAGCCGAATTAGGGTGGATTCAAACTGTAATAGCCCCTACCACCACCTTTTTTTTCAGGTAAAAGATCATGTACTGGGCAGAGTAAACCATAAAAATCACATTTCCAGAAAAACTGTCACTTTATAACACATAGAAACCCAGATAACAGGTGAAATTGTTTCTACAAATAATTCCTATACTGACCATGCCTGTGACTACCAAAACCTTTTCAACCAAGCAAAAATATACAAGCAATGTATCAAAATTAAAGGAAAAAAACACATAAAATTTCATTTAATACTAGTAAAATTTAAATACATTAAAACTTATAAATAAATGTTTTCTAATCAAATAAATTATTGTGACAAATTTAATATTTTCTTTCTGAATTATTTTTAGGAGACATTTCTTAAAGAATCAAAAGAAGGGCAAAAAAGAATACATAAAGCTAAAAGGATACATATCTGTGTTAGACTGAGGTGATTTTGCTTTAAAGTATGCTTGGCTGCTGTAGGTCAGTGTAAAACTTTGATTTATCAACAAAGGAAAAAGAAAACAATATTATTCTCTGTAGAGTAGAAATCTCTTGGTATAAACAGTGACTAACAAGTTTGTTAGAGTGAATTAGGCATTTCTTTTGTCTTTGAAACATGACATATCCAATTAAAACTTCTGTACTCCTGAAATAAATAGAACACTATCCTAAGGATAATAAAAGCTAGAATAGGTAGAATTTGCCACCTGGGGAATATGTACCTTTACCTTGGTAATAATCTACTGGTTCCCAAGTTTCTTTTTCTAGTCCCCTAACACCATGGTGCTGAATTCATTTACAACACTCTTTCAGCAATATAGAAATAATATGCAAATACAATTCAGCTGTTCAAGTCATTTAAATATCTGCTACCGTTCTAAGTGAAGTGTTTACTCTTAAAAATAAGAAAATATTTCTATGCTCAAAGAGCACAGAATGCTAAAAATAGCAAAATAATTCCAATAAAATAAATGCCGAAGACTGATTTAAAAATGAATTTGATTGCTGATTTGTGTTCCTGGGTGTGTACAAAGTCCACTGGTGGACGGGTTGACCATGTCCCCCTGTGGTTTTCTATTGAAAACTTTAGTTTCTCACCTTCACAGGTTTTAATAAAGAATAAAGCTAGGCCCAAGTGATGGAGAGGAACAAGGAACCCACTCTGCCCCTTGATTCTCCTCCCATTTAAGGATCTCAGGATTTGAGAAATGAACCAAGAGGACCTAGTTAGAAATATACAGCTCTATTTTTGTCCTATGCTGGATGTGTGAGCACATGATTCACCTTGCTGGAGATTTATTTTTAATGTTTTAGTTTTAAATGCCTTACTTTTATTTTTACTATAAAAATTCACTGTAATTTATAGTCTTTCCCAGGAGGTTCTTCCCTGTCCACTTTTTAACTTTTAACACTGCTTATTTACAATTGTTTACACTTATCCTTCCTTCTATGTTTTTCTTTTCTCTTAATTCTCTTAGATGACATGAACAAATTAAATTCTTCTGCAACTTGTTTCCTTCCTGGTAAATTCTTTTAGCTATTTTCTCAAGTTATTTTTAAAAACCTATTATCATTATGAGGGGTTGCAGGATATTCCACCCGAAAATATGATGCTTTGGTATACTAATTATTTTGAGCAGTAGGTACTTGAAAAACAGCAAATGCTTTTGGTTTATACTTTGATATCACACTTTGGTAGATTATTAGTCAGCAAATGCTTACTCCATTTTCCTCTACCTTCATGGGTGGAGTATAGATCCTCATGCCACTGATGTTGAACTTGGCCATCTGAGTTGCTCTGACCAAAGAAATGTGGGTATAGATAACAGTGTGCCTGTTATAAACCTAGAACAGGTATTTCTCCTCTTCCCATGGAAATTTCCAGTATCTGCTTTGAAAAGAGTATGCCCAGATAGTCACTGCCTCCTTCACCCTGGGCCTGGGCCTGGGCCTGAGACATGTGGAATCATATGAGCCCAATATGCTCCAGACAAACAACAGAACTGCAGCCTGAAGCACATTTGCTCCAGCTGATCTGCAGAAACCATCAACAAAAAAATAATGTGTATTATTGCAAGTCATTGAAATTTTGTGGTTGTTTATACGGTAGCAAAAGCCGTCAGGGACAGAAGTTGATAAGTGAATGCTGCTATAATAAAAACCTAAATTATGTGGCATTGATTTTGGGACTGGGTGGTGGATGCCAAAGAATGCTCCAGGAGCTGAGGAAATGGTGACTCATGTTATGTAGTGGCAAACTGCCATCTGACATAACATGGAAGACAAAAAATGCAGCCAATAAATTTGTAACAATGAGTGAGGAAGTTCCAGTGTAGAGTGAGTTGATTGTTACTGGCTGCCACTGACTGGGTTCTAGAGGAAAAACTGAGCTCAGAAAGGAGCAGCCACAGGCATATGGAAGTACATATGTTCCAGTACTTTCAGGGTTGGAAATGAAAGTGTTTCTCACCATATCAAAGGAGCAACCACTGACACTCTGGCAGGAAAGGCCAAATCCAAGATATTGACATTAAGACCTGGCCACTGGGTATGACTGTCATGCCTGTTCCTGACAATCTCTGAAAGTAATAATGTGATGCTTAGTAGATACTTTCAGCTGGACAAAAGGACTTCTACAAAATTTATGGGTGAGGGCCTAACAAGTCTGAAATACACCCCTAACCCTCCATAGAAACTCATACAGATAAGACATATGAATTGTTGCCAGCTGTATTTGATAAAACGACTTATTTTAGCCAAAGAATGTAGATAGAAGTTACGATACACCAGTTTCAAATCTAGGCTTAAGAGGCTCTGTATGTTTATATTGTCCCTTTGTAGCCAAGAAATAGACACATGGAGCCGAAGTAAACTCTACTTGTAGCCTGAAAAAGAGCTGGACCGGATGACCCACAGCAAGGAGAACTGCTTCAGCCAATCCACATACCCACATACAAAAAGAAAAAAAAATATGCTTGATGTTGTTTGTGAGTTTTCACATTTGTTTGTTTTGCTCTTTTATTAATAAACAGGCCTTCAGCTTTCAATGAAGAATACCATAAACAGTGTTTTTATGAACATACTCATGCATTTGTGGTAAAAATTGAGGATTCTTACTCCAAACTTAATCCTCTAATTGATTTTTCAGGCCTGATCATAGGTATTACATGCTTTACCTGGCATGCCCCATGAGGGAAAGCTGTCCTCCCCAACCAGACCTGGTACATGGCCAATGGACTGTGGTCCCCGAAGGGAGCTATAGTCAAGGGCTCAGGATCCCCCTGGCCAACCACATTCTTATGTGTATCTGTGTTCCTAGCCTAGATGCCTCCACTAGGCCTCCGTGTGAAAACCTCCTTACTGGCGGCCCTTTGGCTGAGGCCTTCTTCAAGTGCCTCTGCCAAGATCTCCTTATTTGGTGGCTGAGGTGGAGGTAACCTTGAAGACATTTTTCTTCCATCTGACTCAGTACACAGTACTTTTCCTCTCCCAGCCCTCCCCTTCTTTCTCCCCTAAGACCCAGGTAAGTAAAAATGCAGGAGACTTTAGCTCAGGGCTCCTTCGGCTGTAAGACAACATCTCTGTCTGTGCTGATCCATCTGATCCTCAACTGATGTGCAGTTCCAGGGGGAAGACAGAACAGAGCGAGTTGGCACTTTCTCCACTTTAGCCTCTTGTTTACATAGTAAGTGATTAAAGGCTTGACTGTTACTTTCATTTTGGCTTATTATCTTAAATCAGTTACGTGGACACCTGGCAGCTCACCTCTCTCCAGCTCAGTTGAGCTCCTAACAGAGATATTATGGGATTGTAGGAGATTCACTACACTATGAATTGCAATTTTCAGTAAAGAGGAATTTAGTGTGGTAGGGGCTTAAGGTGCTTATGTGGGAAGTTAGAGGAGACAGAACTGATTTGAGAGGAAAGGTAATGAGTTTTTTCTAAAAACATGCATAACTTTCGAAATCCTTGTAAAAATAGCCAGGGGAAAATAGGTGGCAAGAAATAAAAAAAATATATCTGGTACATGGAAGAAGGTTACTATTCATATAGACTTGGGATTTTAATCAGGGAAAACATGTTCAATGACAATAAAAGTAAGTACCAGAGGCACCAGATTTACCTGTCCATGTGGAACAACTAAAACTAGAGAAAATAGATGAAAAAATGGTTCTCAGACACTGGGCATAAGACAATGGAAGGTAGCCATCCCCGAGAGAGGGGAAACAAATGAAGTGAATTCAATCACTGCTCCTGCATACTGCTTAGAGAGCTTCCAGGCCACAGCACAAAGATGGGGGACTAAATGGGAGTCTGGTGATCTTCTTAAATTGCAGTGACAGACCCCAGAGTCCAAAGAGGCCAAGGAAGGGTGAGTTTGCAGGGTAAAGTGCCAGAGAACACAAATTAGAGACAGGGAGAGCTCTGAAGATCTATAGAGGTTCCCCCCTCAAGTCTTCATCTAAGTACTGATCAGCACATAAATGTGAGTAAACAATCCCCCCAAAAAAATGACCTAAAAGGATTGGAGGAAAAAACCTTCAAAATTCACAGAGTTCCCCCCCCCCAAAAAAATGACTTGTTATGTATGTATCTTTGAAAAAAGATAAGAATGACAGGAGAATTATCACTGGAAGCATTTTTTTTTTTAAAGATTTTATTTATTTATTTGAGAGAGAGAGAATGAGAAAGAGTGAACACATGAGAGGGGGGAGGGTCAGAGGGAGAAGCAGACTCCCTGCCGAGCAGGGAGCCCGATGCGGGACTCGATCCAGGGGCTCCAGAATCATGACCTGAGCCGAAGGCAGTCGCTTAACCAACTGACAAACACAGGAGCCCTCACTGGAAGCATTTTAAGTCAGAAGATAGTGGAGCAAATTATTTAAGTATCAAAAGAAAAAAAAAACCTGCCAATACAGAATTCTATACTCAGTGAAAATATCCTTCAAAAATGAAGACAAAATAAAGACTTCTTTTATAGGTATATAAAAGCTGAAAGAATTCATCACCAGCAGATGTGCACTATATAAATATTAAAGGGAGTCCTTTAGGAAAATAGAAAATGACACCAAATGTAAATTGGGATCTATAGGAAGGAATGAAGAGCAGCAGAAAAGGTTCTTAGTAAAGATAAGAACCACCAGGTTGGTTATATGTAAAGCCAAATATCATTTTAAATCTCTGGGATCATTCCTTCCAGAACAAGAAACACTCTCTAGTAGGTGGGGTGAAATGAACATTTAACAAAATAAAGATTTAAAACCCAGTTTGGAAGAAAACACAATCAAAGAAAGAAAAGAACTTGCCAAAAACCTGAATTTAATAAAATATGAGCTCAGAAAATCAGTAAGATATACAAAGGAAAAAAGTGGGAATTTAAGAGTTGAAGCAATAAATAAAGAACCAGAAAACATGACTATAGATTTAATAGAAGTATTAGAAAGAACAAAGGAAAGAATATATATATATAGCTCAAAATTGAATTACTTTTTTTTTTTAAAGATTTTATTTATTTATTTGACAGAGACAGAGATAGCAAGAGCAGGAACACAAGCAGCGGGAATGGGAGAGGGAGAAGCAGGCTTCCCCCTGAGGAGGGAGCCCAATGTGGGACTCGATCCCAGGACCCTGGGATCATGACCTGAGCCGAAGGCAGATGCTTAATGACTGAGCCACCCAGACGCCCTCAAAATTGAATTACTAATGAAGGGAAAAGTCTTTAGATAAACTGAACGCAGAAGAAAAAGACAAAGATTAAAGAATTAGAAGAAAACAGATATGAATCCCAGACAAAAAGTAACCAAACATAAAGACAACGGATATCCTTGAATTAGAGTATAAAAAAAAATGGAATATGCAAAAATATATTTCCTTGTAATACAGGAAGATCTTAATTGACAAATAACAAATTACATGGATAATCCAAAATATGATTTAGAACATACTATATCAAGGCATATTCTATTTAAATTTTGGAACATCAAGTTGAAAAAACTAAAAATTAACATAGCAAAAGCAAGTCACATCCAAAGAAAGGAGTGAGGTACGGGGGGGGAAGGAAAACCAGACACCTCTCCATAATATATCTCTACAGCACCTTCTTCTATAAATGAGTAACATCTAGAAAATTTTGAGGAGAAAAAAAGTGTAAAATGATAAAATTATACCCAGCCAATTTATTCATTGACTAAAAAGACTATTGAAACATATTTTCAAACATCTAAGTTCTTACAAATATAGCTATTTTGATTCCTTCTTGAAAAAAAAAAAAACATAGTTTCAGTTATATCTGGCTAACCAAAATATAAATCAAAATAAAGAACTCATGAATAGAAAGACCATGACTTTAAAAAATGTGATGAGGACTGAGTCCTTTGTATATAAAAATAAGACTTTAAAACTGAGGAAATCATTGTTGCAATATATTATATTAAGTTATAGACTTTGATAAAATTAAAAGGTTATTTAATGAACAAGACTCAAGATGTGAGGGAAACAAAATAAAAAATTTTTTTTTTTAAAACAACTGTTATTTTCATCTTGCATGGCAAGGAATTAATTTTTAATATGCCCTGAAATTGAAATACATACTTTTAAAAATACAAAGTAGTTCCATCTTTAATGTTTTTAGAACCTTTCTTTTTAATCTTAGAGGGAAGTTTTAGAAATTAATATTTATTGAAGTAATGAGACAGTTACCTAAAGTTCAACAGTTCCTTCATGTTTACACCTGCTTCTTTTTATTTGGTTGGTGCCAAACAAAATCATATGTAAATATCCTTTTTAAAAATAGCATACATTATGGTTTTATTTTCCCACAATTTATCTAACGAGGCTTCTTTCTTTATAAGTATTAAGAGGTGTTTGATTTGATAATTATTTAAGATTGAAATTTTGATTTTTAAGTGTTTGTGAATTAGGATGTTTTTGTCTTTTTTTTTATTCTTTCTTATTGCTTGAATATTTATAAGTATGTGTAATTTTTCCAGGAACAATAAAGTTATTATTCTTGAAAAGTAAACCAAGGATAAAATCTTAGAGAACCCCAATAGTTAAGGAATAAATGGAAGGAAGTTCCACTGGAAGAAACAGAAGATAGAGGCAAGCATAGTTAAAACAAAGGAAAACCAATGTTTCAGAAGCCAATGAAGGAATAAGCTTGAAATATGATATAAATTAGTGGTGTAAAAGAGATGATTTCAAACACTGGCTTTGACAAGTCACCAGTGACCTAACTCAGAGCAACTGGAACAACAGTAATTGGGACAATAGGCAGATAGTGGTATATGAAAATCTGTTAAGTATAAATTATTAAGTTAATTATTAATTATAAATTGTCAATACCTAAAAAGTACAGTGGTAACAATGATGCTATAGTGAAGTTAAGTAAGGAGAAATTCTGTCCTATCAACCTTACTTTTGTCTAATGAGGTATTACAGTATGGACTGAAGTCCTATAGTAAATAGAGTTATCTTGATTTTAACAAAGGAATAACCCTTCAATTGGAACAGATACATTCCTTTTACTAAACAGTTTTAGGCTAGTGGTCAGGAAGATGGCAGATTTGCAGATCTCCAAGTTTCCTTCTAACTCTATGATTTTGATTCCAGGACAACAGATGAGAACTAAATGAGTTCCAGAAAAATGTAATATCAAACAAAAATATAAATGAATTATTAATGCTGAGTACAATAACCATATAATTTATAGAACTCTGAACAAATGTAACTAGTAAAACCTTATCAATGAATCGAAAAACAAACATCTTTTCTCCTTATCAAATATCTCTTTAGAATTTTTAATGAATTATAAAGCTGACTTTTAGGTGTTCTATTTGATTTTCTCATGTAAGGTAAAAATGTTAATCACATATCAATAAGTAAAGCAGTAGAAAGAGGGGGAACAAGGATAAGAGTCTTACAAGAAATTGAAAATAAAACATCAAGAGCTAGATTTTAAAATGCCTATAATAAATATTTAGTCTCACACACAAAAAATGTACCTTCTCTCTTCTCTGCCATACGTGTATTCAATTCTTGTATTGTAGTTTTATCAACAGATATACGTACTTTAAGTGTATCCAATTCTTCTTGAAGAGTCATCCTATGAAAATTAACACAACAAATGATTATTTAAAATGCATAAGTTAAGGAATAATGTAGCAAACAGATGAAGGTAGTAAAGATATTTAACAAAATATGAATTAGACAGTAGTAAAATAAAAGAAAAATATATCACTGTTAACAAATCCTAACAATTAAAATTGAATTTTAATGAGAATCTGGGAAGTAAAATGTCTTAAGTAAGTGATTTTTAAATTTATCTAAGTAAACATGTTAAATACTTAAAACATAGACTATATGATAAAAAAAAAAAAAATGTATTGAGTTACCCAACCACTTTTTTTCCTAAGATTTTATTTTTAAGTAATCTCTACAACCACTGTGGGGCTCACACTTAACAGCCCCAAGATCAGGAGTTACATGCAATACTGACTGCCAGTCAGGCACCCCAACCCAACCACTTCTTAACACACAGATATACTATGTAAAAATCATGATAAAATGTTAATACATATACTGAAAGCAAAAAGAGTACATTTCTAGATGCCAAGAAAAGACAAAGAACCCCTACTAGTAAAATGGAGCTGAACTACCACAATGAGAGACTGGATCAAATACCGCCCATGGAGACCTCAGACCTTCAGACCTGAATGGGGATGGAAGTTTATGCCCTAGGCCCTCCATGGCTGAGAGACAAAACTGGGCTAACTGTAGCAAGATGGGAGACAAAAATTTGCTGAGTGTGACACAAATATTTCAGTTTATGGGGTTGGAGTTTCACTAAAAAGAGGCAAGCCTATATTAACTGGTTTCAAAATCAAGCCATATACATTTGCAGAGATCTAAAGAACTGACAGTAATGTAAAAACTGGTTCATGGCCAGTGTCCACTGGAGAGTTCAGGCAGACACAATCACCCATTACAGATAGGCTTCCACAACTGAGAGAATGGATAGGAGAAAGAGCATCACAGAAAATAAAACTCAAAAGAAGTCAAATTTGCAGGTAAGAATAATTTTATGAATAAGTTCAAAGCCACGAATGACAGTCTACATATCACGCCCCCCCAAAAAAAGAGAAACGGCACAATAGGGAAATAGAAATAACAGAACAATTCAAAATGAGTTTTTATACAATTAGTTTTAAAAATGTTGAAAAAAAAAAGGGGACAAAACATATTTTTAAAAACATAACAGATTGAAAACTCAACAAACATGTTAAATACCACATAAACAAAGCTTATGAAAACTGGTGAAATTAAAGACAACACTAAGAAATAAAAGGAAGGAAAATAGTAACAATATATAAAGTATGTTTGAATGAGAAGCCCAAAAAGCATCTCAGAAATTATTCAAGGAGAGGGGTGCCTGGGTTGATTTCTGCTCAGGTCATGCTCTCAGGTTGTGAGATCGATCCCTGTGTAGGGGTCCTCACTGAGCGTGGAGCCTGCTTGGGATTCTCTCTCCCCCTCCCTGTCTGCTCTTCCCTCCACTTGAGCGCACGCTCTCTCCCTTAAATAAATAAATTTTTTATATAAAATGGCTGAAAACTGAGAGCTGATGAAAAATGTAAATTAATAGATTAAGAGAGTAAAATTGCAAACAGAGTAAATAAAACTATGTTCACAGTTAGAAACAGAGGGAAACTGTAGGACCCCACCGAAAAAGAGGCAATCTTAAAAGCAACCATATTGAGAAGAGATGTTACTTAACAACTAAAGAGCTTTGGAGTGACAGAAGACTTCTCACAGCAACAAGAAAGGTGAGAAGAAAAATAAGTAATATCTTCAACATTCGAAGGTTTACTACTCATAGATCTTAGATGAAAGAACTATTAAAGAATATATTTTAGGTAGAAAAAAAAACCCTCAGAATCAACATAAACAAAATAGTCAGTGATGATGAAAAGACATCTGTAAACATGTATGTGGAAGTAAACCAACATTTATCATGTAAAGTAGATATAACAATATCCAAATGAAGGTAGAGACAGAATACGGTAGAACTAAATTTCTGAACAATAAAATGATATAAGATCAAGGAAAGGATCAGAGTTACAGTATTTTAAGAACTCTGTATTGTTGGAGAGGATAAAGGTGCTGATGAACCTTAGTTTGTCAAATAAGTGATGTACAATTTCAAGAAAAAACATTTAAAGAATGGAAAACAAATATAAAATTTACAAATCAGAAGAGGTAAAAAAAAAAGAAATGAACAAAATGTACTCAATCTAAGGCAAGAGAAGGATTTTTTAAAGGAGCATAAAAAATAAAATATACACTAAGAAAAAAACAATATTAAAGATAAAGATGGTCATTACATAATGATCAAAGGAATGATTTACTAGGAAGATACAGCAGCTCTAAACTGTTATGTATTCAACAATATAAAAATAGTATTTTATAATTTTATATTTTACTTTATAAAAATTATTCAATTATAACATTTATATATTAAGAAATATATTTTATATTTATACTTTATATAAATATTAAAAACAAGTAGTCTCTGCTTTTCCTCACTCAGATTATTTCTTGAAAAATTTATATTTATAGTTTGATGTGTATACTTGCATTTTTTAATATAAACATAAATACACATACATAAGGATCTAAAAAATTAGGATTCTATGATTATATTTGCGGTTTCTCAGGTAGGTTCCAGATTGATGGGAGGAGCAAACACACACACACGCACACACATACACCCATCCACATAGCAATTAAGTTTGGATTAGGTTCCTGCTTTGTTTAGCTAAGAACATGGAACATTCTGAAATAAGATGGCCCCAACAAAGAGAAAAACAGATGTGGCTCTTCTCAACTTCGTTTTCCTCAGCTTTCAGATCACTAACGTAGCAGAACACAGGGCTACGATTGTTGGAAATGTTATTTCTTGCTTATTTAGAGGTATTTTATACTTATAGCTTGTTTTTTTTGTTTTGTTTTGTTTTATCTTGAAAGAACTTACACAGTCCCTACTTGTAGTAAGTATATATAAATATTAGGGACCAACTGTTCTTGAGTCAAACTAAGCACCAACAAACCACATCTTAACGGATGTGTGGAGGAGGGGCTGTCAGAGTGGGCACCCTTGAGCAGGATGAACATTGGCTATTACTGACTGATTTACTGCCCACCTATTCTGATATTTCTGACACTCTGAAGGACCACAATTCAAAATCTACTTTTTACTGGACAAATTATATGAAATGACTGTATTCAGATGCTGGACAACAGGCAGCAAAGAACTGCGATCCTTCAGAGAAAGGAAATCAACAAAGAGAGCCCTAATGATAGTCCAGATTTCTGCCAGGAGCCACTCTCCAGACCATGATACAGGGAGAGGGGTCCCAAGAAAAACATGATGGCCTCGCTGAGATGAAGAAAAGAGACTGGAGTTTGGGAAGACTGAAATGATGGAATTTGTGACAAAAAGTTCCCAGAGGAAGGATCTACCAAAAGAAATAGCTACAGAAATCTGCATAAGAATTCTTTTGAGTCTGTGGTTAAATACTTTGTTGCATATACATAGGACCAAATTCAACAAGGCAGGCAGAGAACAACTGGAGCCCATAAGGGAACTATTCCCAGAGTTTACACAGGATTGGGAGACCTTGATTTCTGACGTGTGAGAGGAGAATCTTTGTTGATTACCAGGAACTTCAACAAAGAATCCAAAAGAGTCATCTAATGAGTAGGGATAAACAAGTCTCTTGAAACCTGCGCTAACAGTATTTTTGAAAACCTGGAAATGGTTTAAACTGAGATTTTAAACACACCTGTCTTAGCAATCAATAGAGAAAGTGATTGGAAAACAGGACACAGAATATTTGAAAAGCACTATGAAAAAAACTTGACCTAATAGACATTTATAAAACATTCCACACAGTAACAGTCTTCAAGTGCCATGGAGCTTTCACTAAGACAAAACCACATGCTGGACCATAAAACAATTCTCAGCAAAATTAAAAAGATCTAAATCATGAGAAGTATCTTCTGTGCCCAGAATATAATTAAATTAGAAATCAATACCAGAATGATGTCTGAGAAATCCCCAACTTAAAACTTTCAAAACCTTTTTCTCTAGATACAGATTCCAAGAGGAATTAAAAAATAGTTTTAATTACAAAAAATTAAAACAACACATTTCAAAATGTGAGGGGCTAACAAAGTGCTTACATTGGAAAGAAAAAAAGATCTACTATGAAGCTCCCAATTACAGAAACTAGAAAAAGAAGACAAATTGAGTAGAGCACCTTTTCATATGTGCATTGGCCATTTGGATGTGCTCTTTTATGATATATCTATTCAATTGTTTTGCTCATTCTTCTATTGGGTTGACTGTCCTTTACTTAATTATTCATAGGAATTCTTCAGATATTCAGGATGCTAGTCCTCTGGTGGACACATATACTGCAAATATCTTTTTTCACTCTGAATGTTGCCTTTTAAGTCGTTTAATAATATCTTTCCATAAACAAAGGCTCTTGGTTTTAATATAGCCCAGTTTATCAATTTTTAGTTTATATTTAATCTGTTTTAAGAAACCTTTGCCTAATAGATATTCTATTAGGCAAATAGATATTCTCCTATGTTTTCATCTAGAAGCTCTATTACTTAACATGGCGCACCTGATGGCTCAGTCGGTTAAGTGTCCAATTCTCCATTTTGACTCAGGTCATGATCTCAGGGTTGTGAGATCAAGCCCCACATCGGGCTCTGCGATGGATGTGGAGCCTGCTTAAGATTCTCTCACTCCCTCTGTCCCTCCCCACCAAAAATAAAAAATAAGATAAATAAAAGGTCCATTACTTAACCCTTCACAATTAGACCTGCAGTCCCATCTAGAATTGATTTTTGTGTATGGTTTGAGAATATGGTGTATTCCACTAATTAAAATAGTTGTCTTTTAAATTGAAGTTCTTGGAACTTTTAGCTATACAGTTATATTATCTTTTTGTTTCCCATTTTTCACAATTATAGACAATGCTATAGTGAACATATGTGTCTATATGTAAGATCCCTTTAGTGGTTTCATCTAGAAGTGGCTTTACTGGGTCTTTGAGTACATAAGAAAACAGAAAGAATATTTCAAATGTAAGAAAAATATGGAGAGTAATATCACCAACATTAATGTGCCAAACATTTGGGTTTAAAAATATTAATATTATGCCATATTTAATTCAAAGCTTTTATTTTTGTGAAAAAAATAAAAATGTTCTGTAAATAATATTATCACTTACAGTATTCCACCTTTCTTCCCTCCCCAGAAATAACCAGTTTCTTTAATTTGGTGTGTATATTTCTGTTTTGTGTTTTAATACTGTATGTGTGTGTGTGTAGTTATATATAACTATTATTGTGGATACATATGTATGTATATATGTGCACACACACATGTATCTACAAAAATATAGTACTATTATGTGATTTAAAATTTTCTATTTTAGAGAACATATATTATGATATATACTATGATGTATATGATATACTATTATTCAATTTCCTTCTTTTAAATCAACTTTTGCTTTTGAGGCAGTTCCATTTTGATAAATATAGATCCAATTTATTCATGTTAAATGTAGTATAGTATCACATTATATTAATATATTACAATGCACTTTTATCAGCTACTAATGGGCATTTACACTGTTTCTAATTCTTCAGTATTACAAAAATACTGCAATACCCTATTCATGTACGCTAGTTCACTTTATTTAAAAAGGTCCTAAAAATCGATTTCAGGGTGAAATTTTTGTCTTAGGGTTTTTTTTTTTTTTTTCCCAATTGTAGCATTTATTAATGATGGAATTGTACTGGGAAACAATCACAACAAAAGAATAATCTTTTGAATTGAATAGTTTACTAAGTGAAACATTCCTTTGAAACATAACATGCAAGAGATTGTCAAATATGTCAGTATGGAAGCCCTTGGATTTATATATAGACATCTCAGCAGTGATTTGTACAAGTTCTAATCCATTTCACATCAAGTTACTGGTGTGTGTGTGTGTGTGTGTGTGTGTATGTTTAATACCTGCCTCTTGGAACTGATGAGCCCATATTTTAGCCAAGCATCTTGGAAATAGATTTGCTCACACTGAGATTATGAAGGAAAAGTTATGTTTGGTCATTGGGTGAACACTTACCCTTCCTTAGCTTTAAAGGAAGGTGATAAACACTTTAGCTTCTGAATACAGAATGTCTATTCAAACTATGGTTTTTTGGTAAAATTTCTTTTTGGTCCTTGCTGCCTTAATTTCTTCTCTGTGATTTTCAGGAAAAGACAGAGGTACAGGTACAACTGGTATTGGAGACCTTGATGGCAGACGTCTTGTTGAGACAATTTTAACCAGTGATTGAGTTGTTTGGGAAGTAGTAGGCTTGGTTGAGGGTTCTTGGTGTGGATTTAAAACAGAGCTTTTGGGATTCCTAAAGTTATCATAAATTACAATCAATTGTTTGGTGGTGGATGAACTTTTTAGAGATGGTGGTCTAGAATTCCATTTATATTTATATGCCAGCATTGCTCTAATTCCATTTTGAAGCATTTTGCAAGATCCAGAATTGCTTTCTCTTTTTTCATGACTTCCATCTACACAAGCTGTCTGAAGACTCAAGAGAGTCCAAAAGTTTTGGCTGTCTCACTTTGGGTATAGTTTTGGAGGAAGAGGGTCGTTCAGTAGCTGCTGGAGTATAGGAGGTAGTTTGTAGTTCAGGCCTCTCTTTTTGTATAGTCATATGTTGCAATCTTAACATTTCCAGTAAATGAGTTATCAAATGTTCAGGAGAGCTTTCTGGAGGTTCCACTGTTACTTTTCAATTTTCAGATTTTGAGAGGGCTAATTTGTGCAAGTCTAGAGTATTGAAGGGAGAAGGGAGAAAATCAGGATATGTAAATACTTCATTTGGTTCCTCTGTGACAGATTCCTCAATATTTTCTATTGTTTCTGGCTTTAAGTTTAGTCTATCTTTCTATAATAGCTGAGCAAACTATCATCTGCTTTTTCATTTTCTGATAAATCACTTTCATCTGTTAGGTTTTCTTCCACACTGCTGTTTGCTTATTTCACATTCCAATTTGTAGCAGATCAAGTTTCACCACTATTATTTTTTCACACTTTAAAATAAATGAATATAAGGCTCATTTCTGTCCTTTCAAAAAGTCTTCATCAGCACAGGGCCAGCAGACTGACTTATTTCGCTTGGGATACCACTCTCTAGTATCACATCATTGCAAATGGCAAGATTTCATTCTCTTTTATGGCTGAGTAATATTCCATTATATATATATATACCACACCTTCTTTGTCAATTCATCTATTGATGGACACTTGGGTTGTTTCCGTATCTTGGCTATTGCAGATAATGCTGCAATAAACATAGGGGGCATGTATCCGTTTGAATTCGTGTTTTTGTATTTTTTGGATAAATATCCAATAGTGGGATTAATGGATCACAAGGTAATTCTATTTTTAACTTTTTGAGGAACCTCCATACTGTTTTCCACAGTGACTGCACCAGTTTGCTTTCCCACCAACAGTGCACGAGGGTTCCTTTTTCTCCACATTCTCACCAACACTTGTTTCTTGTGCTTTTGATTTTAGCCATTCTGACAGGTGTGAGGTGCTATCTCACTGCAGTGTTGATTTGCATTTCCCTGATGATGAGTGATGTTGAGCATCTTTTCATGGGTCTTCTGGCCATCTTCTCTGTAGAAATGTCTGTTAATATCTTCTGCCCATTTTTTAAGTGGGTTGTATTTTGGTGTTGAATTGTATCAGTTCTTTACATATTTTGGATACTATTAGATAGGTCATTTGCAAATATCTTCTCCCATTCAGTTAAGTTGCCTTTTAGTTGTGTTGATTGTTTCCTTTGCTGTGCAGAAGCTTTTCATTTTGATGTAGTCCCAGTAGTATTTTTGCTTTTGTTTCCTTTGCCTCAGGAGACATACCTAGAAAAATGTTGCTATGGCTGACGTCAGAGAAATTATTGCTTGTGCTCTTTTCTAGGATTTTTTGGTTTCACGTCTCACATTTAAGTCCTTAATCCATTTTGAGTTTATTTTTGTGTATGGTGTGAGAAAGTGGTCTGGTTTCATTCTTTTGCATGTAGCTGTCCAGTTCTCCCAACACCATTTATTGAAGAGACTGTCCTTTTCCCATTGAATATTCATTCCACCTTTTTTGAAGATTAATTGACCATATGGCTATGGGTTTATTTCTGGATTTTCTATTCTGTTCCATTGATCTATAGTGTCTATTCTTTTTCTTCTTTTTAAAGTAATCTCTACGGCCAACACAAGGCTCAAACTTATGACTCCAAGATCAAGAGTCACAGCCAGCAGGTGCCCCAATCTATGTGTCTATTTTTGTGCCAGTACCATACTGTTTTGATTACTCCAGCTTTGTAATAACTTGCAGTCTGGCATTGTGATACTTCCAGTTTTGTTTTTTTTAAAGAAAAGATGTTTTAAAATAGACTGTTAATATGACAAAATACACTTACAGAAAGTAATTTTGCTATCTTGTTTCAGAAAAAAATCAAATTATTATTCACTAAACACTTAAGATATACCATGTAATTCTTTAGGTAAACACTGTGTAATTCTTCAAGTAATTAAAAAATTTTTATATATATTGAACCTAAAATGTATGAAAACAAATTAAGGCAGCAATTAAATTAAAAATACTTTATGTGTGGTGCTAAGACCTGAGTGTTTGGGTTCCCCTAAAATTCATGTTGAAATTCTAACCTCCAAAGATGATGGTGGTAGGTTGGACCTTTGGGATGTTCTTAGGTCACAGGGGTGAAACCCTCATGATTGGGATTAGTGTTATGAATGGGATTAGAGACCCCACAGAGCTCCCTTGCCCCTCTGGTCATATGAGGATAAAACAAGACATCTGCAACACAAAAGAAGGCCCTCACCAGACCACGCTGGTTTCCTGATCTCAGACTTCCAGCCTCCAGAACTGTGAGAAATAAATTTCCATTGCTTATTAGTTACCCAGTCTGTGGTATTTTGTTATAGCAGCCTGAACAGACTAAGACAGATGACCTCAAAAAACAAATGCCATATGTATATGGTCTCAAATATATGAAAACAATTTATCAACATCAAAAGGTAATCTCAAGAGTTAGAAAATAAAACTCCAAAATATACTTGCCATTTATTTCAGTGAATTATCTCCCAATGATTACAAAATATTTTTTCTTAACTAACATTCTGTACAGTAAAATAAAATGAAAATACAAGAAAAATATAATCACTGAAAGGTGGAAACAACCTAAATATCAATGGATGAATGGATGAACAAAATGTGGTATGTACATACAATAGAGTATTATTCAGCCTTAAAAGGAAAGAAATTGTGATACATACTACAACATGGAAAAAGTTGGAAGACATGACAAATGAAATAAACCAGACACAAAAAGAAAAATACTGTATGAATTCATTTATATAGGATGCCTAGAATTGGCAAATTCTTAAGGACAAAAGGAGAAAGAAACGAGCTGAGAGAAGGGGGAATGGGGAGTTATTATTTAATGGGCACAGAGTTTCATTTTGAGAACATGAAAAGTTCTAAATATGGATGGTGGTGATGTTAGGACAACAATGTGAGCATATTTAATGGCACTGAACTCTACACCTAAAAATGGTTACAAAGGTAAATTTCATGTTAAGTAAATTTTACCACAATAAAAAATATATATCCCCCAATTTAGGTTGATAACACCACAAACAAAAGTATAAACTACTTCTATAGAGGGAAGGAAAGACAAAGAGGAAAAATGGAAAGAATCAGGGAAAATGGAAACATGGGAAGGCAGAGCAGAGCTTTATCTTCATATCAATCAAAGTCTGTAATTATATATTTGTGTGTTTATTGATTATTATTTGTGTTCTCCAATAAGCTGAAGCCCTGTGAGGCCAGAGCGTGTATGCTCTGCTCAATATTTTACTTCCAGTGTCTAGCGTATTTATTGAAATAACGAGTAAAAGCCCAACAATACAAAGGGTCACACAGATTCAGTGCTATGTAACTAATATAAAACTCCATAGTTTAAAAGTCTTTTTTTCCACATATTATTTACTAGCTATAATAATTTACTTGCTTCTGGGTCCTGGTACTTTAACAGAATCATGAGTGTATTCTAAAAGCCTATCTAGAGGCCTCAAGTTGCATCATACCTGAAACATTCTTGAGATAGAAAAGAGGAGGATGAGGGACCGAAGGCTTCAGGGCTCTAACTCAGTAATGAATTAGGTTTCATGCTGATCTTGTTCTGAAACTTCTCACTCTGACTCATGAAGACTTAATAGGTAGAGTTTACTTCCTATGTCTCCAGTATCAGTGGCTGAATTTCTTGTCTCTGATTTTCAGTTTTAAAGTGAGATTCAAAACCCATTACCATATTGCCTTGAAATCCATTGCCTTTCAACGGACACTGATAATGTGTACAACCCTTGATTATGCTAATAGCCCAGAACTCATATTCTCATTTGCACTTGGCTTATGATAGCCTATAGTGTTTCATGTTGGACTGGTTTCTCAAGGACGATATATTTAAATTCTTATCTTATTAATTCATCACATTATAACTCTTCCATGTGATCATATAGCCTCTTCTTCAAAGCTATAAAAAATAATATGTGGGACAACTGGATATTCACATGTAAAAGAGGTAAGTTGTACCCCTACTTCACACCAAATTAAAAAAAAAATTAACTAAAAATGGACCAAAGATCTAAATATGAGTTAAAACTACAAAACACGTAGAAGAAAACATGGGGGTAAATCATTATGACCTTGGATTTGGTGACGGCTATATGGGCATGACACCAAAAGCATAAGCAAAAAAGAAAAAAGAAAAAAATAGACAAATTAAACTTCATAAAATTAAAGACTTTTGTTCATCAAAGGAAACTATTAAGAAAATAAAAAGATCACCTACAGAATGGGAGAAAATATTTGCAAATGTCTAGTAACCACTACATGGAAAGAACTCTTATAACTCAAAAACAAAAAGAGAACCCAATTTTTTAAAACAGCAAAGACTTGAACAGATATTTATCCAGAGACACACAAATGGCAAATAAACATATGCAAAGATGCTCATCAGTCATTAAGAAAATGCAAATCAATATCACAATGAAATACCACTCACACTCACTAGGACAAGTAATTTAATAAATTTAATAATTTTAAAATATTTTTTAAAAAATAGTAATTTTTTTTAAAAAAAGAAAGAAAAAATACTAAGTGTTAACAAGGATGTGGGCAAGTGGAATCTTTGTAGATTGCTGATGAGAATATAGAATGATGTAGCCACTATGAACACAGTTTGGCAGTTCCTTAATAGGCTTACCATATGACCGAGCAATTCTGCTCACAGGTATAATATCCCAAAGAATTGAAAACAAGTATTCAAATAAATACTTGTATATAAATGTTCATAGTGGCACTATTCACAATAGCCTAAAAGTAGAAGCAACCCAAATGGCCATCAATAAATGAATGAATGAATTGTATATACATACAGTGGGCTATTATTCAGCTGTAAAAAGGAATGACATACTGATACATACTACAATGTGGATGACTCTTGAAAATGTTACGCTAAGTGAAAGAAGCCAAATGCAAAAGGTCACATATTGTATGATGCTATTTATATAAAATATTCAGACTTGGTAAATCCATAGGGATAGAAAGTAGATTAATAGTTGTGAGGAGCTAGAGGAAGAAGGAAATGAGGAGATTGGGAGTGACTGCTTACTGGGTATGGGGTCTCTTTTGGAGGTAATGAAAATGCTTTGGATTAGATAGAGATCATAGCTACACAACATTGTAAATACACTAAATGTCAATAAATTGTATGCTTTAAAATAAAACTAATGTGGGGCGCCTAGGTGGTTCAGTTGGGTTAAGCTTCCGACTTCTGGTTTTGGCTCAGGTCCTGATCTCAGGGTCGTGAGATTGAGTCCTGTGTCGGGCTCTACACTGGTCCTCCCTTCAACTCACATGTGCACGCTCCCTCAAATAAAAAAATAAAATCTTAAAATAATAATAATAAAAGATTCTCTCCTTCCTCTGCCCCTCCCCACTCACATTCTCTTTCTCTCTCTCTTTAATAAAATAAAACTGATGTGTAATTCATACAATGCTGATAGTTATCCAAAAATACATTTGTTTGTAAAATATGTCATGATTTAGCAGACATTCTTTTGAGAATTTTATTTCCAACTCATGCTATCCTAAAATCCTCATTTCTACATATGGAAAAATAATATTTGTGCTTGGAAAACAGGGAGTCTTGATTTGCCAAAGAAAAAAAATAACTGAACTTCCTACCATAATATTTTGATTTTAGCTTCTTAAAAATTATTACTTGAATTTTATAAAATATTCTTTGAAATCATAGCCTGCATATATTTAACGTTTAACCTAAGAAAGAAGAAAGTATTCCATTCTGGGCAATGCTACTGACCTATAGCTTGTCTACTTTTTATCATTAAGGAAAAATGACCAAAAGATCATTGAATTGAAGAAGACTTTAGTTATGATATATTGTGTTAAAATTCCCTGCTTCTATAAAATAAAACTGAATTTTTAAATTATGAATTCTAAACCCCTTTACAATTGACCCCAACTCTAACTACCTTCGTTGACAAATTCGTCAAACAGGATTCTCAGCATGAAGTAGGAAAAGCATCAGTAATTCTTTGCAAATATTTTGTAGTCTCATACTAACTTTTAGTTAAGAAACAAAAGTGAAACAGAAATGATAAGAAGGAGGCCAAGATGTTCAATTGTTCTATATAAAGAATTTAGTTTTTATTTTGAGAGCAAAGGAAAGATGGTAAAGGTTTTTAAACGGGGGAGAGATACGTTCATATATGTATTTTTAAAAGATCACTCTGTAGCATTAGGGGGAAAATGGATTCAAGGGGATAAGAGTGGATATAGGGAGATACTTATGAGTTTATTCTACTTGAGGAAGAAAGATATGATGGTAGTTTGGATAAGGACACTGATAGTAAGAATGGAAAGAAACAGACATATTTTAGAGATATTTGTGATATGGATTCATTAAGACTATTGTAAGGAGGTAAGATAGAGGGAGTAATCAGTTATAACCCTCTAGGTTTCTGGTTTGGGTAAATGGACAAATCATAATGCCATTTTCCCTGTATTATGCCACTATTTCCTTATTACTGCTCTTATCACACTTTTGCTTGTTTTCCCTGCTAAGCTATATGAGGTCCTGATTTAAAAAAAAAGAAAGGTGGCATATTATTTCTCTGTGTTTACCTGTACTTAGCAGAGGGCTCAGATGCAGCATTTTTTATAGGCTATGCATTAGTATAAAAAGACCAAAATTACCACCCACTGCAAGTTCCTTATTTAGCTAAAGATACAGATAAACATACAATGAATGTCAGCACACCTTCCCTTGACCTCATGGGTTTCTAGCAAGGACATGCTGGATTTATAATATAAGAAAAACTTAATATGCTGTGGCACCTGAGTCTCTTTTTATAGTTTTCTATCACTATTGAGAAATAATGTACAAAAATATTTTTATACTAATGTTTTTATTTAGGAAAATGTTAATTTGTTCACTTAGGAGAATGTTAACATGACTTTGTTGGTTCATAAATCTAACTTAATGACGGTAAGGCAACATCCTCAACTAAGTGGAAAAGCTGAGTGAGCCTGGCCTTTCTGAAAGCTTTCCTTGCCTCTTACTATCCAGCGTTCCAAAGAATGGTTTTACTTCACTGGCACGTGGCAGATGGCCCTAAAATAAATCTCATTAGAGTTTGAAATTATTCTTCTTCAATACACCACTGTATATTCAGTCCCTAGCTTAATGCCTGGCTCTGAACTATATTGTTTAAATAGTGAATGAATGAAAAAATATATGAATATTTGTTAGATAAATACTAAGAGAACAAGCCAACTCATTAGTTCATAGATTGTGAAGTTCTTCGTCTTTTGTTAAAACATCATTGATATAATAAGTAGATATATTTTATAAGTATAGGAACTATACTCCATGCAAATTTCTCAAGTCCTCACATTCTCATATACTATAGCAGCAATGTACTTCTGACCATACTTGATGGAAGAAAACACCATTGTATAGGTTGGTGGTAGCATCATTTCCTTTAACATATTTTATAAACTGACTTAGAATTGCCACACAATTTTTTATTAGGATCTTGAAAAGTTAACTCAACATTAATGATTGGATTTGGAAGTACTATTCAAATTTGGTTTAAAGTAGTTTTAGTTCATCTTCTTTTATATATTCTACCCTTCTTAAAAAATTTAAATTCAATTAGCCAACATATAGTACATCATTAGTTTCTGATGTAGTGTTCAGTGATTCATTAGTTGCATATAACATCCAGTGCTCATCATATCACGTGCCCTCCTTAATGCTTATCACCCAGTTACCCCATCCCCCTACCCACCTCCGCTTCCACGACCCTCAGTTTGTTTCCCAGAACCAAGAGTCTCTCATAGTTTGTCTCCCTCTCTGATTTCTTCCCATTCAGTTTTCCCTCCCTTCCTCTATGATCCTCTGTGCGATTTCTTATGTTCCACATATGAGTGAAACCATATGATAATTGTCTTTCTCTGCTTGACTTATTTCACTTAGCATAATCCCCTCCAGTTCCATCCAGGTTGCTGTAAAGGTGGGTATTCATTCTTTCTGATGGCTGAGTAATATTCCATTGTATATATATACATCATGTCTTCTTTATCCATTCATCTGTTGAAGAGCATCTCGGCTCCTTCCACCGTTTGACTATTGTGGATATTGCTGCTATAAACATTGAGGTGCAGGTGCCCCTTCTTTCACTACATCTGTATCTTTGGGGTAAATACCCAGTAGTGCAATTGCTGGGTCCTAGGGTAGCTCTATTTTTAACTTCTTGAGGAACCTCCACCCTGTTTTCCAGAGTGGCTGTACCAGCTTTTATATATTTTAGCCTTAAATAGTCAGGACTAAGTATTAAACTAGATGCCAGGGACACCTGAGTGGTTCAGCCGGTTAAATGACCGACTGGTGATTTCAGCTCAGGTCATGATCTCAGGGTCCTGGGTTTGAGCCCCGCATCAGGCTCCATCCTCAGCACAGAGTCTGCTTGTCCCCTTCCCTTTGCTCCTCCTCCTCTCTCTCTCAAATAAATAAATAAAACCTTTTAAAAAAATAAAAAATAAAGCAGATGCCAATGTATGACACAAAAATAAGACTGGCTGGTCCATAGAAAAACAAGTTAAAACTTCTAGTTCCATGTTTACACTTATTCATCCCACTAATTAAATACAAAAACCCTGAACATGATACATAAAACAAATATAAGAAGACTCTGAAAGGCAGGGAGAAGAAGAAGGACCCAAAGGGACCACAGGAATAGAAGAACAACCCACAGTGATAAATTCCCTGGCTTTCTTCTTTCCTCCTAAGTATCTCAAAGTAGGTACTGGAGAAATCCACAACCCAGAAATGCCAATGGACACAAACAAACAAAAAAGTCTCAAGGAAATTCTGCTCTCCCTAGCCAGAGAACTGAGAAATGGGCAAACTGGCAGGACAGAAATCTTAATTAACAATACCCACCCTACTCCATCCACATACCCCTGGGAAAAGGGAAAGAAAAAAAAAAAAAAAGAAGTAGCCTTGCTATCTCTGTCAATAAAGGTCAAATGAGAAGCCACCCTCATCAAGCAGTAATGAGGCACCCCTTCACACACCCTTTAATGCAGTGCCAGTAAGGGTCAAGTTAGGAGCTAAGACTCCTATCCCTTCCTGGCAGTAATGATCTGACCTTCTCCCTTAGGCATGATGTCATCAGAGATGTGTTAAAATAAAAGATTTAAATAAGATCCAATGTCTCAAAACATAATACCCCCAATGTCCAGGAGACAACTGAACATCACTCATCACACCCAAAACAAAGAAAATCTCAACTTGAAGGAGAAATTGTAATTAAAAAATGCCACCACCCAGATAATAATGCACATGTCAGAATTACTTGACAAGGATTTTATTTTATTTTAAGTAATTCTCTTTGCCCAATATGAGGCTCAAACTCACAACCCTTACAACCCTCTTGAGATCAGAGCTGCATACTGTACCAACTGAGCTAGCCAGGCACCCCTTAACAAAGATTTTGAAGTAGCCATGATTAAAATGCTCCAGCGAATGATTATGAGTGATATTGAAACAAATAAAATAGGAAGTCTCAGCAAATAAACAGGTGATATAAAGAAAAATCAAATGGCAATTTTAGACCTGAAAATCATAAAAGCCAAAATAAAAAACTCAATGTATGGCTTCAATATCAAGGGTGACAGATGAAAGAGGAAAGAATCTGTGAACTTGAAGACAGAACAATAGAAATTACCCAGTTTTAACAACAGAGATAAAACAGGCTAAAAAAATAAAATGAACAGAGCCTCAGGGACCTCAGGACAACACTAAAAAAATCTAACATTCATGAAAATAGAGTTCCAGAATGAGAGGAACAAGAAAAGTGGGGCTGAAAAAGGTATTTAAAAAAAAATAATGACCAAAATTCCTCAATTTGAAAAACAGCACAAACCTAGAGTTTCAAGAAGCTTAGAGAATCCCAAACAGGATAAACCAAAAGAAATCCATGCCAAGATATATCATAATTAAACTTCTGAAAAGTGAAGACAAATGAAAATGATGGAAAGCAGCTAAAGAGAAGGATGCATTCCCTTTATGGGAACAACAATTCAAATAACAATGTATTTTTCATCAGAAACCACAGAAGTGGCATATTATTCAAGTTCTAAAGAAAAAGGTTGCTAACCTAGAAATCTCTAATCAGTGAAAACATTCTTCTGGAATGAAGCTGAAATGAAGACATTTTAAATAAAGGAAATTTAGAGGATTTGTTCCTAGCCAACTTACCCTAAACAAAAGTCTAAAAGAAAGCTCTTCAAACAGAAAGAAAATGACTAAAAAAAAAAAAAAAAAAAAATGAGAGAGGGAGAACTTGGAAGGTCAGAAGTGAATAACAATGGAAAAGTTAAAAATATCCTTCTTTTGAGTTTTAAAATTGTTTGACAGCTGAAGCAAAAATTATAACATCATCTAATGAATTTCTCAGTGTTCAAAACCAGTAAATCTATAGACACAGAAAGTAGCTTACTGGTCATCTAAGGAAGGGAGGGCGGTGGTATAATTGGGCTAAGTGATGCAGGGTTTTGGGGAGGGGATAAATGAAAATGTTCTAAAATTTAGTGTGATGATGGATATAACTCTTTTAATATACTAAAACCCACTGAATTATTCACTTTATATGGTGAATTATATTTCAATAAAGCTATTTAAAATTGTCAGGGACTATTTCTGGACAAATCTAGAAATAATTTTTAAGATAAGAGACATTATTAGCATCAGATTTAGCACTAATAGAGGACAGTGTACTTTAAGAGGTAATTGGAAGTACACATTATATAATCTGATATATCATTTTCTCAAAAGTTTATCATTACATGGAAAAGGTATAATCTAAAGTTACATGTGTTATCATGTAATATATAAAGTAAGATTCTGTTTTACAGCTAAAAAAATTCAATGATATTTGATTATATTATGCCACATGATGCCAGTCATCTAGTCATCTCAAAGACATCAGGTTTTCAAAAAAAAATTGCAGGGTGTGGATGTCAAAAATTAGCTCTAAATGAAGAAATAGTTAAGTAGCAAAAGAGGCTAATTATGTTGGTCTAAGTCCTTTATATTCCAAAAAAAAAATGTGTTCTTTCTTTGCCAAGCTGAATGTAACAGCCTGTGAATTATAAGATCAAGGAAGAAAACTGTATGTTTTCCAAAATATGAGTATCCTTCATCAAGTTTTATACTTAGGGCAGCTAAAAGACCTATGTGGAGGGATCAGCATTAAGCCCAAAGGACAGGCAGTGCACAGCAGGAAAGAAAGCAATTCCCGTGTGTCTTTTGCAGGTCACTACCAAGGACCATGTTAGCAGATCCATACCAGACCCTTAACAGGCAGTTCTGCTGCTACCAGTAATTAGCTTGGACAGCTCTGGCTCCAAGAGTAGCAGCAAGGCTACACCATAATGAGCTCAGCTGGGATTAGCAGGACAGGGCAGGGAACCAAGAGAGCTCAGGCATTCTGCATTGCGTATGTATCTAGGAGATCAAACAAGGATGGCTGGCTGGGTTATCCCCTCTCCACCTCATTCCAAAAATGAAGCACGGCAGTGTCTAAAATACAGGCTAATGAAGAGCGACACCTCCAACAGATGAGAGCCACATTAATTAACACAATCCCTAGATCATATTCTACAGTTTCGGCTAGAGCTAGCAAATGTGCGACTTGTTATTGTATTATACATATATATACATATATGCCCTTTTTAATTTTTATTAACAAAAACCAGATTATTTCATTTTCAAATTTTATAAGCTATTTCTCTCATGATCTTTAAGCTACAAAATATTTCTCCTAAATGTTTATGTAAATCCATACTGTTAAAAAAGAAACTCACTTTTGAATCATTAGCTCCTGGTTCTCCCTTTTGAAATAGGCCAGTTCGTTCCATACAGCATCAGAATCTTCTTGTCGAAGTTGTTGGGGATCCGCTCTCTTTATTTTTCTGATATGAGTCCTATTTTAAAATGAAGTTGTTTTCTTCCTTAATATGTTCAAAGTGCAGTGAAAATTCATTTATACATTCCCTAATTCAAGCCCACTATTTATGGAATGAATTTCCTAAAACCTAAGTGTACAGAAACTAAAATCCTATGTCATAATTTCCAAAAGGCTAAACTGCTACTGTGGAAAGCAAACTTTTAGGCAGACATATGATAGTCTTAGGTCGATTTCTCTGATTCATTCTAGTGATAATAAAACATATATTGCAGGATGGTCAGTTTCTCAAAAAGGATTATAAACAATCAACTCATCGAGAATTTGTTGTCAACCAATCTGAATGTAGTATTATGTGCTCGATCTTAAAACACGCTATTATCAGTAAATATGTCAGAAAGTAGTTTTCACACTTCCAGTGACTACTAAAGTTAGGTGAGCAGAGGCTAAATGTAGGACAAATTGCTTTATCACTATTTTACTGACAAGTGATATGAAACACTTCCCATCTTTCAAAGGAAAAAATTAGACGTGACAATTACCTACAAAACATGCCAAATGCCCTTTATGTTTTCATTTTCTGTACATAAAACAAACTCTTCGTTTTTATTTTGTAAAAGTGCTGTACTGGCCAATTTAGAAACAGTATTTCTCTATAGAACAGACCAATGTGTATCATCAACATTGCCCTAAAGGATCCATCTCAAAAGATGAGAGGGTAGTAGATTTTCTGTACTCATTCAGTCCTTTGCCCTCTGTTGATACTGTTAACAAGGGAGCCACTTACGACTAACCAAGTTCTGAACACCTGTTCAGAGCAATTGAACTGAGACCGCCAATTCATTCAGATAAGCTGCAGAACAAACTGATGGATAGTAAAGATTTTCAAATTGCATACTAGGTTGAAGTAGTTTTCAGAGAGTTAACTATATATGTAAATTTCCTATTTCTCTTGTCTTTCAATTAAAACTTAAATACTCTTTGAGTTACAAACTTTGTAATACCATTATTTTATTTATTTGATTTTTTCAATCATATGGATATGCACTATTTTTGCATTAAGTTATCTACTTTTATTAAGCTACTCTATTGATATTGAAAATGTACATAGTCTGCATGGAGCACTGGGTGTTCTACGCAAACAATGAATCATGGAACACTACATCAAAAACTAATGATGTAATGTATGGTGATAAACATAACATAATAAAATAAAATTTAAAAAAAGAAAATGTACATAGTAATTCAAAATCACCTACATTATGAATTCTGCAAATGATAGGAAAATCTATAGTTATTGCTAGCATATTTATCTGTTTTCATTTATTATATTATCTATTTAAAAATTCACAATAAAGACTTGAATACCAAATAATATCTTTAAAAGCAAACAAAAGCCATTAAAACACCTATATGATGCTACTCCATTCCATTTAATATTTAGGGAAATGCCTTTATGAGCTATGTAACTCACACGCCACTGCCTTCTTCCCACTGTTTTAATTGCTCTTTTACTGCTCTGTAGTTGGTCTCTAACATCTGTAGCCTTTCCTTGCGTTTTTCATGGGCATCTCTTAGCTCATCATTTTCTTGGCTCTGTAGAACACAAAAAAGCAAGGACACAAGTTTAAAGAAAGTATTAGTATAATGCTGCAAATAAAAGGTTACTCATCTAAATATGAAATTTGAAAGAAAATAGGAAACATAAATTAATTTGTAATACTTATTTAAGCAGAAGAAAAGGATTCTTAAAGTCACAAAATAGGTTTGCTTGGTAAATTCAACCCATTTACTGCATTTTTAAGCTGCTAGTAATTTCAAAATTAGTTTCATTCCTTTCCCTGTTGTCAATTAGTACACATACAAATATTTATAAGCCAATTTTACAGAATTTTTTCTCTTTCCACAAAAGGATTTGTCCATACATAACACATTTTGTTATTTTGTTAATTATAGTTACATATGTAATTAGTGTAAAAACACTAATCATAGTAAGATCAATGCTTCTTCTACCCATGGGTTCACGATTAGTTTAATATAAAGCAAAAGGATTACATAGGAGGAAAAAATCAGTTTGGACCTATGTCTGAAGTAGCAGAGTTTAACCTTCTGGGTTGTACTATACAGAATTGAAATGTGAGAGCTGGGCTTTGTATTCTTGAAGAGGTCATAAAAACATTACTAGGTTAGACAATTAAAGTCAACAACTTCTACATGTTCTAAATAGAGTGCATGAAATACATCTTCATTTTTAGATATACCCACAAAATGAACTTATAAAGGCCAAATTTTCAGTTCTTAGGGGATGTATTTATATTACTTATACACTGTGTTTCTCAAAGTGAAGTAAGTAACTTCTTGAGTATTTTTAGCCATTGTGAATTTCAAATTTGTTTTTTAAACCTTTTATATTTCTATATGAAGGAACTTGTATACTTATTTAGTGGAGGCAACAGGTAGGTACTCTGTAATATTATAGTAAGGTGACATGAGTAGGCTCATGGCAGTTAGAAAAATCTGAATTCTATTCTTGGAGCTCTTTCATGTTAGCAGCTTACATAATCTTAAGAACATCATTTAAATTAATTCAATTTTTTTTTTGTAAAATGTGGAAAAGAGCATAGAGATTTAAATTATGATGACTAAATTAAATGAGCGAATATACAGGTAAAGCCCCTGGTGCTGTGCTTGCCCTATCAAGGCACAAAGCAAAAGTTAGCTTCCTTCGTTTTCCCCTTCCCAGGTATTAACTGATGTCCTTATTATTAAGAAGCCAAATTCACAGTTTCCTGGGCCATCTACCTCTCATTTCAACAGTAAGATAATACAGAGTTTGTATTATTTTACTGCAATTCTACCTGTCTCAACAATATGGATATTTTGTCATTCTACTTTGAATATAGGCCTAGTAGAATAACTTCAATAAATCTCTTAAGCAGTATTTGAGTCCTGTGCACCAAGCCGTCTGTATGCCATCTGGAAATGGAAGTGCATGATGAAAAAGCATGGGAATGGCATCACTTGAAAGGGACAATCAGAATAAATGTTATCCTGAAGAGTTTTAGAACATATACAGATCACAGAAACTACAAACTTGCTAAAGAGTAGCATGGTTTAATACCACGGTTAAAAATTCAGGATACTGAATTGAATTTTGTTCACTTCAATTAAAGAACCATATATTAAGAGCCTATTACATGCAGAGTGTTAAGTGCTGATAAGAGTTCAAGTCTTGCTGCTCAAAGTTAGCAAATTTTATCTTGACATAGCTACTTAAATTCAGCATGTACCAGTTTCTCCATCTTCAAAATAAAAGCTGTTTATATCTCTCTTCTTCTAAGACCAATGAATGATTTAGCCTTGACCTTGAGTTTTCCCTACTGTTGTTAAAAATCCAAATATAACTTCACTTCTTTAAACAATAAGCTTTCTAATCCTAAATATATGAAATAATTTAAATTAACCAAATAGAAAAGTAATTAATAATGTTCTTACCTTCTCATAAATGAACATAAGTTCATTATGTTTATTAGGATTCCTTAAGAACTAATAAGATTTATTAGGATTTTAAACAGGATATATTACAAATTATTAATAATCTAATTATAAGAAATGTATAGGTACTAGAAAAGATTTGTGTCAAAACACAATTTTCAAATAAACATAGTTAAGTACTTTGTTAAATTCTAATAGCTTTCTCTAATTATTCATCATTGAATCAAATTCCTTCCCCATAAACTCTGAGTTTACAATGAATTTCTTTAAAATTATTAATACAAATGCAGCGTTTTGGAATCATTAAAAGTCTGTGTTAAGAATCCCTAGAAACTGAGTAAATAGAACCTAAAAAATTGCCGAAAGTAAAATTAATAAAATGGGATATCAAGATTTTTTTCTGTTGCCTTTCACAAAAATCCTGTTAAATCAATGGAACAAATTGAGTTTCTTATTGTTAGTACTGTCATTATTTTAGCATTTTTTCAGTACTGCTTCAGCTACCATTAATCACTGAATTTATACCCAAGGTTTTCCTTAGTTCTCAAATAGAAATCAACTTAGCTTATGCTATTAAACCAAAGATTAAGACTCAATAAAAATTTCCTGAGTCCTATACGTCACTCACAATGTGCCAGGCTCTGTACTAGGCACAGTACTTAACCAAAGCACTCAAAGCACCTTTGCTTCCTAAAACTTCAGTGTAATATATTTATATTAGCAAATAGTTTTGATTTTGCTATAGTAATTGAAATAGGTGGTCCCTCCATTAGGTAGTGATTATAGCAAAGCAGTTTTATAGATGAGCTTTCTGCTTTAATTTTACATGCTTCACAACTTACTATGCCTAATGCTAGAGTGTTTACATATTTCTTATAAAATTACTAAGATCTAAACTATTAAAAATGAAAGTAAACTAGAGATTATTTGGCAAATCAATTTGATAGGCATAATTTATAATAATTATGTTTAAATGTCCTTTCTGAATGCTATTATCAAATTGTAATACATGGGTTAAATTAGTCTTAGAGACTATTGTTCTTTGACTTACTTCAGAAATAGACAAAATTTTATAGAAATGTAAGATAGATAATATATGCCCAAAGAAAAACATTTTTCCTTATTCTAGTGCAAGAACAGATTTAGCAGAAGTCTCCAGGCAAAAGTTAGATATCTCAAAAGAAATGTTTAATGTGTAAAAAGAATAATCAAAAGATTAATAGCCTAAGTCAAAACAGTAGCACTTCATTTGGGAAATACTACTGTACCCAAAAATCTTACAACAAAATCAGAAGTAGAAACTGAAAGATACAGGGGCGCCTGGGTGGCTCAGTTGTTAAGCATCTGCCTTCGGCTCAGGTCATGATTCCAGGTCCTGGGATCGAGCCCCGCATCGGGCTCCCTGCTCAGCGGGAAGCCTGCTTCATCCCTCTCCCACTCCCCCTGCTTGTATTCCCTCTCTGGCTGTGTCTCTCTCTGTCAAATAAATAAATAAAATCTTTAAAAAAAAAAAAAAAGAAACTGAAAGATACATTTAATATCACTAATAACTACATTTGCCCAAGAAGATACACACAAAAATATCGCAAGGGCAGTCACTGAATTAGGTCCATTTATTAAATCATTCAATAAAACATTTACTGACTACCTTCCCTATATTTTGCAATTAAACTAGTTAAACTAGAGGCTCTAATTTCTGTATATAAACAAATCTGAATGACTAAAACACTAGAAAATAGAAAATAGAAAGGCTGTATCATGTGACTTGCCTCAATGATACTTGCAAGTCCATTTATGAGTTCATAAGAACAAAAATGATTCTTGGTCTAATCTACTACAGTTTGGTCAAAGGCTCCTTGACAGACATAGGCAAACTAAGAGCATGAGTCCTGTTAATAAAACAGTGGCTCAATCTTCACAGAATGATAGCAAAGTTTTTAAAAAGTTAAAAAAAAAAAAAAAAAACTTTTATAAAATACCAAGGATCCCATGGATGTTTAATTTCAGCAGAGTATATAAAGCTGAATGTATGAAGAATGCATATTAGACATTGAAAAATAAAAGACATATAAACTGTATTCAAAGGACATACTGATGTTACTAAACAGTATAGAAAAGTGCTAAGAGAACTAAGTTCTCAAATGCATTAAAGTTCATAAAGCAGAGATTCACGGCATTAGTGATCCCAAGGACAGTAAAGGATTTCATAAAGCTCTGATGCATTGATTTCCAAATTATACTTTATAGATTGTTAGTCCACTACACTTACGAAGTTAGGATTTGGAAATGGGTGGGATTTTTAGAATAACGGTTTTCATCTCTTCTATTACTACTGGCCATCCATCTTGAAAACGTACAACTATTCACAGAAGTAAGCTAAGCAAGGTAATGTATTAATATTTTTACAGAATTCATTACTAGTATTAGAATAATGTGCATTACTTACTGCTGATATAATAAAGACTATCATCTCAATATATCAGTGTGTGCCTACATATGTTCCATGGTGGAGGTTATCTGGTGAAGATTATTTGTCCCTCTCTCCCGTCAGTCCCCCTCGGTTGATCAACTTGGGACCGAAAGATATCTACTGTGCCATGGAGCATGTGTTTAGTGCAGTGTCTTCCACAGTGACTTCCATGGAACAGAAGTCTTTGGGAAACACTAATGGGTATAATATAATCAAGTAAATCTGGGAAATAAGGTATCTATACCTTGCTACAGATTCACCATGCACATTGATATCTTAACAGCTCACAAAAAAATGAAAGATTTTAACCCACTGCCTATGATAATTGAGCACAGAACATTTTTCTCTGCCATTTTCCCATTAGCTTCCAGCAGAGCAGTGTTCAATATAATACCAATATGGGAAAAGCCATGACAAAAATTCCACATGTATTAATGGGTTATGATCTACAAAAGGAGTACCATGATCAACAAATGCATATTAAAAACCATAAGACACTGTTAGGGGTTGAAATGAATCCAAAAAGGTATGTTGGAATCCTAACCTCCACTACCCCAAAATGTGATTGTATTTGGTGATAAGGTCTTTATAGAAGTAATGAAGTTAAAAAGAAGTCATTAAGGTGGGTCTTAATCTAGTTGATCGGTGTCTTTTTTATTTTTTTAAAGATTTTATTTATTTATTTATTTGACAGAGAGAGAGAGTACGCGCAAGTAGGAAGACTGGCAGGCAGAGGGTGAAGGAGAAGCAGGCTCCCCACTGAGCAGAGAGCACCATGTGGGGCTTGATCCCAGGACCAGGACCATGACCTGAGCCTAAGGCAGATGCTTAACTGACTGAGCCATCCAGGCGCCTGACTGGTGTCTTTTTAAAAAGGAGAAATTTAGACATAGAGAGAGAGACATACACACACAGAGAAAAGATGAGGTGAAGTATGAAGACACAGGGAGAATGCCATCTATAAGCCAAGCAACACCTGAAACTACTGGAAACTACAAGAGAGAAACAGAACAGATTCTCCCTCACAGGTTTCAGAAGGAACTAATCCTGTTGAAATCTTGAGTTTGGAACTTTCTAGCCTCCAGAACTTTGAATAATAAATTTCCGTTCTTCTAAGCCAGCCAGTTTGTCATGGCAGCCCTAGGAAACTAATACAGATACATCATTAATTCCTTTCTTATCTTATATTCTCATGCACTTGAGTAATAGTAATAATATTAATATTATACCCTAATTAAGGGAAATATTGGATGAAGTTTTCTACCTTTACTAAATAAGACAGGTATACTACTAAAGAGAAGCCATAAATTAAAAAATATCCCAGACCCAGTTACTCTCTTTGGAATTGCTTTTACTTTATAGGTTTTGTTTACCCACTTCATCTCATAAATGCTCTTGATGATAGTGTTTTTTTCATTCAACTATTTTGCTCCTTTAAAATAAATCCTTTCCTACTAAATGATAAGATACAATGAAAAAAATTTGCTTGCATTTTCCCCCTTATCTTGTAAATCTGTGAAAGAAAACGTATTTTTGAAATTCATATTATCATCAACTGATTTGAAAAAGGAATACAGAAAAAGTATAAATGAAAAAGAAATTGTGTGAGGGGCGCCTGGGTGGCTCAGTTGGTTAAGCCGCTGCCTTCAGCTCAGGTCATGATCCCAGGATCCTGGGATCGATCCCCACGTCAGGCTCCTTGCTCCGCGGGAAGCCTGCTTCTCCCTCTCCCACTCCCCCTACTTGTGTTCCCTCTCTCGCTGTGTCTCTTTCTGTCAGATAAATAAATAAAATCTTTAAAAAAAAAGAAAAAAATTGTGTGAAGATAGAATTTTACTCTGAAAATAAGTTTGAGGCCTAATCTAAAAGAGCAATTAGGAGAAAGGAATGGTAAGTTAATATAATGCTTCTGAGACTCTTTCTGAAATTAGAAATTCAAAAGGTGGAAGAGGATAGATCTAAAAATGTCTGAACTGCTCTACTCTTTCCTGCCAAAAACAAGGGACTGTCAAAGACTCAGAGTTTTGGGGACAAATAAGTGGAGATCTGTTACTATTGAATGGGGATATGTGATAGTTAATTTTATGTGTAACTTGACTGATCATTATTCCTGGGTGTATCTGTGAGCGTGTTTCTGTAGAAAATGAACATTTGAATCAGACGAGTAAAGCATATTGCCTTTCCCCATATGATAGGCTTCATTCAATTCACTGCATAAAAGGCTGCATAAGAAAGACATTGGTCTTGTCCCTTTGGACTGAGATTGAGATTGGGACTGGAATTTACACCATCAGCTTCCGGGTTTCAGGCCTTTGGACTAACTAACCCACTGGCTCTCGTGATCTCCAGTTTCACAGCCGGAGATGTTGGACTTCTAAAATTCTGTAATTGCATGACCCAATTCCTTATAGTAAATCAATCTCTGTCTCTCTTTCTCTCCCTCTCCGGATAGATAGATATATGGACATAGATACAGATATTTTTCAGAATAGCAATGTTTCATTAGGGAAGACTAAAGGGTTATATCCTACTGGCTCTGTTTCTCTGAAGAAACCAGATTAATACAGGATGTGAATTTCAAGAATTATGCAAAAGGAGGAAGATGATAAACTGGCTTCCCAAATATGCTCTTAATATCCTGTGGGTACTCCCATGTTTATGTTAAGATACTAGATTCCAACTGCTCATGCAGTATCTTGTTAACTAGGGTCTTGAATGATAGACAGTTATCTTGTCTCTTGTTGTACAAGTGACTTGTTTGGCTAACTGCATTGCTTAGTAAGTTGTTACTGAGTAAACCAATGAATGAGCAAATAACTCCAGGTGTGGGGTGCCTGGCTGGTTCAGTCAGAAGCGCATGCAACTCTTAATCTCAGGGTATTATCCCAAACATGAGTTCAGGCCCCACGATGGGTGTAGAGATTACTAAAAAAAAAAAAAAAAAAAAGAAATGACTGCAGGTGTATACATTTCAAGTAGGCTAAATGTTAGCAAGCTGATGTCATCTGATCATTTTATTTTTGGTAGATGATAGATGATAATCAATCTCTGTCTCTCTGTCAATCAACAGACGATAATTTTCCTTCCTTTAAGAACTATCAGTCTAACTCTGCATAAATATAAATTAACTTGATGTTTAGTGAAAAGGCAGAAAAAATATTAATTGTAGCTTAGATTCCTCTAAACCATATCTTGTTCTACAGCACACAAAATCTAAATCAAAACTTTTTCTCCCTAAGAGTAATCTAGATGACAAAGAATCTGAGCTTTATTGGATTCTAATCATGTGTAAAACATTGGTCTTGTCATAAAATGTCTTAAAACTATTTGAGATTTGGGTGCCTGGGTGGCTCAGTTGGTTGGGCAACTGCCTTCGGCTCAGGTCATGATCCTGGAGTCCCGGGATCGAGTCCCGCATCGGGCTTCCTGCTCAGCAGGGAGTCTGCTTCTCCCTCTGACCCTCCTCCCTCTCATTCTCGCTCTCTCAAATAAATAAATAAAATCTTTAAAAAAAAAAAAAAACTATTTGAGATTCAATTAAATGGCTAAATCTCAAATAGCACAGGCCTTGGGTAGTTGTGAATAAAGAACGATAAGTTTAGCCATATTAAATTCAGAAAAAATAAAAGCCCTCAATACAGTCAAATGGAAAAAATAATGTACTTGCCATTTTGACTATGTAACTTCTCTATAAAGGACAGTTGTAAGTGACTTGAGCTAGGTGAGTATCGTTTTTAACTCACTTTTCTTTTTATATGTTTATCATGTATGAAGAGCTATGAGAAATTCTCTACTTGCTGTAGTTCTATTTTTTGTTTCTGAAAAACTGTAAGAAATTTATTCCCAATATTAAGCCAAAGTATTCCCAAACAATTTTAAAGTAGTGAATAAATATTTACGTTCGAGCAGCAAATTTTTTGTTACTTTATGATCCTCAGAAATCTGAAAAACAAGACCAACCAATGATACATTTTTATACATGTAATTAAATTCAGGAAAAATAAATGATAAGCAGTGATTTGTGAAGTGAATGTTTACTTTGGTGTATCTTTATCTTTGCAAGGTTATTACTAAAGAAGTGATTTAATGTTCACCTTTAGCTGTAGTGCCTTCTCTAAGTTTCCAATCTTTCTTTCAGCTTTCCTCAGATTCCTCAGCTCCGCTGAGTCTCTGAAAGAGCTCTTTGGGGACAAAGACCTTGAACGTTTCACAGGTGGTTCCTCGAGAATAAAACAAGGACATGGTTGAACTAGTTGGAACACTGGATTATGAAAGACATGCAAAATTAAAGAACAAGTAATTTTGAATACTAATAATGAATTATAAAAAAAATCCTGCATGGAATACCAGAGAAATAACAAGCGGAATTACCACAGTGCTACCGCTAAAGGTTTCTCTGTGACTCGTTAATGAGAATATTCATTTACATTTACATTGTTTCTTTCAGAATAATGATGTCCCATTAGGGAAGACTAAAGGGTTATAGACTCAGAAATGCAAGAAACCTCATTACAAAGGAGGGGATAGAGGCTGGTCTAATTGCTCTATAAGGGTCCAAGGTTACACTTGATAGGACAACCAGAAACAAGAGGGAAAGGATTTTTTTCCCTTTGAAATAGTTTAACACACTGTGAAGTTGAAGGAACAATATGCTTGAGGAATATAAATACAACAGACAGTAGATCTTATACCATAATGACCATATGGTCATTAACTATAATGTGGCTAACTAGAGACAAGAATGTGTGTTTATATTATGTATAGCTTCATATACCAATCTGGAAAAGGAATATGTGAAAGCAACTATTAAGCTGGGCAACATATTGTTCATACTTCCTGCATGTCCTTATGAAAAAGAAAGAAAATTTCGTTCCAAATATCCCTCTCATTTTCTTGACTTTTGTTAAAAGCAATGAAACATCAAAGCGCTACATTTTTTAACTTCAGCAATGTAGCAAGCAACCAAATTAGGCCCTATATATAATGTATCTCAATTTTAGGAATGTTTTCTTTCATTTAAATAAAGCTCAGTACTCTGAAACTACTCCAAAATGGCAAGAAATGTATAATGCAGTTATGTTTAAATAAATAAATACATATATAAAGCTCCTTCTGAAAATTACTAATAATATTAGAGGGAGTAAATAAGACTATAATAGAAACGGGTCTATTTTTAAATGCTTCCTATACAAAGATAGCTCTACTCATTGGGAAAAAATGGAAAGAACTAAAAACAATTATCTTGAAAAACATAGTTTTCTGCTTGTAAAATCATTATTTTCTACTGCTGAAGTAACAAGTGTGAGAAAAATGTCTGAAGTTCCTCATTTTTCTATTTATCTAGAGATAACATATTTACAATGTTACATAATAACATATTGACAAAATGATATTATAAAATGTTTTATTTTAGTCAGTGTTGATAGAATCTTCTGCAGCATAACAGGATTATATACTATGGTATATGTACTGTAATACAAATATTATAAAAAGGAAAAGCTAGACATTAATAAATGAAAAACATGCCATGGAAAATTTGCTTATTTTTCTCTATTGCTATACCTTTAAATCCGAAATTATATAATTGCATAAATTAATGTTAAATTCCACTTTATAGTTTATATCCACATGCATAATATTTTAAATATCATACCTGAATGAAATAGAAACATTAAGACATATTTTTCTTTTAACAACTCATATTACTTTAAAATGATTTTTTACTTAGATTAACTTATCTATAGATTAGATATATGAGATACTTAGCCAAACTTTTTAAAATTTTTTAAATTCATTTAAATTCAGTTAATTAACATATAGTGAATTATTAGTTTCAGAGGTAGGGTTCAGTGATTCATCAGTCTTATATAACACCCAGTTTAGCAAAACTTTTTAACATAAGAATGTTAACTTACTCCAAAACAGCTATACTACTACTAATCTATTTAATTAAATTAGGAATACATTATTTAGTCTTTAAAACAATTTTTTTTAAAGATTTTATTTATTTGTTTGAGAGGGAGAGAGAGCACGAGAGAGTGCAAGAGCAGGGGGAGGGAGAAGCAGGCTCCCCACTGAGCAGGGAGCCAGACAAGGGGCTTGATCCCAGGACCCTGGGATCATGACCTGAGCTGACCGCAGATGATTAACCGACTGTGCCACCCAGGAGCCCCACACAACAATTTTTTATCAAGCATTTGGCACATAAATGTTTTTTTTAAAGCTTCCAGGAAAAAAAAAAGCTCCCAGAAATATAAGCAGAGAGGTAAATGCTCTTTGTTTTTAAACTTCATCACTGGCCTTGCCAGCTTCACCCTGACAAATTCACAAAATGACAAAATGTCCCTACCTTATGTTTTCTTTCAGTACTTGTCCAGGAGCTCTTCTCTGAGGAAGCCTTGTTGGTAGATTTGCTCTCTGACAGTTTTTCATTTGCTATTTTTAGTTTCCCCTGTAAATACTCAATTTCAGACTTCTGTGAGACCATTAAAGTTTCTAAGCTTGATAAAGATGGCCGTTGAGATACCTATGTAAAAAAAGTGTATGTGCAAATATATATGCATGTTTGTATATTATTTCTATATGTGCAAATACTTATATATGATATTATTACATTATATAAATAGTAAGTATTCAGAGAAGGAAAATTGCATTTCAATTATAAACTGTAAACTAGCATTAGCTAAACTTCCATCATCCTAACACAATGACATTTTTCAATAAAATAATTACAGGAGAAAAACATTACAGCATGGTTGCATGAAACATACCACTCATCTATAAATTAATTATTTCAAAAATATGATTATACACATATGTATTTCCTCATGAAATACTCAATCTACCATTTGATCACAAAGAGCCATATAATATCACTGAATATAAACTTGGGAAAAGGAAACTAACAGCACTTTAAGTCTAATTATCTTCCAATGTATCATAATTTAATAATAACTCACAAAACTCTGATACTTTTAATGTCAATACAGTCCACTGTATTCTCTTTTGAAATTACATGTCAGATAATCTGCTAATGGTAAGCACCACATTATAGCAACAACAACAAAAAAATCACAAAAAAATTAAGCATGTAGGATACCTTCAAGAAATGTTAGTTCGTAAAAACCAGCATTCTGTGAAATTCTACTACCATCTTAACCGAATATATTTGAGGCCATTAAAATCTATGCATATATCGTATTCAAATTAACCACTCCACTTACAAAAAACAAAAACACTAAATCATAGTGAAAACAAAGTTTTTATTTTTTTCCAGCGAAGAGAGTCAAATCTCAAAATTATAATATTGGATATAGAAGCAGTAGCCCTGAAAATAGTTTCATTTAAAATGTGGAAAACCCTATCCATCCTATGTGATATTCCTAAGGGATATCAGAAGAAATATATATGTTTAATTTTTCTGAACCAATGATGGAAAATATTACCCTTTTCTGGTTTGAACTCTTTTTCCTTTTTTTTTTTTTTTAGGGAATAGGTAAAATTGTCCTAATTCTAACTTCTAGTTATTATGAGACAGGTCATCTTTGATTTATTTATATTATTATTATACTTTATTTAAATCACTTGATTTGTTTTCCAACCTTCATCCTATTATATTGCTAAATATTTTCCTCAGTATTGTTTATATTGTACCCTTACCACACTTACCATATATTAAATACTTACTTCATTACCTTTCTTTAAATATCAAATTAAAATACTTCAAGCACTTTTATTCCAAACTCTAAACGATTTTGCCCTATTCTTTCCTCCCACTTTTAATCACCATATGACCATTATTTATTTCATTTTTTCTTCCTATCATGTAAGCAAATTTATGATGTTTATAACTATTTCCTTTGACTGGGCCACTAATCTGAACAGTTTTCAAAAGCCACCTGCTCTTATTCAGGTTCCTTTAAATAAAATTATTAAGAATATATTAATATCCCACCATTTACCAAAGAAATTTAAAATAAGTTGTTCAAGGTCAAACAAAAATTTAGAATAAAACAGAAATAACCTAACTTTAGTTTTATTGGTATATCCAATAAGCAGTCCCATATTCTTTAAATGAGTTTAAATAAGTGAGTTTTCTAAGTCATCACTGGATTATAATGTAGTAGATAAGAATGTAAAAAATAGGAATATTCAATCGAGGAGCTGTAATGATAAATAATTCAAATATTTGTGAAGACATTAAAAATGCTCCAACTGTGGATACTGTCATCATCAGAGTAAGGATTTTACATTTAGGGAGCAGTCCTTTAAAATTCTTCAACAAACAATAACAGAACTTCAAAAATAAAATACTATGAAAGCACTAATTAACTCAAATTCACATAGGCGCAGGGAAGATCAAGTAAATAAAATGGGCTGTGTTTAGTATATTTTAAAATCACAGCTTTGGAATTCATTCAGCACTTTGTAGACATATTACACATGTATATAGATTATTTACGTCCACGAAAAAACATGCTCCCAGTGTTTTTAAAATCTGATCTTCTCCCTCTCTTGCCTTTTATCACTTTTGCAGGAGATATAGGCACAAGAAGTATTTCATACTTCTCTTAATATGACCATGTTTAAAAGCATAGGTAAAATGAAATGTCAAGTGACACTCAGCCTCACCTAAGGGCGTAAGGAGGGTTTTTGTGACAGTAGCTACTCAAGATCCAGCCAACTGTTTTCCTAGGTGAATGAATGTGGCCCACCACCGCGAGAGCGACTGATTTTTCAAAAGAAGTAAGGAATTAGGGCTTCTAAGGGAAATCTCCTAATTTTAAAATGTTGACCAGACTCCGTTTATGACTTCTGTATTTTGAGAACATGGTTGTGGGAGTATAAACTGTTAGAAATTTTCTAGGGAAATTTTGAAATATGTATCAAAGCACATAAAAATATATCAAGCCTTTGGATTAGCATTCTAGTCATGCTGAGGGTTGATACAGAAGGATATCCATGATAAACTGTTAAATTAGAAAAGCAGGTTACGGGTGCCTGGGTGGCTCAGTTGGTTAAGCGACTGCCTTCGGCTCAGGTCATGATCCTGGAGTCCCTGGATCGAGTCCCGCATCGGGCTCCCTGCTCGGCGGCGAGCCTGCTTCTCCCTCTGACCCTCCCCCCTCTGATGTGCTCTCTCTCTCTCTCATTCTCTCTGTCTCAAATAAATAAATAAAAAATCTAAAAAAAAAAAAAAAAAAAAAGAAAAGCAGGTTACCAAAGAATATACTGTATAGAAACAGATTTTGCCAAACATGCATAGGAAAAACAACAACAACAAGCCCTAAAATGTTTTAGTGTCATTTCTCAGTGGAAAAATCATATGTGAATCATTTTCTTCGTATTTATTTGAATTTCCTTAAATTTTACAATGAACATGTCACTAAATGTTTTTCAAAATGTAATTTTTTTCTTCAAATAAAAGGAATAAAAGTTGAGTATAAAATGTTCAGATTATATAGGAGAAAGATAAGTGAAAGTCTTTCCATAATCTCATCCCTTATAGTTTGCTAGTGATAACTTTGGGCTATATTTACCCAGACTTTAAAAAGGAAAGGAAAACCACTATAATTCTGCCCTTCAATCTTCCTTTCAAAATCAACAGACTTAAATTTTTAGAACAGTTTTATACTTACAGAAAATCTAAGCAGATGCTGTAGAGTCCTATACCTCCTACCCCCACCCATTCAGGTTACCCTATTATCAACATCTAAAATTAATATGGTACATTTGTTTTAAGTAATGAACCAATATTCATACATTATTTTTAACTGAAGTCCATAATGTATTCAAATCTCCAAAGTTTTTATGTAATGTCCTTTTTCTGTTCCAGGATCCCATCCACAATACCACATCACATTTACTTATCATGCCAGCAACTCTTGGCTGTGACAGTTTCTCAGACTTTACTTACTTTTGATAACATTGATAGCTTTGATGAGTAAATAATAATCAGGTGCACTGTAGATGCCTCTAT
>NW_022589770.1:3485761-3705980 GCF_004348235.1 Phoca vitulina
CACAGTCCTTATATATTAAAAATTATTTTGATACTATAACAGTAAGATACCCAAAGAAAGTACAAGATTGCTATTCTTCCATGTTGAAAATGAGAAAAAGAAGTATAACTGAAACAATAATAAAGTAAAAATCATAAAAAGCAAACCAATTATTAATGCTGGCATATATCCCGACTACAGTATGACAAGGCTTAACAGGATTCTGAGCCTAAGTTAAGGTAGTACAATCTGATCCCTGCCAACTGAGCAATTAGCCACTATCAATACTAGACCCCCTGATTGGCAAGAAAACAAAGCTAACTAATACATCGTTTTCTCCTTCGCTGTGTTGGAAAATTCTACCAAGTCAATTCAGCACTGCTAAAGAAAAGACAACAGAAATTTTTAGTACACGTGTAAGTATTCCACATCAAAATTAGATAATCCCTTGCAAAAGTTGACTCCTTAATGCTCCTATGTCCTACTTACTGGAATTGTTATCAAAGAATACTTGATAATTGTGAGAAAGGCTAAATGGGTTTGGAGTAAGACATGCATTTTTGCATGTGTTCATTCAATAAGGATTTGTTAAAATTTAAATACTAATCACTTAGGGGAGTGGGAGATTCAGGCTTCCAGTTATGGAATGGATAAGTCACAGGAATAAAAGGCACAACATAGGGAATATAGTCAATGATATTATAATAGTGTTGTATGGTGACAGATGATAGCTACACTGTGGTGAACTCAGCTTAAGATATAGAGATGTTGTATCACTATGTTGTACACCTGAGACTAATGTAACATTGTTTCTCAACTATACTCAAATTAAAAAAAAAAAGAAAACACAAAACATCATAGCCTATGGTAGTTAGTTGTACATGCTTAAAATGTTAACCAAAAATAAATAAATAACCTACTAAGTAAATAAATATATCTAATAGCCTCCTGTGTATCACCAGACCACACAGGCTTCTAGTAATGGTAATGATAGTACTTATTAACCTTAAGCCTCAGAGGACAAGGACTATACCTTGTATAACTTTGTATCCATTGTGTTTAATACCATAGAGTGTAAAATAAACATTTGAAAGATGAAAAAAAAAACCTCACCACCACCAACAAAAAAAGGTACATTCCTATGTTAGATTAGGGAGTCAAAATGTTTTTAAACATTTAATCCTATTATAATGAAATGGTAATTGTGTAAGCAGTTTATAAATTTATATACTGTACATTTCCAATGATATAAAATATATATTCTCCATTTTCTTTTTATATCCTTATACACACACACACACACACACACACACAGCTCAAGAGTGTAAGCACACTTAGAGGCTAATACCAGGCCTCCCTCCTCAGGTCTTCTTCCACAGTCATTTGTACTGAAGGCGAGGCCAAGCACTGGGGCTAAGATCTAGTTTCCTTACAACCCCTCACATCAATCTACAGATGTCTAGAAGAAACCATTGGCAGAGACCTCTCTACCCCCAATATTCAACCTGCCACCACTACCTGCCTTAAATTCACTGGAACTAACCTCATTATGCCTTTTATTATGATGTTTGTGGGTCACCATAAGAGCCCTAACTCCTGTGTCAATTTTTATGAGATCACCATACTCTCATGCTAGTTATGAATTATTTTTAAAAAGAAAAGATAGAAACCCCAAAAATGAACAAATAAAAAGCTTGCAGATTTAAATTAAACTGCCCAGGAAGGCTTGAAAAAAATCTATCATATATCTGGAGCTTACTGCCATGTCTCTATCCTCTATCTCACCTTTTATAGTTAGACATGGTTTGAACTTCTCATTCTCTCTTCCATACCCACTTAACTCTTTCATATTTCCCATTATGCTGTGTCTCCGCACTCCATTCTGAGCTTTATAGTCCAATTTTCTAATTCTCTCTTTAGCCCAATAACTCATTGTATGAGACTGGTCTTATTAGCAAAACTAGATAAAGACAGTATAAAAGTTATATAACAGACCAATTTCCTTCATAAATAAAGATTCAAAAGCAAAGTATCAGTAAAATGAGTAAATTAGTTTATAAAGAATTAGAAATGCCTCAGGCATCAAAAGATAAAACATTTGATAAAATTTATCACCATTTATGTAGGATATTAATCAGGCTCCTTAAACTGATAAAAGGTATCTATAAGAAACTTATGGCTAACTTACTTATCCAAGGTGAAATATTCCCTTTGAAATTTAGAACAAGACAAGGACACTATTACCACTTCTACTGAACTTTTGTATGGTAAAATGTATAAACATTGGTATAACATATTAGGATTTTCGTTTGCTGTTTTGAGGATGAGGAGAAAGGGGATCCCTCTTACACTCTTAGTGGGAATGCAAACTGATGCGGCCACTCTGGAAAATAGTATGGAGATTCCTCAAAAAGTTAAAAATAGAACTACCCTATGACCCAGCAATTGCACTACTAGATATTTACCCAAAGGATATAAATATACAGATTTGAAGGGGTACACCCCAGTGTTTACAGAAGCATTATCAATAAGAGCCAAACTAAGGAAAGAGCCCAAGTATCCATCAACTGATGAATGGATAAAAAAGATGTGGTACACACACACACACACACACACACACATACACACTGGAATATTACTCAGTCATCAAATATAAAAAAGAATGAAATCCTGCCATTTACAATGATGGATAGAGCTAGACTGTATTATGCTAAGCTAAATGAGTCAGTCAGAGAAAGACAAATACCATATGATTTCATTCATATGTGGAATTTTTAGGAAACAAAACAGGTGAACATAAGGAAAGGGGAAAAAAAAAAAAAGAAAGAGAAGCAAACCATAAGAGTCTCTTAATGATAGAGAACAAACTGAGGGTTGGTGGAGGGAGGTGGGTGGCTGATGGGCTAAATGGGCAATGGGTATTAAGGAGGGTACTTATTATGATGAGTGTATATGTAAGTGTATACGTAAGTGATGAATCACTAAATTCTACTCCTGAAACCAATATTACACTATATGTTAATTAAGAAGCATTTATTTTTTTTCAGTTTACCAGGTCATTTCATTTTTTCTTTTTTTATTTAAGTTCAATTAACATATAATGTATTATTAATTTCAGAGGTAGAGTTCAGTGATTCATTAGTCTTATATAATACCCAGTGTTCATTACATCACATACCCTCCTTAATGTCTAGCACCCAGTTACCCCATCCTCCACCATCTTCCCCTCCAGCAACCCTCAGTTTGTTTCCTATGATTAAGAGTCTCTGATTTCCCTCTCTGATTTCGTCTTGTTTTATTTTTCCCTCCCTTCCCCTATGATCCTCTGTTTTGTTTCTTAGATTCCACATATGAGTGAGATCACATGATAATTGTCTTTCTCTGATTGACTTATTTTGCTTAACATAATACCCTCCAGTTCCATCCATGTCACTACAAATGGCAAGATTTCGTTTTTTGATGGTTGAGTAGTATTCCATTGTATATATACACCACATCTTTATCCATTCATCTGTCGATGGACATCTGAAGTCTTTCTACAGTTTAACTATTGTGGACATTGCTGCTATAAACATTGGGAGGCAGGTGCCCCTTTGGATCACTACATTTGAATCTTTGGGGTAAATATCTAGTAGCGCAATTGCTGGAAATTGTATTTCCATTTGTATTTGTAACTTTTCCAATTGTATTTCCATTTGTATTTGTAACTTTTTGAAGAACCTCCATACTGTTTTTTTTTTTAAATGAACATTCTTTTTTTTCTTAAGATTTTATTTATTTATTTGAGAGAGAGAGAGCACGAGAAGGGGGAGAGGCAGAGGGAGAGGAAGCAGACTCCCCGTTAAGCAGGGAGCCCGATGCGGGGCTCGACCCCAGGACCCTGGGATCATGACCTGAGCCAAAGGCAGCCGCTCAACTGACTGAGCCACCCAGGCACCCCTCCATACTGTTTTCTAGAGTGGCTGCACCAGTTTGCATTCCACCCACAGTGTAAGAGGGTTCCCCTTTCTCCACATCCTTGCCAATATCTGTTGTTTCCTGACTTGTTAATTTTAGCCATTCTGACTGGTGTGAGGTGGTATCTCATTGTGGTTTTGATTTGTATTTCCCTAATGCTGAGTGATGGTGAGCATTTTTTCATGTGCCTGTTGGCCATTTGTATGTCTTCTTTAGAGAAATGTCTGTTCACGTCTTGATTAAGAACTAACTAGAATTTAAATAAAAATTTTGAAAAAAATAGGATTTTTAAGGAAAAAATAAAACTGGGAAGCTATCTACACAGAAAACCCAGAGGAATCTATAAAACATATTAGAATTAATAAGAGATTAACAGGGTGGCTGGATATAAGATAAACATTTAAAAATCAATTGCATTGCTATACAAAAGCGAAAAATCTAACAAAAAGTAGCTAAAATAGCAACAAAAATGTAAGCTACTCAAAATCTAATAAGAGACAGTAGCTATTACATTATCTAATAAAGAGACATAAGACTTCTATGAATAAAACTACAAAACGTTTTAAAAATGCATTAAAGAAGACCTAAATTGAAGTATATATAGCATATTTAGGGATAAAAAGATTTAAAATGCTAAAAACGTCATTTCTTCTCAAATTAATCCTAGCCGATTACAAACATTATACTGAAGAGCAAGAATATCCAAAGCACAGTTGAAGAAGAATAAACTGAAGAGATTTATTATATCAGATTATCAAAACTCATCATAAAGCTATAATAACAAATACAGTGTTGTTATTTCAGAGATTAAAAAAAAGTTACCCAACACAACAGAATACAGAGCCTAAAATAGACCCACTTAAACATGGACCCATATATACATTAAATAAAAAATGTCAGAGGAGGGATGCCTGGGTGGCTCAGTCAGTTAAGCGTCTGACTTGATTTCAGCTCAGGTCATGATCTCGGGTTGTGAGACTGAACCCTGCATAGGGCTCTGCACTGGGTGTGGAGCCTGCTTAAGATTCTCTCTCTCCTTCTCCCCCTACCCCTCTACCCCCCTTCTCTAAAAGGGAAAAAAAAAAAAATCAGAGGAAGCAGTGCAGATCATTGAGAAAAGGAGTGATTATTAGCAAACAGTGCTAAAACAAGCAGATATCCAGATTTAAAAAAAAAAACTAAATTGAATATTCTTTACAATAAACAAAAATCAATTCCACATAAAGACTTATATATGGAAGTCAAAACTATAATGCTTTAGATGAAAATATAGGAAAATATCTTCTGAGTTCAGGATAAAGTAGGATTTCTTAAACAAGATACAATAAGCACAAAGCTTAAGAGAAAATGATGAGAAATTCAACTATATTAAAATTAATAACCATTTTTCAAAAGATACCACAGAATATGTGAAAAGACAAGCCACAAGCAAGAAGATATTTGCAACAATTATAACTGAAAGCTGAGACTGCTCGCTGATCTCTAAACTCACTTCTTTTGGAAATGGACACGTTTTCCAATATTTGGGGGTTCATATTTCCCAATCTTCTTTGCAATTCTTTGCCAAACAATGCTGGCAGAAGTATTATGTACCACTTTGAAGCCTTATTCATAAATACTTCCTAAACATGATTCTCTAGGCCCCTTTTCCCTTCTTGTTTGCTGGAGTAGACATGATTCCAGGACAACTTTGATAGCCATGTTGAAAGCTAATGGATCCAAGAAATGAAAGGAGCCTAGATCTCTAAATCACTGCTCAGAAGCTGAAAATCCAAGTAATACCCACATTGGACTGTAATATAAGTAAGAAATAAATTATTTTAAACCTCAGAGACATGGGTTTATGTAATATAGAAGCTCACATTATGGTCAATAATATAATAACTAACAAAAGATTAGGATCTAAAACAAGGAACTTCAACAAAAAGACAAACATTCTAATAGAAAGATGAGCAAAAGACACAAACAGGTATTTCATGTAACATAAACATAAGATGCTCAAGCTCATTAGAAACCAAAGAAATACAAACTGAAACCAGAATGAAATACTATTTTATCCCTTTTAAGAATGTAACTAAGAGGGGCGCCTGGGTGGCTCAGTCGTTAAGTGTCTGCCTTCGGCTCAGGTCGTGATCCCAGGGTCCTGGGATCGAGCCCCGCATCGGGCTCCCTGCTCGGTGGGAAGCCTGCTTCTCCCTCTGCCACTCCCCCTGCTTGTGTTCCCTCTCTCGCTGTGTCTCTCTCTTCAAATAAATAAATAAAATCTTTAAAAAAAAAAAAAAAAAGAATGTAACTAAGAAGTCGATCATTTGAGACAACCACTTTGGCAAACAATTTGGCATTTTCTTGTAAACCTGAACATTTGCATTTCCATGACAGGCGATTTCACCCTTAGCAATATATCCTAGAAAAAGTCTTGCACATGTGGGTATGGACACATGTACTACAACGTTCATAGCAGCAGTGTGTAAAAATTCCTAGAGCTAAAAAAATAAAAACAAAAAAATGTGCAGTGACAAAAAGAGTAGAGAAATAAATTGTAGCCTCTTCATACAATAGACTATTCCATAGAAGGGGAAACAACTATAGCTACACTCAACAGCAGTGAGTTATCTTACAAAAATAAAGTTCAAAGAAAAAAACCTAGTTGTGGAGAATAATATACAAAGAGGATGATTATTTTCTTTTGAGAAAGAGAGAGAGAGAGCAAGCAGGTGTGAGCAGTGGAGAGGGGGGAGGGCGGGCAAAGGAGGAGGGGCAGAAGGAGAGGAAGAGGTGAGAATCCTAAGCAGACTCCATGCACAGCACAGAGCCTGACACCCGTGCTCGACCTCAGAACCCTGGGAGCACGACCTGAGCCGAAATCGAGTCAGATGCTTAACCGAGCTACCCAGGCACCCCAGAGGATGATATTTTTAAGGTTTAAATAAAGGCAATACCAAGTGATATATTATTTAAGAAAATGGTTTTAATAGGCAGGAATTAATTTAAAAAATTAAAATTAAAAAATAAAAATTAATATCCAAGAGAGTAATTATCTTTAGGGAAATAAGTAAAATGGGATCAAAGAAGAGCACACAGGTAGCATCAAGGGTTTCGGTTGATAGCTTCTGGTGGGTACACAGACATTACATTTATTTTTTTGTGGATTTCAAATATTTAGTGATAAAATTTTTCAAAAAAAAAAGTGAGAACATAAGGGAAAACATATAGAAAAACAATTCTCTGCCACTTAGGAAAGGAAGGAATAGACTATCAGTGATACGAAATAAAAATAAACAAGGCTGTGGTTAAAATTCACAACCCCAGTCTTGCGGTCTGCTGTTAGCCACATGAAGTGACTCTTCTTCATAGGTGAACATAGTAAGTGTAAGGCTTAGGTTTCTCTCTTGTCCTCTACTGTAAGATATTCCTTCAAGGCAAGAAACAGTACCTGCATGAAAAAGATAAACAAGCACTCTGAGATAAGAACAGGCAGTCATTCAAAATTCAGGTAGTTAAGAGCCAAGGTGCTAAGAAATCAAAGGTCACAGGTTTCAATCCCATATGAACCAATTAGCTTTGCCCTTTTCTATGGCAAAGACTGTCAGTTAGCTCACCAATAATTCTGATTATAAGTGATCTCAGAAAGAAAATAAATCACCACCAATACAGGAAAAAAATTTCAAATTTACTAATATGACATAAGAAGTGTTTTTTCTATATAATGATATTAAGACCTAACCAATAATAACCTAATTATTACTCCAAATGCCTACCAGCATTGCCTCATGTAATTTTCATAAAACTCCTATGAGGTAGGTACTATTATAATACCCATTTTAAAAATGATAAAACTGAGGCATAGAGAAATTAAGTAATTTGTGCAAGGTAAAACAGATGAAGGATCCAGAATTTATGTTATCTATTACTCTAAAGGTAACCCTCAAAAATCATGCACCAAAAAGTCCCACTATAAAAGCATTTGAAAAAAATAAACTAGGGATAGAAAAAATGGGAGAATAAAATATTCCTAAAATTTCCCCTCAACTTGCCCACTTAGTCTCTTATTAATCAAAGGGTGAACCCCAGACCAGCTATCACAGTATCATCTGGGAATGTGAAATAAATGTAGAATCTCAGGCCCCAGTCTAGACCTACTGAATTAGAATCTATTTTAACAACTCCTTACACCAAGTGACTTGGATGTATAATAAAATCTAAGAAGCACTTAGGTAGACTATGCTCAGTATCCAGGACACACCACACACTTTGTCACCTCAGGGCCTATGACAATTCACTTCCAACAAGGTAGAAACTCTTAAATAATTTTCAAACTGACATATAGTCCACTTTCTCTGTGAAAGCTTTGACAACCCTTTTCCTCTCCATACAATGCTCCCTGTAAAGCTTCTTTCCACAAAGTTCATACTATGCTCATACTTCCATTATAGCACAGTTTATAATAATTATTTTCTTGTCTGCATAGCCATCTATAAAATTCATCAAAACAGACTGTCTTATTCATCTTTGTATTCTTTCACATTAAACCTAGTACCTAGAATACAGTAGGATTTTAATAAATATTGATTATATCACTGAATAATACATGAATGAATAAATGATAAATGGATGGATGGAAGAATGGATGAATGAAAAGATGACTCTAGGGGCACCTGGGTGGCTCAGCCGGCTAAGTGTCTGACTCTTGATTTCAGCTCAGGCCATGATCTCAGGGTTGGAAGAATGAGCGCTGTGTGGGGCTCCACGCTCAGCACTGAGTCTGCTTGATATTCTTTCTCTCCCTCTGCCCCACCGCCCGCTCGTGCACTCTCTCTATATATAAAATAAATGAATAGAATCTTAAAAAAAAAAAGATGAGTCTAGTTGGACTAAATTCTAAAGAAGGATTACAGTAATGATATGATAAAGAATATGTTACTAATTGGTAGAAATCCTGAGTCACCCATTTCTCTCCATTCCTAGTACTATTTCCCTGATCCAGGGCTTCCACTTCTCTCTGTATAACTTCAGTGTCCTCCTTCCTGTTAGGAGAAATGCAAGAATAATATTTCCTGCCTCAGAATATGGCAAATCTATTTCTCCACTTAGTAAGGCCTAGAAATCCTGGATTCATTTTTTTAATTCCTCCTTTCTTCCCAAACTTCACATCTAAGCCATCTTCAAATCTTGTGGGTTCTACTTTTGAATTATTTTCCAGAATCACAGTATGTCTCACAACCTAACCTAAGCACCCCTGAGTTTCATCTTTACGCTTACAATTTCCTCTTGAATTTGTCCCCCAGTTCCCATCCTTGCCCTCCTGTAGTCTCCTTTCTGTACTGCAGCCAGTGTGAGCCCTTTTAAAACTGAAGTTAGATCTTAGCAGTCTTCTGATTGAAACACTCCAATAGGTTCCATGTTGCATTTCTATTTGAAACATGCCAATGGATTTCCATCTCACTCATTGTAAAACCTGCATCCTTATGGTGGCCTAAGAAGGCTCTAGGAGACCTGAGCCCACATCTGCCTTTCTGAGGTCAACTCTTACTCCTCTCCCCAGAGCTCTCTCAGATCTACCCACACTGGAGGAATGCTCAATACAGAAGACAAAAGATTCTTGAGAGAAACACAGAATTGCAGAGAAGAAGGAAGAACACTCAGGTGAATAAAAATTCTATATGAATACTGATTCTTTAATGACAGTAATGATAATGTCTTTAGAGGATGAAAGTGTATGTAGGATCAAAATGTAAGACAAACATAGCAAAAACAGGTGAAGAGATAAAGGAGAATGTATTAAGTTTCCTGCATTGTATGAAAAGTGTTTAAAAGTAAGTTAAAACTCACTCTAAAAAGTCAAAAGATAGGGGGGTTCCACTTACAATAATGGCTGAACTGATCCTATCAGATTAAGCCTCCTGCCTATAACTATTTGAACTCTGAGCAAAATATAAAAACAACTACCTGAAGATAACAGACAATAATCAAACACAGGGAGAATCTGAATAAGAATTAATACTTAGAAAATAGAACAACATTGAGTGACCTTCCCTTTTTTATGGATTTTGACCTAAGGGTGGCCCACAACAGATACTATGTGCGAAGGCTAAAATTCCAACAGAAATGTACAGAGGACAGCGTTCAGGCCTGCCACTGCAGCCAGAAAGGGAAACTTGTAGAAAAGAGAGAACCAAAAGTATGACTGGTAGCTCAACTCTTCATGCACTGGGCAAGACCTCTAAACAATCAAGATAAGGTTAAAAGAACATAAGAGCAATTTAACGTACCTACCTGAAGGGAAACGGGGCTTAGAGTTTAAGTCTAACCTAGTTAAATTCTGATTAAAAACAAAAACAAAAAAACTTCAACACTACACAATCCCGAATTATTAGACACAGAGAAAACATCAATATGTGACCCATATTTAAAAGCAAAGGAAAACCACTAGTCAACAAACACAAGAAGTCCCAAAATATGGAATTAAAATATAATGATTTTAAAGGATCTATTTTAACTATTATAATAAGGACCTAAAGAAAAACATGCTTGTAAGATACGAAAAATTAGGAAAACCCCACAGATATATATATACTACAATAATGAAACAAATGAAAATTCCAGTACTGAAACATACAATATTTAAAGAATAATTCACAGAAAAGACTTAAAAAGCAAACTGGGGATAACAGAAATGTCAGTTATTTGAACATAAATTAGTAGAAATTAGCTAATCTGAAGATACATAGACATTAAAAGATTTAAAAAAATGAAGAGAGACTTGCTGATCTAGGGGATAACATTGAAAAGTCTAACACAAGTGAAAGAGGAATCTCAAATGGAGAATAGAGGAGTCAGAAAAATAACTGAAGAAATCATGTCAACACTTTCCCCCTATTTAGTTCAGTAAATAAATAAATACATACACTTTTTTTTTTTTTTTACAAAAATCAAGAAACCCAGCAAACTGCAAGAAGGCTGATTATAATGAAAACCATACTTGGAAACATCATAGTTAAAATGCTTAAAACTAAAGCTAAGATATTTTTTAAAAGAAGCTAGACAAAACTGGTACATCACATTTAAGTAAATAATGAAACAAATTCCCTCTGACTTATCATCAGAAACAGCTGAGTCCAGAAGACAGAAAACTGAAATTTTTAAATTGCTCTTAAAAATATGTAAACAGTCAAACCAAAAGAAAGAAAGAAAAGAGGGACAAAGGAACAGAAACAGGATAAATTTTTTTAAAAAATGGTAAAATGGTACATAAAACCCATTATATTATATAATATTATATTAATAATTATATCAATTCTAAATGGATTAACACTGCAGTGAAAAAGAAGAAACTGTCAGAATGAACAAAAAATATAGGACCCAACTATGTATACTTTAACATAAAAACACCTATAGGTGGAAATTAAAAGGATGGGAAAAGGTATACCATGTAAAATGTAACTATTAAAGAGTCAGATAGTCTATATAGATCAAAGTAAAATCGGGTCTCAAGCCAACAGAATATTATAATTAAAAGTAACATTTTATAATGACAAAGGGTTCATTTAATCAGAAAGACCTGACTACCAGAGGGAGATTCTAACAGCTCTCTTAAGCAACTGACAGAAAAACTGATAAAAATATTAAATACAAAAATCATTAAAGACAGAAGATCTGAACACTATCAACCACAATGACATAATTAATATTGATATTTAAGGAACACTCCATCCAAAAGCTGCAGAATACAAATTATCTGCAAGTACACATAAACCATATGCTGGTGATACAAGTCTCAATAAATTTCAAATACAATAATCTTAGGGAGTACTATCTCTGACCACAATAGAGGTATATTGGAAGTGAAGAGCAGTAACACATACAAATTGTCCCTGACTTACAATGGGTTCCACGTCTGATTTTTTTGACTTTATGATAATGCGAAAACAATTTGCACTTAGTAGAAACTGTACTTTGAGTTTTGAGTTTTCATCTCTTCCCAGGCTAGCAATAATGCAGTATGATCCTCTCTTGTCATGCTGGGTAACAACAGCGAGCCTCAGCTCCCAGTCAGCCAAGTGATCACAAGAGTGAACAACCTGTACACTTAACAACTATTCCACACCCATATCACCATTCTGGTTTCTGTTACTTTCAATACAGTATTCCACATATGTGAGATATTCAACAGTTTATTATAAAATAGGCTTTGTGTTAGATAATTTTGCCCAACTGTAGGCTAATGTAAATATTCTGAGCAGTTTAACATAGGCTAGGCTAAACTATGATGTTTGGTAGGTTAGGTGTATTGAGGGTATTTTCAACTTACAGTATCTTCAACTTAGGATGGGTTTATAGGGATGTAAACACATTGTAAGCTGAGGAAGATCTATACAAGGAAAAACACCCAAATATTTCAAAAGGAGGCAATACACATCAGAATAACCAAAGGGGTAAGAAGAAAATCACAGGTTAAATTAGAAACATTTCTAAACAAATGCATATTTCTAAAATTGATGAAGTGATACTAAAATTTCTTTAAAATGCAACAGAGCCAAAATATACAGAACATTCTCTTTTTTTTTAAGATTTTATTTATTTATTTGACAGAGAGCGAGAGAGGGAACACAAGCAGGGGGAGTGGGAGAGGGAGAAGGAGGCATCCTGCTCAGCAAGGAGCCTGATGCGGGACTCGATCCCAGGACCCTGGGATCATGACTTGAGCCGAAGGTAGGCGCTTAATGACTGAGCCACCCAGGCACCCTATACAGAACATTCTTGAAAAAGAATAAAGTGACTTACCTTATTGTTTCAAGAGTTACTATAAAGTGACATATATATGAGTGGGTATTTTTCTGGACTCTATTCTGTTCTACTGATTATTTTGTCAATTATTATGCCAATAGCACACTATCTTGATTTTCTTTTAGCTTGCTAAATATGTCTGAAAATCAGGTAGTGTAAGTCCTCCAATTTTTTTCTTTATGAAACTTGATTTTGCTCTTTCAGGTCACTGGCCTCTGACTGTGCATTCCCTGTAAAATCTTAGAATTGGCTTGTATTTCTCGAAAGAAAGAGAAAAAGAAAGAAGAAAAGAAAGAAAGAGAGAAGAAAGAAAGAAAGAAAGAGAGAAAGAAAGAGAGAAAGGAAGGAAGGAAGGGAAAGAAATGAAAAGAAAAGAAAAAAAGAAAAGCCTCCTGGGATTTTGACTGGAATAATATGAATGATCAATTTGGAAAGAATTGACATCTTAACAATATTTTATCTTCTGATTATGAATTTGGTATAGCTGCCCATTTATGTATGTCTTTAATTATACTCTAGTATGTTTTGTACTTTTGTGTATAGGTCTAGGGTGTATTTTGTCAAATTTATCCTTAATTATTACATAGGCTTTGATATTATTATAAACAGTACTTTTAAAACTTCAATTTCTAATTACTTATTTCTAATATTTAAGAATATAACTGTTATAAATTGATCCTGTCTTTTGCAACACTGCTAAATTGACTTACTATTTCTAGGACCTTTACCATAGACTCAGTAGGATTTCTATATAGATGCCCATGTTGTCTGTGAATAAAAAGAGTTTCACTTTCTCATTTGTAATTGGTATGATTTTGTTTCTTGCTTTATTGTACTAGTTAGAATCTCCAGTACAATGTTAACTAGAACTGACTTGTTCCTTATCTTAGAAGGAAAGCATTCAGTGTTTATTATTTTTTTTAAGATTTTATTTATTTATTTATTTGACAGAGAGAGAGAGAGAGAGAGAGCAGCAGAGGGAAAGAGAGAAGCAGACTCCCTGCTGAGCAGGGAGCCTGATGCGGGACTCCATCCCAGGACCTGAGCTGAAGGCAGATGCTTAACTGACTGAGCCACCCAGGCACCCTCAGTGTTTATTATTAAGCAAGAAATAATGTCCTACCCAAACTCTTCCAGTGAAAAAGAATATTTTGCAATTTGCATTAGGACACCAGCATCACCTAGATATCAAAATCTGACAAAAAACATTCAAGAAAGGAAAACCACAGCCCAATATCCCTCATAAATATAGATGCAAAAATTCAAAGCAAAATATTAGCAAATTGAATTCAGCAAACAAAAAATAATAAAATATTACAACGAAGTTAGATTTATTTCAGGAACGCAAATTAAGTTAATAATTGGAAATCAATCAATGTAATTCATGCTGTTAACAGAATAAATGAGAAAAGCCTTACTATCATCTTAAAAGATGCACTGTATACACTCAATACCTTTTAATGAAAAAGCTTTCATCAAACTATGAAGATACGGGAACTTCTTTAATGTGATAAAGGGTATTTACCAAAAAACCCATAACAAACATATTGTTTAAAGGTGAAACACTGTAAGGTTCAAAAACAAGCAAAACTAATCAATGATAACAGAAGTCAAAATGGTGGTTACCTTTATGGAATTAGCTTGCAATGAACATCAAAGAGGTTTATTGGAAACTGGTAATATTCTGTATCTTGATCCGAGTGGTATTTACAGGGATATGTTCACTTTGTGAAATGTCACGGAGTTACATACTTATGGTTTGTAAACTTTATTATTTGTATGCTATATTTCAATAAAACTGTTCATGAAAAATTTCAAGTGTTTTTCATGAAACTTTATGAATTAACCTTAAAGTTATATTTAAGTGCTAAATGCCAACATAGCCAAGACACTTTAAAGAACAGTAAGAAAGTAAGAGTAGAACTACCAAATATAAAGACTTATTAGAAGCTATACTAATTAATACAATATAACACTGTACAGGAACACAGAGAACACAGAGCCTAGAAAGAAACTCGTAAGTATACTGAAGTAGGATATATGAGAGAGGTAGCCCAGCACTACAAGGGAAAAAAAGGGGATTGTTCAACAGGTTGAGCTGGAAAAACTGATTACTACTGGGGAGAAATAAATAAATACAAATGGATCCTTACCTTATACTATATACATAAAACACCATTCCAAATGAATTGTGAATATAAATGATATAAGCAAAGCTTTAAAACTTTTTAAAGAAAACAGAGGTGCAAATCTTTCTGTCTTTGGGGTAGGAAAGGACTTCTTAAATGAGACACCAAAGCATTAACTATAAAAGATTAATTTGTCTAAATTAAAATTAAGAATTTCTGTTCATCAAATGACACATTAAAGAAAATGAAAAGATGAGGTATACACTGAGATAAGATATTTCACTTAATAGAGATTAATATCAGGAATATATAAAGAACTTTTATGAATGAATAGGAAAAGAATCCAGTAGAAGAATGGATAAAAGATGTAAACAGATGTTTTGCAGAAGAAGGCATACCCTTGGCTAGTAATCATTTGAACATGTGCTTTATCAGTGATATGCACATGAAGATCAAAATAAAAAATACTTGAATTAGTTAGTTGCCAGCAAACTATGAAATCTGACAATACCAAGTGTTAAGTAGGATGGGAATCAACCAGATCTCTTATGCATTGTTGGTGGGAGTAAAATTTATGAAAAACACTTTGAAAAATAAGTATTTTGTGAAAGTAATGTTTTCACACTCTAAACCCATGATTTCCATTCCTAGATACATGTTCCACTTAAATGTATGCATATGTGTACCAAGAATCATGCACGAAAATATCAGTTGCAGCATTATTCATAATAGCAAAAACTGGAAATAACCCAAATGCTCATCTACAAGTGAACGTACAAGTAGTTATGATATAATCACATAAAATGGAATATTATAAATCAGTAAAAATAAACAGCTATACCAAACAACATAAGTGAATCTTAATAACATAATGATGAGTCAAAATTGCCAAACCCCAGGTAACAACACATTGTGGTATTTTTATAAATTACAAAACTACACAACATACTATTTCCTCATAATTTATAAGTGATAAAACTTTTTAAAAAATAATCAAAATGATAAACAGTTTAGTGGTTACCTCTGGTGAGAGAATCAGGGTACCAGATAAGGGAGGAGTATACAAGTAGAGGTAAGTCATTAGTAATGCTCTATTCTTGGATTAGTTGATGGGACCAAGGCCATTTATTATAATAAATGAACAAATAAGTAAATTAAAATAAATAAAATAGGCCTATGTGTGTAACATGATACTGTGTCATGATACAAATTTTATGATAAATCCTGTGCACCTGATATCCAAAAAATGTAATATAATATGTTATAAATTTAAAAACTGTTGTCTTAAGGTTGAATCGTTAGCAAGACAAAATATGCTGGGTTCAAGAATTACTGTTCAAAGATTACTGCTAAAAGATCATTAAAAACATTTAATTATCTGTATTAATTCCATTTCTGAACTAAATTAATAAATTCTAAACTTAAAGAAATGCCAAGTGCCTTAACTTACAAGAATAAGACTGTGTTCTTTACAATACATATTTAGAGCTGAAAGTTACCTTGAAGATTATCTAAAAGAGATACCACGGAACATATTTGATATGCCAAGCTCTGCACTTAATATGCATCATCTTGAGAATGCTTACAAAACTGTGTAACATAGCGGTAATATTGACATTTTATTTGCGAGCAAACTTTGGCTAAAAGTCTTAGTGAATTTGTTCAAGTTCACAAAGCTCACAGGCAGGGTTGTGATTTGCTCCCAGGTTTATCTGACTCCTGAACCTACACATCTATCTTTACATTTGTACTACCTCAGGAATTACACCAGGAAGTAGGTAGAAAGGTCAAATAACTGTCCAAAACCATACTTTAAGATAGTGGCAGAATTGGGACTAAAAGGTACTAAGTACCATATATCAGGCATTATGGAAACTACTTTATGAGACTTCCTATTATACATTCTTTCCATTCCATTACCTCATTCAGTTTAAGTCTCAAAATGGGCATCATCTATTAATTTGCTGTTCATTATTATATTTCAGTCAAGTGTTTCATCATAACTTTGCCAATTACACCGTATATTTCTATGTGCATTTCTATTTGAATCCATATTATATATAATATTCATGTCTACAAAGTATAAAAAATAGCACAATACAACAATCTGCCAAGTCTTATATTCTAATATACTAATTACGTAAATTTAGTCAATTGTAGGAGACAATTTAATATGATATTGCACTGGGTAACATTTTTAGAAAATGTCTCTCACCTGTTCTGAGTGCTCTGAATCACTTTCTTGCAGTAAAGGATAGGGTGCTCCTTGTGATTCCTGAAGCTTTTCTTTTAATTTAACATTTTCTTGCTCTTTTTGAAATAGCTGATCCTGAAGACTAACAACACTTTGCCGGAGTATAGCTTCACTTGATTTTGTGGTTTCAAAACAAATATGTAATTCATTGTAAAGCTGTTTCAAAAAATATATCCAAATTTATTAATAATCAATAAAATAGTCATGTCTGTGTAAACATGCATACACACATACACATATCTATAAAGACTATATACAATATACTACTTGCCCTGATTTTAATACTCTAGAGGTGAAAAAAGCCATAAACAGATGGAAAACTAAATAATATAATCAAATATCAACATAAAACTACAATTGATGTTAAAAAGGCAATATGTATTATTGGCCAGTATAATATAGGAAAAGTGTGCTAAATTCCTAAGGAGGACGAAAACACTTTAAGCTAGTTATATTCAACTTAGAGGACTCTATGTAAAAGAAAGGACCTGAACTGAGCTATGATACTATTATAGGAACTGAATGAAAACAAAAGTCATTCCAAAGGTGGAAGAAATGTGAAAACATTATGTACAGTTATAGGAAGGGACAGAAAGGGAGCATAAGATCTATCAGCCCAACTGAACCCAATATATACATTTGAAAGAAAAACTAAGAATCTTTCATTGAGAGTTCATTAAGTTTGACTGATACATTCCCATTTAGTATGAATTAGCATCTACGGCTGTAGCTGGGGGGTGGGGGGCAGAAGGAATAGCAAGAGACAGTCAGGCAGTAAGACCATAGACAAGAGTGTAGACTCCTGAATGCCAGATTCAGGAAAGTGGACTTGTTCCTGTAGGCAACAGGGGACCACTGGAGACCTTCAACAGAGTGTGATAAAACAGAAGCAATGTTCTGAAGGCATGATAGATGACTTTCGATTTTTTAACTCAAAGAAACATGAACTTAAAAATTTAAAACTAGAGTTTATTAAAACTGTGAGACAGCAGCATATGATATACATAGAAGTGGCTTCAGGCAGAGTCACATATGGTTAACAATGGCTTTCCTCCAATGCTCCTGAACTTACATGGTGATGAAACTCCTAACTTCTGATTGTGATAGGAGGCATAATTCAATTTGTGGTAACTAATTTACATAAAGAGTGTGTATTTGCTGATGACACTGGGAAAGTGATCCAAGAATTAAGATTTTTGTTTTTTGTTTTTTTAATAAGGCTAATAGTGAGATAGGGAGATCTTATAATAAGAGAAAAATCCCTCAGGGTTTTTGTTCAAATTTGAGAGTTTGCAAAATTCCCAAGTTCAAAATTATGTAACTAATACACTAGTTTTTTAGGTTTGCTCATCTAATTGAAGAGTGGGAGAATCTTGCCTCATGGGAAGAAACTTAACTACACAAAAGGTGGCAGAGTACTTTTCTGTGTGTATGCTATACTTTAATTTTTTAAAGTGTAAAATTTAATAAGGCTTGTAAAACCTCTTTTCTTAATGCTTTTTCTCAGACATATACCTTGTCATAAAAACAAGATTCATCAAGCCATTCCTCTGACACAATATGCTCAATATACTTTTTATGTTCTATAAGGGATTGTACCACTCTATTATTATAGATGCTTCAAATAATCCATTTCACTTTACAGCCAAAGTTTAAGCAATTTTTATAAAGCAAAGTTGCCTTTATGATTTATATAGGATTTCAGGACATGAATTTGTAACTTTCCCTCCCAGTTACCTTTATACCAGGGAGTATGTCCAATGTCCTGTCCACAGTTGATACCATCAATCTAGGAGGGAAGAGAGAGTAGGAACCTGACCACGTTGAGGAAAAATGAAGGGATCAAAGTGGGCCTTATAGTGACCTACCTGTGCTGTGTTGCTGCTTTCATGATTGAGTTCAGGTAGAAAAGAAAAAAACAAAATCTGGAGACAAGAGCTAAGCTGTCCAGAGAGATGTGAAGCTAGGATGAATGAAGGTCTGCCTGACAGCATACACAGTCACTTACTCAGTTAAAAGATTATTTAACTACTTTCTCTCTTATTTGTATGCTTTATTAATAATAGCTGGCTTTTAACCAGCACAAATTAATCTTTCTGGAAGAAAATAATCCAAAAACAAATATTTAAATATTTAAAATATTAAAGAATTTATAAATACCTAATTATACCTCAATTTAAAAATATATAAAAAAAGAATTTCTAGATTTCAATTATTTGAGCATCTCATGAACATTGATTGTTGACAAAGAAAAACTCACAGTTTCCCTTCCACTGCCCAAAGTACAGGAAGAATGATAGTGTGTGGTCAGGACTGAGGACCAATTTACTGACCATTAGTGCCAAGGGTGTGGTATATTTTCTTTGGGTGTCATGTCTTGGGATCTTCCTTCACAGTTATAAGGCTCTGGGCCTATTCATACATGAAAGAAGGCTCTGTCTTAATATTTGAAGCTGCTCTTGTCTCCTCTCACGTCTCCCTTACTGTTCTCTTCTTAAGTTCTCCACTTTGCTCTCTCTGCCAAGCAATTTACACAGGTGTACTCCTTCTCAGCTGTCCTGGCTTGATCTGATATGACCGGTGGGCAACTCTAGACACTGAGGCAAACTCTGTTTCTCTGAAAATATCCATCCTTCCAAGCAGCGGGTGGAAAAGAATTAAAAAAGCCTGGAACAGATATCTAGATCAGCTCTGCTCCAGGAATTGGGACAAACTCTCTTATTCCTTAGTTCTTATTCTAAGTACACATCTCCTACTTGCCTATTTTCTTTGATAGCTAATTGGACTTTACTTATTCAGTAGCAATAAGACCACTCAGTTGTGGACTTAGAGTACAGGGAACAAAGAGAGCCCTCCAGCCATTTTTAATTCGAGGCCCCAGGCCATCAGTAAACTTGGCTACAAAAAGTCTTCAGGGAGGCTAAATCTATTTTTATTTCTAAAGTGTTTTTGGGTGACAATGCCTCGGGGTAATAGAAGGTTTATTTCGCTAGGAGATCCTACAAGAACGCAAAGGTTTAGGTTGTTCCAGTCCCCTGTTAAATGCCATTTTATTCTCATCCCATTAAGAACAGTAGAGTGGGTCAAAAAAGTTTGCAAGTGAGTAAATTAGGTAATACAACAAATTAACTCATCTACATTGGTTTAGGAATTGGAGTTAGTAACTTTTTTTTTATTAGCAATAACAATTGCTTATAACAGTTTTCAGAGAGGTTCTTTTCTCTACTTCTTTCCTCTCATAGTCCAAAAAGCCAAAATGGATTAGAATTTTTTCCAAGATTCTGGCCTATGAAAACATTTAATCATACATTTCCATCTATACAAGTATTAATCATTATAATCCATAATCCAGGATGCTTACTATTCTTGATGCTGTTTTCTGTTGAAGAAATTGAAATTTGAAAAGTTAAGAGGAACTCCAGGGGACAGAAAGCAAGTTATCTCCAGGAATAGGACCCCAAACTCCAAGTCCTTTAATTTTCAGGGACTTATACTGAAGTACTCTTCTTCCCTTATTTTTATTAGCGTTAAGGAACAAGATATTTTATTAACCTTAACAACTTTGGAAGTGGATATGCTCTGTGACCCAATGACTAATTTGCTTAAAGAATAAAATTCTCCAGGTGTGCCTGGGTGGCTCAGCTGTTAAGCGTCTGCCTTTGGCTCAGGTCATGGTCCCAGGGTCCTGGGATGGAGCCCAGCATCAGGCTCCCTGCTCAGCGCGAAGCCTGCTTCTCCCTCTCCCACTCCCCCTGCTTGTGTTCCCTCTCTTGCTGTGTCTCTCTCTGTCAATAAATAAATAAAATCTTTAAAAAAAAAGAATAGGGGCACCTGGGTGGCTCAGTCAGTTAAGTGGCTGCATTCGGCTCGGGTCATGATCCCAGGGTCCTGGGATCGAGCCCCACATCAGGCTCCTTGCTCAGCGGGGAGTCTGCTTCTCCCCTGCCTGCCATTCCCCCTGCTTGTGCTTGCTCTCTGTCTCTCTCTTGCTCTCACTCTCTCTGTGTCAAATAAATAAGTAAAATCTTAAAAAAAATAAAAAAATAAAAAATAAATAAAAAAAAGAATAAAATTCTCCTTCTTTAGTAAGTATACTATTTGCTACTGTGACTAAGACAATAAATTCTACCATTGAAAACTCTGTTTGTAACAGCAATATGAGAAAAAAACCTCTGATTTAACATGCAGTTTAAACTAAAAGAATTCATAACCTAACTCTTAATTTTCCCAAATTGATATTGTGTCATGTAATTATCATTAAATAGAATAAAAAGTTGATAAAACACATATTTAGTACCTCAAACATGTTAGATGGTCTAGAAATTATAAATGTTGATACAGTCCCCATGTGATGTGCAAAGGTAGAAAAACAATTAAAATGTAGATAAATGGCTACATGCTCAGAGGAAGAAAACACACTAGCTTACTTTTATTTCTCCTGATGGGTGTGTCTCTTCCAGAGGAGCCCTCAACATTATTAGGTTTTGTGTACAAGACTAATGATTTGTTAAGGGGATCTCTGGGAAAATATGACTCAACCCCTTCCCTGTGCTCAAAGTTTTTTTCAATTTTCTCTCTTCATCTTTGTCTCCCCTACACGTTCCCCTCAACCTACCACAGAGGGCAACTGATTTTATCTTTTCTCATAATGAAATGAATACCATGAAATAAATCAACTTAATAAATTAGAGAAAGGAGGAGAAATGGGAGGGAAAGCAAAAAAACAACAAAAAAAAGTAAGAGAGAATTGAGAGAAAGAGGAAAAAGAAACTCCATTAGAAACAGTAAGTTAAGAAGTTTCTAACTCTTAGAAAATTAAGTTTAGTAAGAACTGGAGATAAACTATTAGTGTAATTTTTTATCCAACTCATGTGAGTATTACAGCTAGGCCCCAATTATTTGTAAGTAATAAAATTAATGTGAAAATATGTTTGAAAATCTTACTTTTAAGTAAATAATTTCATCTTATTGCATGGATTATTAGATTACTCAAATTTATTGGAAAAAAATCTAGAAAAATACATGTGGATGAGGAATAAACGTAAGTATTAAGTAAAATGCTTCAGGATTAGAATGAATAATTTGATGTAGGTGAACACTGGAGGTCTAAACAGTAGCATACTGTTTATTTTTGTTAAATAAAGCAGTGTGATCATTCACAAATTTCAGCATCCTGAGCTCCACCACTAATATATTTTCTGGGGGGAAAAAAACTGTATCTAATAAAAAAAAATCTGCAGAAAGTAAAAAAAAAAAAAAAAAAAATTAAAAATTGCAATGCCACAGCAAAATAAAAGAAACCAAATTTTTATAACCAGGAGAATGAGTGGCTGAAGAAGAATGATGGGGGCCCTTTTCACAAAGGATGGTAACATGCAAGGATCCCTTTTCACCAAAAAGAATGCAATGGAATCTTTTCTTTTTTTTTTTTTTTAAGTAAGCTCTACACCCAGTGTGGGGCTGAATTCATGACCCTGAGATCCAGAGCCACACACTCTACTGACTGAGTCAGCCAGGTGCCCAGCAATGGAATCTTTTTAAGTAATATTTAATATCAAGATAAATTTCCCACGATTAAAATTATTGAGCATTGAAAGAATTTTGATGAGAATGAATAATGCAAGTTTATAGAATCTATTTACAGAATCCTTTAAAGATAAGACCACATTATTCTATGTATAACGGAACTGTACAGTGGGCTTTATAACAGAGTTTAAGATTGTGGGTTCTGAACCCAAGATTATATAGACTTGAATTCTACCACCTTTCGACAATACTCTAAGCCTCGGCTATTTGATCTGTAAAATAATAAGGAATAATAATATACCACATAGGGTTGGTGTGAAACTTAAACAGTGAAATAAAAGGCCTTTTCCCAGTTGCTGATACACAATAAGCTCAACAAATGTTAACCATTATTATATGGTTGCTGGACATGACTTAATCTATACCTCAATCTACATAATACATTTCTAAAATAATCTGTATAAATGGAAACACAGATTCTCCCTGGCTTATAGTAAAATTTTATATTCTGTATTTATGATTATGCCCCAACTGGATGGCCTTTCCACTTGTGTTCTTAGTTTTTTTCTGTAATATGAGCAAATGATCTAGTGCAGATAATCGCAATGATCAATGTAGAACATTAGTTTCTCCATATTTTTATACTATTTAGAACCATTTGGGGCGCCTGGGTGGCTCAGTTGTTAAGCGTCTGCCTTTGGCTCAGGTCATGATCCCAGGGTCCTGGGATCGAGCCCCGCATCGGGCTCCCTGCTCCGCAGGAAGCCTGTTTCTCCCTCTCCCACTCCCCCTGCTTGTGTTCCCTCTCTCGCTGTGTCTCTCTCTCTGTCAAATAAATAAATAAAATCTTTAAAAAAAAAAAAAAAGAACCATTTACTCACCCAAATAGTTAAAAATTAAATGGTCTAGAATGATATTCAAATTAAGACAGAAAAATACGCCTACAAAGTTTAAAAATACTCTTACATTCAAATAAACATCTATGATTTTTTAATTTGCACTATCCAAAGTGGAATATCATTGTACACAACTCCTTAAGGTTCAATAATTTAACATTTCCTGATCATTTCTCATGTGGCAGGCAAGTCGCCTTCAAACTTCATGATCCCCTGTGCATTCTCAACATTTAATAACTTAAACAAGACTATCTTTATGTATGAACTAACTAAGAGTAAATTGTACACCATTAATATGTTCTTACTGGCTTTTTCATAAATGGTTTCCTGGCCCGGTGTGTGTGTGTGTGTGTGTGTGTGTGTGTGCACGTGTATCTATGTCTGCATATTCAATATTCTCTAATGAATACTAATAGTCTGAACTGACAGTAGAGATGTTTATTGCAGCTTTATTTACAATAGTAAAAAATTTTAGAAAGCAATAGTAAAAAATTTAAACAACGTATATTATCAACACTGGAAATATGGTTAAATAAATTATATTATTATTTCCAAAGTAATTATATGTCATGATATTGTTTTAATATAATGTAGTAAAGTACTGAAGTAAAAGATATTAGTGTATCCACAGATATGTTAAAATGCATTTTAAAAAACTGAAAGGAAATATTCAAAATGTTAACAGTATTTGCCTCTTGGAGATGGAATCATTAAAAAAATTTATTGTTTGTTTTTATGAATAACTATTTACATACAGACTACCAATGGAAAAATAATTGTAATGTTTACTAACCACAGGCAAAATTAAATAATCAAGGACTTCTGAATTGAGTGTAGTTGAGTATACTAATAAAAACCTTATGGAGAGGAGCGCCTGGGTGTCTCTCTCTCTCTCGAATGAATAAATAAAATCTTTAAACATAAAAAAAAATTTTAAAAACCTTATGAATGAATGACTATAAGGACCTAAAATAACTTTCAAATTAAAATACTACAAAATTAAAATTTCAGAATGAGCATCAAGTTAAAAATCAGTTAAGTTTCCTATACCACACCCCTAAGAGGTAACTTTTGAGGAACAAGTAAAAAGAAAAGGAATTCCAAGTGGAGAAAAGAGAGGACAAAAAAGAGACTAAACACAAAGGAAAGTAAGCCAGATCTTTAAAGCAGTAGATGTCAGTTTGCTCTTTTTTTTCCTGCCTCTATACTACTCATAAGCACAACATATTCCCATCACCTCTCTCATTATTGAGAATGATTCTTGGAGCGGATGGTCTTAATCCTGGGGAAACATGTATGTAAGGTTTCAAAAAGTATCCCAGATCAAGGCTGAAGTTATGACAAGTTCTCCAAACTGGAGTGATAAGCTCTACCTCTCCAAATTTAGTAAAGATTTTGTCTAGGGAATTTATGGATTGAGGTAGAGTCCATATAAGAAGAGTTATAAGAAACTAATTTGTTTCAATGATGTCTTATCTTTTCAGAATAGATATCAATCAAGGAGAGTCTCTGATCCCTAACCTAGGATAGGAACAGGCCCCAGGTATGTACTTCTACCATTACAACACACATCATTCTTGCTCCTCCTACTCAATATCAGTGATCAATTAGATTTTAGGCTGTAGGAGGTAAAGAGTAAAGGCAGTAAAAATGTTACCTATGCAGATAACAGTGGGGAGAGCCTTCAGGCAATGAAAGCCAAGTGCAAAGACCTTGAGGTTGAAGACTACTTGGATGTTCAAGGGTAAAAAAAGAATTAAGTGCGGCTGCAGTGGAGAGATTAAGGAGAAGGGAAAGATGAGATCAGAGAGGTGATGCAGAGCCAGATCATGTACGGTCTCCAGCTTGTAGTAAGAACTTGGGTTTTTACTTTTATGAGGTAGGAAGCTGTGGAGGGAGTTAAAAAAGGGAGGATTTAATTTGACTTAGTTGTAGCAAGAACATGCAGGCATCTGTGTTGAGAATGGACTCCAAGGGAATAAGGTCAGGAGCAAAAAAACAGTGTGGGAAACTACTGCAATAGTCCATGTAATACTTTATAGTAGTTTGGACAGAACAGCGACAGCACGGATGGTGCAAGTAGCAGAATTTCAGACATATACTGAAGGCAGACCACACAAGAGTTTAGTTTTGAAGATGTGAAGTCTGATATGCCTATTAGGCATCCAAGTTAAGAAATGTTAAGTAGGCAGTTACATATACTCTTCCCTAAAGTGCAGGGAAAAGATCCAGAGTAGATAATCAAATGTGGGGGTCATCAGCCTAAGGACAGTTTCAATTTTGAAAGCCTAGGTGACTGGATAAAATCACCGAGGGGGTGAGTTTAAACACAGGAAAAAAAAAAAAAGACATCCTAAGATTTGGGCCTGAGACATTATAACGCTGAGGTGACACAGAGACAAGGAAAAGACCAGAAAGGAACAGAAAAGGAACAGCTAGAACTGAAGGAAGAAAGCGACACAACTGCAGGTGCCTGCAAACCAGGAGGGAAAGAAGAAAAAGAAGGTATTTCAAGGCACAGAGAGTCATCAATTAAGACACATGCTGCTGATAAATGAAGTAAGATAAAGATTGGTAAATGCTCATTGAATTGAGCGATGTGGGGGTCACACGTAATTCTGAAGAGACATTTTAGCAGAGGGAAAGGGACAAACACTTGACTGGAGCTGGTTCAAGAGAGAACAGGAGAGATGAACTTTGAGATAACTTAAGTCTTTCAAGGAATACTGCTGGAAAAAGAAAGAAAGAGAAGGAAGGGAAGAAAAGGAACATAGTGAGGTCAATACATGTTTTTTGTTGTGTGTTTTGTTCTTTTCCCAGGATCAGAGACATACCAGCCTATTTATACGTGGTGAGGAAAAAATGATGCTATAGATGAAAGGGGAACCATCTCCTTCTGTGGGCAAGTTTATAACAACAAAAAGTTGGAGAAGGAGACCTTAATGAGCATCAAATTAGACTGTAAATCCACACCATATATGCTCATGCTGGAGGACAATGAGGAGCAGGAGGAGAGCCAGCACTCTATGGATTGTCATGAAAATAAATCCACGGCATATTACTTGAAAAATGGTACATTAAAGAACAGTAAGGATAGTGTAAGTTCATAAATATTAAAATTATAATATGCTTAGACTTGTGGTATGTGTGTATGTACACTCACACAGAATATCTAATGCAGGCAAATCTGGAATGACTACTCTGATGATTACCCCTGGGGAGGGGATGAAATGAGTTGGGTTGAGTGGAAGACTATTCGAATCTGTTAGACTAGCACTATCAGGACTTCTAGAATATTATTTCAATATCTTATAATAATGTATTCTTGTAATGTTTGTATATTTAACAAAGAAAATAACTTAAAAATATTCTGTTCTTCTAGAGAAACTCTCTGATACATTCAAATATTAAGAGTGGTTGCTTTTGGGGCAAGGGCTTCAGGTAGGAGTGCAGAAGACTATTTTTTTGCTTCATACACTTCTGTATTATTTGAAAGTTTATCACGATATTTAAGTATTCAGTTGTTTGAAATGATGCAGAATCTGTAAAAGTTCTCAGGTAGGTTATAAAAGAGATGATTGCTCTCTGTAGAGGTTGCTAAGGAAAAATCAACCAAAAAACAGAATTAAGGCTGAAACATTTTATCTCAAATTTTTAGTTAAGCAACTAAAAAAAATTTCTTAGAACACAAGATTGAAAAATGAAATAGCAAAGGAAACATTGCCTTTTTCTTCCTCTTTACTTCCTCTTTACTTGCTGAGAGTAGAAAGACAAAAAGAAGTATTAGCACATAAGAGAAAAAAAGGGTTATGAGGCTTATTACCAAGCAATTTTAAAGACATATTTGAATATAAATTGCCATAGGTGGGGGACGTTTAAGCAAAAATTAAGAGAGAGAAATGTTTGAGGTAAATATACAAGTGAAAAACATGAAAAAAATTAAAGTTACTAATAATATCCAATTTTTCAAGTCATTTTAGCAATGGAGCCTCGTTTAGAAGCAAAAGCATAATGGGCAAATCCCACCATACAAAACAAAAAGGTGAAGCTGCTCCCTTGGAAATGGAGAGAACAGGCACTACCCTTTCACTTGATATCATCCACATCCTGAGGGCAACTCGAGGAATACAGAATACAGAGTGAAAACCACTGTTCCAAAGCATTATTTAAAAATACGTGTTTAGGGGTGCCTGAGTGGTTCAGTTGGTTGAGCATCCCACTCTTGATTTTGGCTCAGGTCATGATCTCATGGTTGTGGAATCGAACCCCACATGGAGCTCTGAGCTCAGTGGGAAGTCTGCTTGTCTCCCTCTCCCGCTGCCCCTCCTCCCCCACTCTCTTGCTCTCTCAATAAATCTTTAAAAATATATGTGTTTAAAGTTTACTTAATAGTTACTTACTATTACTACTAACATAAAAATGTTAATTATAGATACTGGATTTTCATGGTCCTTTTTTAGGACAAGAGTAAGTTAAATAGAAAGAACAACACAGACTGCGCTATTTAACCACTCTAAGCTGTCTCAACTATTACAAGGGAATAAAATCAATCTTGTAAGATTGACCTATAGAGAAACTAAATTATTTCTATAAATAACTTGGTACACTACACAAAACATAAAGAATTCAATAAAAGTGTTTATTTTTTAATTACTAGCCATAATTATTGTTGCTGAGTCAGTCAGCGTACCTAAATAGCTGGGTGAGCCTTCTTGAGAGGTTCCTAAAACAACTGTAAAGTAAAATGACTACTTAAAAGAAACACACATAATAGAGAAAAATCCTTGGAAATTATTGATCCTGAAGACCTCATTTGCATACCCATTTGTGTTTGTGCAAACTGGCCAATAAAAAAATGCACAAATTCTATAATGAAAGACTGCTTTAGGTCATAAACTAGAATCGTAATTGATGAAAAATTTCTCATAATAGAAGGCTGAGTAATTCCATTTCCCAAGTCCTTTCTGGTTTGAGGGCTACAGTCAGGGTATGTTTTATAGTAGATATCAAAATGCCAATTTATAAAAGCAATATCCTGTAGAGTAAATTTGCATCTATATTTTAAATATTTCAGCTTTAATGGCCATAAAGAAAAGTCATAAAATTTCAAATATTACCAGATTGAATTATATTTCATTTTTAATTTTGAAGAACCATATAAAAGGGAATAATAAAGAAATGTTGAAATTTGAAAAAAATTTGAATTCTATATATTTTTAGAAGTTCATACATATAAATTTACATTTTTATGACAGAATAAAAGCATACTTTTTGATATGATATACTTTCGGCTGTGTGAACATCTTCCTGATTCCTCAGGACTTTCTGTGTGTCCATGTTCAGTGCCTGAAGCTGCTGGATGAGCTCTGCTTGCTGCGCCGTGTGTGCACTGTTCTGCTTGTAAAGGTTCTGCAGCTCCTGCAGCTCCTTCCTGTGTAAAGCAAGCAATAAATACAGAGAGGCAGGAATAAAGATCATCTCAGCTAAATAACTGTGTTCATCGAAGGTTATAGATCGTCTTCCAGTTTTTTCATCTATTGTTTTTTACTGCAGGCAAACATATTAATAAAAGAAATAACATATAAAGTATTTAATATTTATCACATACACCTAGAAAGTATTGATAGAACGACTATGACTTTCAAAGCCAACTACTTAATTTTTTTTATAGCTTGATAGTAATAAAAACCTTGGATATACAGACATTGTACCACCTTCTTATTGAAAGTAAGTTACACTTCAGATCCAAGAACTGAGAAGTACTGATGCCAACAATAGTTATCAGTTTTGAATAGTAGGTAAGTCAACCTTTCACTGTGTACTATACAAAACTTTATTTTTTAAAAAGATTTTATTTATTTATTTGAGAGAGAGAGAGAGACAGCGAGGGAGGGAACATAAGCAGGGGGAGTGGGAGAGGGAGAAGCAGGCTTCCTGCCGAGCAGGAAGCCCAATGCGAGGCTCAATCCCAGTACCCTGGGATCATGACCTGAGCCAAAGGCAGACGCTTAAGGACTGAGCCACCCAGGTGCCCCTATACAGAACTTTAAATGTATTAAAAGGAATCCCAAAAGACAAGTTAAGTTTCAAACCAAAGTTCCTTAAAGCACCATTGGTTTGCAACCTCAGGGGTCTGGGCTGGGATTCTTGTGACTCTTCTAATGCAGATTGAAGAAAAGATGAAGGGGAAAAAAAGCCAGAAGGAAGGAGAGCAACACAAGGTGAACACCAGTCCTTCTAACCCACCCAGAGTGCAAGTGGTAAGGAGGAGGACAAATGAACTGGGGGTTTTAGTAATGATGGCATTAAGGGTCCGGGAGAACCATCCTTCTGGAATACAGGTTTCCAGAGTTCTGTGGTAGTGAATCCTGTGTGATACACATCATATAAAACTGGAGCATATTTTGTATGTTCAATTGGAAGAGAAAACTATTTACAGAGATACATTTCACAGAAATACACTTTATAATATGTATTCTGGAGACTGTATTTTTTAATGGAACTTTTTAAACTTACAACTTCAAACTGATAATTCATTCTCATAAGATAAGTCTTAAAAGAAGGAACAAAAGAGATATGCAAACGGTTGTTGAAGATGGATGAAGATTAATATGGGAAAAATGCTTTGCTTTTTAGAGGTTTAGAATATTGTTTTCCAAATACAACAACCACCCCTGCACCCATACAGATACCCGAACATACACCACCTGTTTCAGTCCTTTCTGACCACTATAACAAATTATCATACCCTGGGTAGTTTTACAAACAACAAAAATTTGTTTCACATAGTTCTGGAGTCTGGAAGTCAGAGATCAGAGTGCCAAGTAAGGGCCCTTTTCTTAGTAGTAGACTTCCTGTTATATCTTCACATGGTAGACAGACATTAGAGAGCTCTGGGAGGTCTCTTTTATAAGAACACTAATCCATGAGGACTCTATCCTCATCACCTAAACATCTCCCAAAGGCCCCCTTCCTAACACCATTACATTATGTATTAGGATTTCAACATATTAATTTTGGGTGGATACAAATATTCAGAGTATAGCATCATTTTCTGTAACTATTTGAAAAAAACAAAACTTGCAGTAAATAACAGCCCAAAAATGGGAGAGGAGAAAGAAGAAAATCAATAATGGCATAATGCCTGCAACAGTATGTAATGCTCACAAGAGAAGGGGAGAAGAGACCCATAGTAATAATGCTTGCTGAGTACTGCCATTTTTCAAGAATAACATTGGTAAAAACTATGGAAGAAGATAGGCTAAAATTCTATCAGAGTATATAGTCAAAATATATGTTAGCCAGGAGACCTAAGTAAATGTTGCATTTACAACAGGGACATGAGGAGGATAAAAAATACCATTTTTCGGTGCAATGTGAAACAAAGCAAATTTACTTCTCCTCCAATGCTAGAAGACATTTGTTATTTCTTAAAGGGAAGATCAGTATTTGTCTTGCATTTAAGGGTCATGTGGAACAAAATATATGTATCTTTAGTCAGAAAAAAAACATACTCAAGGGGCGCCTGCATGGCTCAGTCGGTTAAGCATCTGCCTTTCAGCTCAGTCATGATCTCAGGGTCCTAGGATCAAGCCCCGCCTTGGGCTCCCTGCTAGTGGGGAGCCTGCTTCTCCCTCTGCCTCTCCCTCCACCCTGCTCATGCTCTCTCTAGCTCTCTCTCCCTCATACAATTGAATAAAATATTTAAAAAGAAAAGGAAAAAACATAAGAGTAGGGAAATGCTCATACTATGAGGCACCTGAGGATTAAAAATCAACCAAGGGAACAGCATATCCCTGCCTCCCATGTCATGCTATGTCCTGGGCATACTCCTAGTAAGTGGAGTGGAGCATCATCTTACACTATCGAGGTAAGTTTCTTCCTCTGTGTCTCCCCACACCACCTTCTGAAAAGTAGATGAGATCAATGTACACTAAGGTTGCAAAAATGAAATGTGGAACTTGACTGGTATCAAAGTAAGCAACAAACAAAGCTTATAAAAGGCATAGCTCTGGACCACTAGTGAACACTGAATTTGTCTAGATCTTTCCTTATTTGAAAATGAGTAAAGAAAAACAAACTGGACTTATTAAAAGGGGAGTAGTTAGAATTAAGAAAAAAGAAATTTTATTTTATTTTATTTTATTTTATTTTTTTTTTTTTTTAAGATTTTGTTTATTTATTTGACAGAGACACAGCAAGAGAGAGAACAGAAGCAGGGGGAGCGGGAGAGGGAGAAGCAGGCTTCCTGCCGAGCAGGGAGCCCGATGCGGGGCTCGATCCCAGGACCCCGGGATCATGACCTGAGCCGAAGGCAGACGCCTAACGACTGAGCCACCCAGGCGCCCCGAAAAAAGAAATTTTATTGTACATACAAGGAAAAGTATACCTTGAGAAGTTACTGAAGGAATTAGAAGGAAGGTCTAGAAAAAGTATGAAAAAGAAACCATCACACCTCTCTGAATTATCAGTAGAAAGACAAGATGTGAAGATGATCTTAATAAAGTCTCTGTGAAGGCAGGGACTTTTTTTGTTCACTGCTATTAACAGCACACCTAAGACAGTTCCTGTCCCTTATTATATCTGTTAGTGTATTAGACACATCTTACGCATATGTGCAGATGCAGCCTACACCTGCCTCTTAAAATCTCATTCCCTTGCTCTGTCTCAGCTTATTAACTACCACTTCCACCTATGAAATTTATACAGCTCATCTGTCTCCCTTGCTTGCAGTCAACCAGCTGCATTCCTAGCATGTTTGTGCCATTTCCGGGTTAGGATAAATGCTACAACACAGGCATGGTATAAGCAACTTCTACCAATGAAAGACAAAACACAAGAAGAAGCCAGATAAGTAACTTTTTCTCTTTTTCCATCTGACGGATTGCTCTAGAGCACAGTTTCTCTCCCACAGCCTGTCAGGAATCAACCTGAGTAGCAAATTCAGTGTACCTGCTGTCTCTTCACGGCTCACCACGAAGCAGTAGCCAGCACCATGATGCATTTCCTTGAACTACTTTTTATTCTTGCCTGCCTCATTCTTCTTCTCTTACTCACCTTCCCCTGGAATTAAATCTCCCAAGTAAGTAATCAGAACTTTATCCTTCCCTCAGGCTCTGTTTTCTAGGATATATGGCATAAGACAGTTATTAAATGGATGAAATGAAAAGCATAACATAAAGAATGTTAAAAAGAAAGATGCCATGATAGTATCAAAATGCATAATGAGAGCAATTATAAGGCAAATGAAAGCTATGGAAAATAAAATTGGTAGGTTCAAACTTGAGAAGTTCCTGTAGGCACAGATGAAAAGGAGTAAAGGAAAGTGTGGCTTGAACTGAGACAGTGCTGAGAACCAACAACATTTTCTCCTATCTCAAGAAGAATGTTAAATTCTGTTAAAAATACTGGATTCCTGAAAAATAAATCTGGTGATCTTTCAGTTACAGTGATGCTATCTAAGGGACTGAGTAGGCCATGGGATAAATTAGGCAGCTTCTCTAGGTTATTCTGCAGTTTAAAAAAATCTTGATAATTTACAAAAACAAAGATTTACTGCTTGTCCACATTACAGGTGGCTTCCCGCTATTCTAAGACCCGCACTGCAGCAGCAGACTGCGTTAGAAATATGCCACTCTGGTGGCAGAGGGTGAAAAGCAAAGGCAAATCAAGGAATGACTTTTAAAACATTAGGACATGGCATATGTTACTTTCACTCTTGTCCCACAGGTCAAAATAAATCACATGGCTAAATCTGATACCAATGGGGGAGAAAGCATTCACTAGCAACAGGAAGGCCCTGATAAAAATGGGCCCCTGAGATGAATCAAAATAGAGTACAGGAACGAACACATCAAAAGTAAAAAGTTTAGTGATGAGCACTGAAGCAAAATATAGGACTAATCCTAAATGTCTTTGGTCACTGTGGTTATAAATGTTATATGCTGTGAGATGCAAAATCAGGGGGAGTTAAAATGGTTGAATGTATATTCTGTTTTCCAAAGATTACACAGCAGGATGTCAAAACAAAATAAAGATAAAATGTAGTTTTAAAAAAAATATGACATTGACCTCCAAAGTTTTTCATGTCATTTTGTTCCTAGCTTTAGAGAGAGAGAGAGAGAGTTAGTGGTTTTTACAGAGAAAAGATTTAATAATTCCCTCAATTTCACATCAGTGTCTTATTGTTCCATCATATCACCAAAAACTAAAGTCTACTTATTAAGAGAACACGTTCAATATAGTCCCTTTCATCTAAAAACTTCTGTCCACCTAATCTTCAACCTGTAAATATAAAATGAGAAAAATCTAGGATGATTCTCACAAAATTTTAATGGTTGTTACTTCTCCAGAGTTGTATTTATGTGTAATACTTTTCCTCTATCTTCTTTATGCTTTGCTGTACTGCATGCCTTTTAAAAATAATTCATATGTATCAGTACAGCAAATAATTATGTACTTATTTTGTTTGTTATCATAAAAATGTAAACAAAAATAAAAAACAGCAATATTAATTTCATAAGAATTCGAATCCAAGGCAAAAAAATTACACATAAAAAAGTAAAATTCATAGTAAAAACAAAAGAACTGTGAACACTACCCATGAAATCATAGCACACCAAACAAGTACAGCGAAAAACTATAAGCAATAAAAGGAAAATCAGTGGGAAACTATATGGGAAGGAAATATTCCATTTAAAATAGTACTAAAAACATGAAATTAGCTAGGATAAATTTAACAACAAATGTCAAAACCCTTTAGAAACTTAAAACATCTTCTAAGGATACAAAGGTATTGAAAGAAATGGAATGGCATACCATCCTCTGGGACAGGAAGATCGGCATCATTAAGATGTCAATTCTTCTCAGGCTTACTTGTAAATTTGATGCTCTCACTAGATACCAAACAAGAAATAAGCAAGTTCACTCTAAACTTTTTGCCAAAAAATTTAATAAACAATAAATGCCAAGAAAGCTCTAAAAAGAGCAGTAATGGAGAATGCACCATATATTCTCCAATGTTCACCATCTCTACCCTATTCTCTAGTACTCTAGTCTAAGAGGCCGACCTCTACAGACTGCATTACACTGGTCCCTTGTCCTCTGCCTCTGACTGAATTTGATTAGTTGGAGTACTGCCTGGTGATTAAAGAGGGTCAATGAGAAAAAAAGGTCAAGGTATTTCTTTTCCTGATTCCCTCTCCGCTGAACCACACAGTTGGCAGTGTCAATGTTCCTGTGTCTAAAGATACTTCTCCTAATAGGCAGCCTCTCTCCCAGGATAGATTTTTTTTTTTACAGAGATCTGGCAATAGCTTCTCTCCTTGCTCCTTCTAGTCTGGGGGCGGTAACAGATTCCTGTTGTTGATAATCTAAATCTCAATATCTATTTGGAGAGAATTAACATCTTCATCATACTGAGCCTTCTAAACCATGAACTTTGTATACCCCTACACATATTAGACCTTTTATTTCTTTCAATAATGTTTTCCAGTTCTCTGCATAGAGATAATACACATCTTTCATAATACATACTCTTCAGATTTTTACTCATATTGTAAACTGTATTATTTCCATATATTAAGTCCATTTCCTCATTTTTTGCTGGCATAAAAAGTGTAGCTGAATTTTATTCACTAACATTGTATCTACCAAGTGTGCTAAGCCCACTTATTAATTTGAACAATGTTTCTACAAGTTGAGGTTTCTTTGTGAATTAATCATATTATAGGCAAATAATCAGGTCTTTTCCTTTCAATTCCAGTCCTTAGGTCTTTAATTTTTAATCTTGCCTTACTACATACTTGGTATTTCTGACTATGTGCTAGACATTAGTTTGCAAAACTGTGGATATAATTTGAGGACAGAATTATTACATCATCTAACAGAAATAATTTACAATTGCTTCTGCTATGTCCCTGGGAATACTAGCAATCCAGATAATTAATCCAATTTCAGGATTCCGACTTTGATGATATTTCTAACCCAGATTATGACTGTACTGTCCTGACTTATTTTTTATTTTTTGTAGGAGATTTGCAAGTAATTTCTAAGAAAAATTCCCAACTCATTAGCAATAGCCCACGTCCATGTAATTTGGCCCACCCTCCATGTAGCCATTTAGCCCACCCTCCATGTAATCATAGAATCGTTAACTATTCAGGCAAAAATTTTAGTTAGGAAACTTAACTGGCTAGTGCTTTTATGCAAGTATGCAAGTTCTAAGTATATACTCAGATGTTCTATATGCATTATAGACATTACCTTATTATATATGTGCTTGTATACTTATACTCTGACTCAGAGTAAAAATCATTTGAGGTAGTTCAGAACAATGTTGCGTATCACAGTGGGTGATATGAATATTCAATAAGTATACAAATGACCATGAATTCCAAAGAAATAAACCCATAAAGAAATAAACCTATGTCAACTCTGTCATACACCAATAAGGAAAAGTGTAACCAAATAAGAAAGTGCCTAGAATACTTTTCCCATGATTATGGCTTTGTGTATCTTTTGTACAATATGTAGATTCAATAAAATGATACTGGTACATCATAATCAACAACACCCCCCTCCAAGAAATAAAACTGATAAAGGAAAGGAAACATATAATAATAAACCCTTAATCAGACAACTCAGGAGAAACACTGTAGATACCTCAACTATCACCCTATAATAAGGGTTTGAGTCATGTTCCTCTGCTCCATAGTTCCAACTCTGCACTATTTCCTCCTCCTCTATGAGTCCTTATAATCAAGCTCTTAAAATTACACGTGGTCCATCATTTTACTATTGTGTAAGCAAATGTCCATCTGTGGATATTATTGCCTTATTTACTGTAGCTTATAGCTCTTGTAATATACTAAATTCAAGTACACAAAGGGGAAAAATATAGTAGAAAACATAATTATCCAAATGCCATGCACTTAACACTGCAATGCATCCTAGAATAATCCCATGTTCCATCCAAATCATACCCTAAAAGAGATAGGTCATCGTTGGAATATTTTGTGCAGTTACAGGTGCTATATTTTAAGAAAAATATTGATGATATGGAATGCATTCAGAAATGCAACCGAAACTAGTATAAAATCTATTAAATATATACATGAAAAATTATGAGAAATAAGAGTAGTTATTTAATGAAAAGATAAAGTTATGGGTAAAGATATTATTTGAAGATTATTTGAAAATAATCTTCTATTATTTGAAGATCTATGCTACAGAATAGAGATTAGATTGTTTCTGAGAGTCTCTAGATAAGGATTCAAGATAAATGGGTGGAAATTATAAAAAAGCAAATTTCAACTCAATATATGACAATGTTCAAATTTAAACAATATAAAGTGAAAAGAACAGCCTTGAAAAGTACCTCAACTTATAAACCAAAAGTATCAAGCAAACACTAAAAGGCATATTATCTTACTGAGAAGAAGACAGGAATAAATGATAATTTTAAGATTTCTTATAAATGTATGATTCTATACTATTTAAAATTACTTTTCTGACTTTATCCACTTTTAGGCTTAAAAAATAATCATACCATGAATAGATAAGCCAACCAGTCTATCATCCTTAATTTTATACTCTTCCTCAACCCTATGATAAGATGATTTTTAAATTGTGATACAGTGAAGTTTTGCTTAGGTAATAAATTAATATATATACATTAACTGCTAACCAAAAATCCTGCCCTGACATATCTACAGCTCTTGCAATGTACTAAATATATGTAAAGACATATAAATATGTACTGAATATAGACATATACAAAAATACATACATATCAAGTTTTAACCACACAAATATTATTACTGAATATAATACAAATACATAGAATTTATATATATTACATATATAAATATCTCACATTTGTGTGTGTATATAAACACATGATAGTACAACCAGAGAATGAAATTGTGCTTATAGAAGTATATGATAAACTTTGATTGTATTATTTACTTTAACTAGTTTAAGTAAAAAATGCACATACATACATACATATGTGTATCTGTATGTATGTGTATATAGATAACATATGTATATATGCATGCATATACATTTATATATTTATGATTTATTCTAATACCATTTTCTGATAAAAGTAACTGAAATAAGTTAATAGGTAGTATAAATTATTTCAAAACACTTAAAAACAATTTTTTCAAGCAATTCTACTTTGTGAGTAGTGCTACAAATTAACCATTTTGGTATAGAAAGAATATCTCACAAACTAAACTATTTAGAACATAATAAAATAAAAAGTCAAAACTGGATTTCTCATACATTGCCTATTAGAAGAATAATGAATATTATATAACACCTGGCTGGGAATTTTTTAGAAGGAAACAATGAGTGAATGCACTGTCCTTGTTAAAAATGGAGACAACACTACTCTTTCAGAATGCTCTTCCCAATCCTGTGAAACCCCTGATTCTCTTAGTTAACTATTCTCAGTTTGGTATACATAATTCCAGATAGTTTCAATACACAAACATATGTCCTCATAGAAGACATACTGTTGTCATTTTAGAGTGCTAATAATAAACATATATGTTGCCATTCTGAATAACTAATGACTTTACTATAATGTTAAATTTAAAAAATTAATATACTTGCCTGACAAGGGTAATATCCATATCCTTTTGTTTAAGTTCAGTCTGTTTATTATCCAATTGTAATGATAGAGCGTTATATTTACTCTGTGATACTTCAATTTCTTTCCTTGCTTCAATTAAACTGTCTTCAAAGGCCTAAAATCAGAGGACATATATCACAATCAAATATAATAAGTATCAAATAAATAAATATAAATGAATTATATTTAACGAATCTACAAAATGAGAGTAAAAAATTGGTAGTGTTTTTAATTTTTTGTTTTCACTTAAATAAAAAAACTTTAGTACAAACAGTAACTTTAATACCAGCCACAGTTTACTTTTTTCAGAAAATTAAAAAGTATCATAGCTTCCTGGTACAAAAGAATTTGAAGCAATTAAATGTGAAAATCTATGTAAAAATGTACTTATTGAAATTACAATATAGAAATTATTGTACAATGAAAAACCTATTAATTACATCTATAAAAAATGAGTTCATTTACTTAAATAGTAGTTGGGACAAACAGCAGATATTTCATCATTTCCTCTATTTTAAATGTATACACATAGCTACACTAGGGGGAAAAGGGACAATACTGCAAAAATATCAACATAATTTTATAATATTTGAGATTCAGATAATGCTCAGTTCCCCCAATTGTAATGAAATTTTTCCTCAAGTTTTTTCAAAGTTGGCTTTTCCTCCAGATAATTCTGTTTTTTTATTCGTTTTAAAACTATTTCAAAATTAATATTATTTTCTAAAGCTATATTTTCTCCAAAATATATTATAAAACTAATTTTGATTATTTTCATAAAGTATGAAATAAATATACTATCTAAAAATAGAGTATACCCACATAAATGCTATACATTCATTATTTGCAGAAATGAGCAGTAGGTTTTACATCAAGCACTACTCTAGTCTAGCCACGATTTCATACTTCATATATTACCCTATGTAATATAGAGTAATATTTTGAAGATAAAAATATTGGCTTCCAGCTAAGAAAGCACACCAAGTACTTCTTAAATTTCCATTTCTTACACAGAGCAATGACAGGAAGAGAGAGAAGGAGGGAGCCTGAGTGGCTTAGTTGGTTAAGCAACTGACTCTTCATTTCAGCTCAGCTCATGATCTCAGGTTCATTGGATCCAGCCCCACATCCAACTCGGCACTCAGGGGAGAGTCTGCTTGAGATTCTCTCCTTCTCCCTGTCCCTTTGCCCCTCCCCCCCACTCATGCATGCACACTCGCGTGCTCTCTCTCTCTCTCAAATAAATAAATAAATCTTTAAAAAAAAAAAGGAAAGAAAGAGAAGGGGAAAAAAAAGAGTACTGGCATGGATATGAAAAGCTGAAACCCTTGCAAACTGTTGGGGACTATAAATGATGTAACACGTATGGAAGGGTGGTTAACTGCTCAAAACATTAAAAATGTAACTACTAGGGGCACCTGAGTGGCTCAGTCCTCAGTCGATTAGCCGTCTGATTTCAGCTCAGGTCATGATCTCAGGGTCCTGGGATCGACCCCCTTGTCAGGCCATACACTCAGCGGGGAGTCTGCTTGTCCCTCTCCCATGCCCCTCCCCCCTATTGTGCTCTCTCTCTCAAATAAATAAATAAGATCTTTAAAGAAATTTTAAAAATAAAAATAAATAAATGTAACTACCATATAATCCAGCAATCTCACTTCTTAGAGCAGAGTCTTGAAGAGATATTTGCACAACCATGTTCATACCAGCACTGTTCATAATAGCCTAGAGGTAGAACCACCCATATGTTGGATGAATAGATTAAAAATGGGGCCTATACATAAAACAGAAAACAATGAAGCTTTAAAAAGAAAGAAATCCTGTCACATGCTACAACATGGATGAACCTTGAGGACACTATGCTAAATTAAATAAACCAGTCACTAAAGGACAATTACTATATGATTCCACTTATATGAGGCATCTAAAGTAGTCAAATTCATGGCTACACAAAACTAGAATGGTAGTTACCAAGGGCTAGGTAAAAAGGGAGTAAGGAATTAATTAAAGAGCAGAGACATGCAGTTTCTACAAGTCAAAAAAGTCCTAGTATACTTTTCACAGCATGTATATTTACTTAATATTAATGAACTATACATGTAAAAATTTTTATAGTGGTAAATTTTATGTTATGTGGTTTTTACCACAATTTTTTTTAAAAAGGAAGGAAGTTTTGGGGTGCCTGGGTAGCATCTGACACTTGATTTTGGCTCAGGTCATGATCTCAGGGTGTGAGATTGAGCCCTGCGTCAGGCTCCATGATGCGCTTGGAGCCTGCTTAAGATTCTCTCTCACCCTCTTCCTCTAGCCCTACCCTCCACTTGTGTGCTCTCTCTCTCCAAAAATAAAATACATAAATAAATAAAAAGGAAGGAAATTTTGACATATGCAACACATGGATGGAACTTGAGATCACTGGGTAAAGTAAAATAAGCCAGCTTCAAAAACTAAAAATACTGTATGATTCCTTTTGTATGAGATACCTAGAGTAATCAAACTCATAAAAACAGAAAGAATGGTAGATGCCAAGGAGGGAAAATGAGAGACTTGTTTAATGAGTACAGATTCACGTATGAAAAATGAAAAAGTTCTGGATACTGGCTGCATGGTAATGTGACTATACTTAACACTACTGAACTGTATACTTAAAAATGGTAAAGACTGGGATGGCTAGGGGGCTCAGTCGGTTAAGCATCTGCCTTCGGCTCAGGTCATGATCCCAGGGTCCTGGGATCAGGTTCATCATCGGACTTCTTGCTCACCAGGGAGCCTGCTTCTCCCTCTGCCTGTCGCTCCCCCTGCTTGTGCGTGCTCTCTCTCTGACAAATAAATAAATAAAATATTTTTTTAAAAATCGTAAAGACTGTAAATCTTATGTGTACTTTACCACAGTTAAATTTTTTTTAAAAAACTAACCTGACAGAGAGGCCAGATTTAATTTGACCAAACTGTGAAGCAATCTGTATCCCAGGACATTGTCAAAAACAATAGAAAACTCAGCTAGCAATTTCTGATGAGCAACAGCTGGGTGTGATACCAACAAGGACAGACATTAATAGAGAAATCAAGAGAAGAGACAGTGAGGGAGATCTCTGCTAAAATCACTATGATCCCATGGTGAATGTTCAAATATCCAAGTCTGTGCTTTCTGAAAAGCAGGAGAAATAGACTTTAGTAAAATGGTCCAGCTAAACCACTAAAAAACAAATAAGCAGACATCCCTGAGGATAGGGTAGTAAGGAATCAGTATCCAAAACCACTACCATATACAATTTTAAATGTCCATTTTCCAACAAAAAATTACAACATGCAAAAAAAGAGGAAAGTGTCATCCATACAGAGGAGAGGAAGCAGGCAATAGAAATAACTAAACAAAACCATTCTTTAAAATATACCCTATCATTAAAGAAACAAAAAAAGATAAGATGACAAGGTCTCATCCAATAAAAAAAAATGCCAATAAAGTGATATAAATTATTTTAAAACATGCAAATGGAAATGGAAATCCTGGTGTTAAAAAAGCAAAATAAACAAAATGAAGAGCACAAAAAAATTCACTAGCGTAGCTAAATATTTAATACAAGATGACAAAAATAAGAAAAAACAAAGATAAATCAAGAAATAAAGAATAACAAAAAAGTTAACAGCCCCAGAGAAATGTGGACACCACAAAATGCACCAACATAAGTATAATGGGACTACCAGAAGAACAGGGAAGAGAATAAAATAGAAGAAAAATTCAAAGAAATAATGACTGAAAACTACCCAAAAATCATGAAAAAAAAATTAATCTAAACATGTGAAGCTCAACAATCTCCAAGTATTGTATATGTATAAATCCACAAACAGACATACAGTAAAAATACTGAGAGCTGAAGAGGGGAGCAAGATGGCAGAGGAGTAGGAGACCTGGATTTCATCTGATCCCAGGAATTCAGCTGAATAGGGATCAAACCATTCTGAACACCTACGAACTCAACAGGCGATGGAAGAAAAGAATAGCAACAACTCTCTGAACAGAAAAGCGACCACTTTCTGGAAGGTAGGACGTGCGGAAAAGTGAATCTGAGGCAATATTCGGAAGGACAGACGGCGGGGGAGGGGGCCTTCGTCGGCCGCTTCTGGCAAGTGATAGCGCCCCGGAGCACAAAATCGGAACTTTTAGAAGTCGGCTCCGCTGAGGGACATCACTCCAGTGGCTAAGCGGGGGGTGGAACCCTCACAGGACAGTGTGGTCTCAGGACCCTCGGGGTCACAGAAAGACCGGGGGTGCCTGAGTGTGGCAGAGCTCCCAGGTATCGGAGCAGGGAAGCCGGCTGCAGAGACGGAGCCGAGGCGCAGGCTCTCAGCTCGGGGTTGCCATAAACCATGATCCGCGGCACAGTCGGGCCACTGCTCCTCCAGCAGGGACCCAACAAGCAGCAGATCTGGGGAGACTCATCTTCCTCCCCCGGGAGGAGCGGCACGGGAGCGCACCACAGGGATCTGCTGGGTTTGGAGACTCTACACCGAGTCGGGTGCCAGAGATAGAAACGCTCGGTCACAGGCCAAGTGAGCACAGAGTGCAGCCAGAGACCAGGGAGATGGGAGTGATTGACTGCTTTTCTCTGGGGGTGCACTGAGGAGCGGGGCCCCAAGTTCTCGGCTCCTCTGGGGCGGAGATTGGGAGGCCGCCATTTTCACTCTCGGCCTCCAAAGCTGTACGGAAAGCTTGCAGGGAACAAAAGCTCCTGAGAGCAAACCCCAGCAGATTACTTAGCCCGGACCAGCAAGGGAAGGGCAATTCCGCCTCCGGCAAAGACATTTGGGAACCACGGCAACAGGACCCTCCCCCAGAAGATCAGCAAGAACAGCCAGCCAAGACCAAGTTTACCGATCAATGAGAACAGCAGAACGCCAGCGCTAGGGGAATACTGCACAAAGAATCCATGGCTTTAGTCTTTAGTCTATGATTCTTTAGTCTTTAAAAGTTAATTTTTTTTTAACTGTCTTTTTTTTTTTAATTTTTCTTTTTCCCTTTTTTAACCAACATCTTATCAATCCCTTTTTTAAAAAACATTTTTATTTTTCATTTTTAGAGTCATATTCTATCCCTTCATAGTAGTTACCCACATTTTTGGCATAAATATATATAAGTTGTTCTCTCTTTAAAATTTGGAGATACAGTTTCTTCTAACAGATCAAAATATACCCTAAATCTCTAGTGTATGGCTTTGTTCTACTCTCCTCCTGATCACATTCTCTCCCTTTTTTTCTTTTCTTTTTTAAATCCTCTTCTTTCTTTTCACAAACCACTTCTTATCTTACCAATTCCTTTAATAAAATTTTTTATAATTTTCATCTTTACAATCATATTCCATCCCTTCATCATATTAACCCTTATTTTTGTACATATATAAGTTTTTCTTTCTTTAAAATTTTGGGAGGCACTTTCTTCTAACAGACCAAAATACACCCAAAAACTACTGTGTGGCACTGATCTATGCACCAGCCTGATCATATTTGATCATATTCTGTTTTTTTTGTTTTGTTCTGTTTTTGTTTGTTTTTATCTTTATCTTTTTCTTTTTCTTTTTTCTTTCTTTCCCTTTCTTTCCCCTGGCTTCAGGTCTTTCCTGATTTGTTTAGAGTATATTTTCTGGGGACGTTGTTACCCTGTTAGCATTTTCTTCTCTCATTCATCTAGTCTCCTCTGGACAAAATGACAAGACGGAAAAAATCACCTCAACAAAAAGAACAAGAGGTAGTACCGACTGCCAGGGACCTACTCAATATGGACATTAGTACGATGTCAGACCTAGAGTTCAGAATCATGATTTTAAAGATACTAGCTGGGCTTGAAAAAAACATGGAAGATACTACAGAGACCCTTTCTGGAGAAATAAAAGAGCTAAAACCTAACCAAGTCAAAATCAAAAAGTCTATTAATGAGGTGCAATCAAAAATGAGGGTGCTAACTGCTAGGAAAAATAAGGCAGAAGAGAGAATCGGTGATATAGAAGACCAAATGATGGAAAATAGAGAAGCTGAGAAAAAGAGAGATAAACTACTGGATCACGAGGGCAGAATTCGAGAGATAAGCAATACCATAAGACAAAACAACATTAGATTAATTGGGATCCCAGAAGAAGAAGAAGAAAGAGAGAGAGGGGCAGAAGGTATACTGGAGCAAATTATAGCAGAGAACTTCCCTAATTTGGGGAAGTAAAGAGGCATCAAAATCCAGGAGGCACAGAGAACTCCTCTCAAAATCAATAAAAATAGGTCAACACCCCGTCTAATAGTAAAACTTACGAGTCTCAAAGACAAAAAGAAAATCCTAAAAGCAGCTCAGGAGAAGAGATATGTAACCTACAATGGCAGAAACATTAGATTGGCAACAGACCTATCCACAGAGACCTGGCAGGCCAGAAAGGACTGGCAGGATATATTCAGAGCACTAAACGAGAAAAATAGGCAGCCAAGAATACTATATCCAGCTAGGCTGTCATTGAAAATAGAAGGAGAGATAAAAAGCTTCCAGGACAAACAAAAACCAAAGGAATTTGCAAACACAAAACCAAACCTACAAGAAATATTGAAAGGGGTTCTCTAAGCAAAGAGAGAGCCTAAAGGCAACATAGACCAGAAAGGAACACAGACAATATACAGTAACAGTCACCTTACCGGTAATACAATGGCACTAAATTCCTATCTTTCAATAGTTACCCTGAATGTAAATGGGCTAAATGCCCCAATCAAAAGACACAGGCTGTCAGATTGGATTAAATAACAAGACCCATCGATATGCTGTCTGCAAGAGACTCATTTTAAACCCAAAGACACCCCCAGATTGAAAGTGAGGGGGTGGAAAACCATTTACCATGTTAATGGACACCAAAAGAAAGCTGGGGTGGCAATCTTTATATGAGACAAATTAGATTTTGACCAAAGACTGTAATAAGAGATGAGGAAGGACACTGTATCCTACTTAAAGGGTCTAGCCAACAAGAAGATCTAACAATTGTAAATATCTATGCCCCTAACATGGGAGCAGCCAATTATATAAGCCGATTAATAACAAAAGCAAGGAAACACATCGACAACAATACAATAATAGTGGGGGACTTTAACACCCCCTCACTGAAATGGACAGATCGTCTAAGCAAAAGATCAACAAGGAAATAAAGACTTTAAATGACACACTGGACCAAATGGACTTCACAGACATATTCAGAACATTCCATTCCAAAGCAACGGAATACACATTCTTCTCTAGTGCCCATGGAACATTCTCCAGAACAGATCACATCCTAGGTCACAAATCAAGTCTTAACCAGTACCAAAATATTGGGATCATTCCCTGCCTATTTTCAGACCACAATGCTTTGAAACTAGAACTCAATCACAAGAGGAAAGTCGGAAAGAACTCAAATACATGGAGGCTAAAGAGCATCCTACTAAAGAATGAATGGGTCAACCAGGAAATTAAAGAAGAATTAAAAAACTTCATGGAAACCAATGAAAATGAAAACACAACTGTTCAAAATCTTTGGGATGCAGCAAAGGCAGTCCTAAGAGGAAAGTATAGAGCAATACAAGCCTTTCTCAAGAAACAAGAAAGGTCTCAAATACACAACCTAACCCTACACCTAAAGGAGCTAGAGAAAAAACAGCAAATAAAGCCTAAACCCAGCAGGAGAACAGAAATAATAAAGATCAGAGCAGAAATCAATGAAACAGAAACCAAAAGAACCGTAGAACAGATCAACAAAACTAGGAGCTGGTTCTTTGAAAGAATTAACAAGATTGATAAACCCCCGGCCAGACTTATCAAAAAGAAAAGAGAAATGACCCAAATCAACAAAATCATGAATGAAAGAGGAGAGATCACAACCAACACCAAAGAAATACAAACAATTATAAGAACATATTATGAGCAACTCTATGCCAGCAAATTAGATAACCTGGAAGAAATGGATGCATTCCTAGAGATGTATCAACTACCAAAACTGAACCAGGAAGAAACAGAAAACCTGAACAGACCTATAACCACTAAGGAAATTGAAGCAGTCATTAAAAATCTCCCAACAAACAAGAGCCCAGGGCCAGATGGCTTCCCAGGGGAATTCTACCAAACATTTAAAGAAGAATTAATACCTATTCTTCTGAAACTGTTCCAAAAAATAGAAATGGAAGGAAAACTTCCAAACTCGTTTTAGGAGGCCACCATTACCTTGATCCCAAAACCAGACAAAGACCCCATCAAAAAGGAGAATTACAGACCAATATCCTTGATGAATATGGATGCAAAAATTCTCACCAAAATACTAGCCAATAGGATCCAACAGTACATTAAAAGGATTATTCACCACAACCAAGTGGGATTTATCCCTGGGCTGCAAGGTTGGTTCAACATCCGCAAATCGATCAACGTGACACAACACATTAACAAAAGAAAGAACAAGAATCATATGATCCTCTCAATAGATGCAGAAAAAGCATTTGACAAAGTACAGCATCCTTTCTTGATCAAAACTCTTCAGAGTATAGGGATAGAGGGTACATACCTCAATATCATAAAAGCCATCTATGAAAAACCTACAGCGAAGATCATTCTCAATGGGGAAAAACTGAGAGCTTTCCCCCTAAGGTCAGGAATGCGGCAGGGATGTCCACTATCACCAATGCTATTCAATATAGTATTAGAAGTCCTAGCCACAGCAATCAGACAACAAAAAGAAATCAAAGGCATCCAAATCGGCAAAGAAGAAGTCAAACTCTCACTCTTTGCGGATGATATGTTACTATATGTGGAAAACCCAAAAGACTCCACCCCAAAACTGCTAGAACTCATACAGGAATTCAGTAAAGTGGCAGGATATAAAATCAATGCACAGAAATCAGTGGCATTCCTATACACCAACAACAAGACAGAAGAAAGAAAAATTAAGGAGTCGATCCCATTTACAACTGCACCCAAAACCATAAGATATCTAGGAATAAATCTAACCAAAGAGGCAAAAGATCTGTACTCAGAAAACTATAAAATAGTCATGAAAGAAATTGAGGAAGACACGAAGAAATAGAAAAACGTTCCATGCTCATGGATTGGAAGAACAAATATTGTGAAGACGTCGATGCTACCTAGAGCAATCTACACATTCAATGCAATCCCCATCAAAATACCATCCACTTTTTTCAAAGAAATGGAACAAATAATCCTAAAATTTGTATGGAACCAGAAAAAACCCCGAATAGCCAGAGGAATGTTGAAAAAGAAAAGCAAAGCTAGCGGCATCACAATTCCAGACTTCCAGCTCTATTACAAAGCTGTCATCATCAAGACAGTATGGTACTGCCACAAAAACAGACACATAGATCAATGGAACAGAACAGAGAGCCCAGAAATGGACCCTCAACTATATGGTCAACTCATCTTCGACAAAGCAGGAAAGAATGTCCAATGGAAAAAAGACAGTCTCTTCAACAAATGGTGTTGGGAAAATTGGACAGCCACATGCAGAAGAATGAAACTGGACCATTTCCTTACACCACACACAAAAATAGACTCCAAATGGTTGAAAGACCTCAATGTGAGACAGGAGTCCATCAAAATCCTAAAGGAGAACACAGGCAGCAACCTCTTCGACCTCAGCCGCAGCAACTTCTTCCTAGAAACGTCACCAAAGGCAAGGGAAGCAATGGCAAAAAGGAACTATTGGGACTTCATCAAGATAAAAAGCTTTTGCACAGCAAAAGAAACAGTCAACAAAACCAAAAGACAACCGACAGAATGGGAGAAGATATTTGCAAATGACATATCAGATAAAGGGCTAGTATCCAAAATCTATAAAGAACTTATCAAACTCAACACCCAAAGAACAAATAATCCAATCAAGAAATGGGCAGACGACATGAACAGACATTTTTCAAAAGAAGACATCCAAATGGCCAACAGACACATGAACAGGTGCTCCACATCGCTCAGCATCAGGGAAATCCAAATCAAAACCTCAATGAGATACCACCTCACACCAGTCAGAATGGCTAAAATTAACAAGTCAGGAAACGACAGATGTTGGCGGGAATGCGGAGAAAGGGGAACCCTCCTACACTGTTGGTGGGAATGCAAGCTGGTGCAGCCAGTCTGGAAAACAGTATGGAGGTTCCTCAAAAAGTTGAAAATAGAGCTACCATACGATCCAGCAATTGCACTACTGGGTATTTACCCCAAAGATACAAATGTAGGGATCCGAAGGGGTATGTGCACCCCAGTGTTTATAGCAGCAATGTCCACGATAGCCAAACTGTGGAAAGAGCTGAGATGTCCATCGACAGATGAATGGATAAAGAAGATGTGGTATAGGTATACAATGGAATATTATGCAGCCATCAAAAGGAATAAGATCTTGCCATTTGCAACGATGTGGATGGAACTGGAGGGTGTTATGCTGAGCGAAATAAGTCAAAAAGAGAAAGACATGTATCATATGACTTCACTGATATGAGGAATTCTTAATCTCAGGAAACAAACTGAGGGTTTCTGGAGTGGGGGTGGTGGTGGGAGGGATGGGGTGCCTGGGTGATAGACATTGGGGAGGGTATGTGCTATGGTGAGCGCTGTGAATTATTCAAGACTGTTGAATCACAGATCTGTACCTTGAAACAAATAATGCAATATATGTTAAGAAAAAAAAAAAGAAGATAGCAGGAGGGGAAGAATGAAGGGGGGAATTCGGAGGGGGAGACGAACCATGAGAGACGATGGACTCTGAAAAACAAACTGAGGGTTCTAGAGGGGAGGGGGGTGGGAGAATGGGTTAGCCTGGTGATGGGTATTAAAGAGGGCATGTTCTGCATGGAGCACTGGGTGTTATGCACAAACAATGAATCATGGAACATTACATCAAAAACTAATGATGTAATGTATGGTGATTAACATAACAATAAAATTTAAAAAAAAATACTGAGAGCTGAAAACAAGAAAATCTTAGACACCACAACAGAAAAACCACTCCTCATTTTCAAGAGACCTCAATAAAATTAACTGACTTTTCTTCAGAAATAATGTATGCCAGAGACAGTGAGAAAACAATTCAAAGTGCTCAAACAAACAAAAACACCTGCCAACACAGAACCATATATACAGTAAAGCTATCATTTAAAACTAAAGGTGATGAGTGACATCAGGAAAATAAGAGAGTATGCAGCTCCAAGCACTCTTGCCCTGGCAGAAATATCAAAAAGAAAGCAGAAACTCTCAGAACCAATGTTAGAAAAACTATTGAATGCATTCGAAGGTTTACAACGACCAAGCAAATGCTGAGCTAAAAAATAAAAGCAAGTTAAAAATGGGACAAAACATTTATGGAGTTTTCACTTGCCCTTCCCCACACTGTCTCCAGCAAGCTAACCATTTCAAACACTGTGAATCTTAAAGCAGTGATATTCTTAGAATGGCAGTAGTCCATGTTCCCAGCTGGAGATCCTGGTTCCTGGTTTGGGAGGAAGCAGAACAGACTTTACCGTAAATTAATATGTGTGTCTATTCTAATTTATCTGAGGGCTACCTGAAGGAATCATGCAAAGTGAATATGTCTATTTGATCTAACTGGAAACAAAGACCGGATAAACGGCTCAAAAATACCACAAGGTAAACTAACAAACCACAGATGTGTGGGACAAAAGATTATTGGTTGAGATAACAACAGAATGCCTCAGACATGGGAGCAAAAGCCTTGGAAGATTCTTGGGGACATTAGGACATTCAAAAATACCTATTGATTTGGGAGAGTTTAGAAAGCCACACAGAGGCTCAGAGAAAGATGCGTGCTCAAAAAAGAGAAAAGAAGACCCGAGGTTTTACCCTCAGCTGAGCTCTGAGCTCAGTTCAAATATGGATAAGTATTGAAGGAGTGTCCTAGCACAGAGTCAATACAAAGACTGGGAGAGGGATTTGTTTTGTGTCTGTGGATGTGTGTATTTTTTTTTTTTTTTTTTTTGCTTCTTTGTGTTTTGTTTGTTTATTTTGGCTCCTGCCATTCAAGGATAACTGTGAGGCAATGTGAGGTGAACAAAAGCTAAAGGATAGAAACCTCAGTGACCTTATACAAGTGACCCTACACTCTTACAAATGTAGATTGGAAGATTATCTAAACAGACTACCACAGCCTTCAATAATTAAAAAAGCAGCAAGGCTTCAGGAAGGGGTAGAATCTGACTTCCAGAGTTACCACATACTCATATACCCAACTTTCAACAACAACAAAATATCACAAGGCCTACAAAAACAAAACAAAACAAAAAACAAGCAAACAAACAAAAACCAGGAACGTATGACCTAACCAAAGGAACATACAAATTAGCAGAAACCATTCCTGAGGAACCCCAGACATCAGATTTATAAGGCAAACAGTTTAAAAAACTATCCTAAATATCCTTACAGCGCTGAAGAAAAACATGAAAAAAGTCTACAGGAAACCAGGAAAACAATGTATAAACCAAAAGAATATCAATTAAAGAGAAAGAAATTAGTAAAAGGAATCAAACAAATTCTGGAGCTAAAAAAGTACAATAACAAAAATGGATGATTTCCCAAGCATCCAACAACAGATGCAGAGTAGGAAGAAGAAAGAATCAGAAAGCTAGAAGAAAAACAGGTAAAATTATTGAAACTGAACACCAAAAAGAACATGAAGAAAAGTGAATAGACCCTATTTGAAAACTGTGGGACATCATTAACTAGACCAACATATACATTATGGGAGTCCCAGAAAGAGGAGAGACAGAAGAGGAAGCAGAAATAACATTTGAAGAAATAACGGCCATGAGAGTCCCAATTTTGATGGAAGACATGCACCTACAAATCCAAAGGACTCAACAAACTCCCAAGAATGATCAACAGAAAGAGACCTACAAATTATTATCAACCTTTTGAAATATAGCCCCTGTAAAAAGAATCTTGAAAGTAAGAGTGACTTGTCACATAGAAGAGATCCTTAATGAGATTAATAACTAATTTCTCATCAGAAACCATGGAGGCTAGAAAGCAGTGGGATAACATATTTAAAGTGCTGAAAGTAAAGAAGTATCAACATACCCAGCAAAACTGTCCTTCAAAATGTAGACAGAATTAAGAGATTCAGCAGTAAACAAAAGGAACACACAGTGTTTATTAATAGGGGAAGCTGAGGGTGTTCATTAAAAGATCTGCCCTACAGGAAAATGCTAATGGGAGTCCTTCAGATTAAACTGAAAGGAAGTAAGATTGTAATTCAAAGTCATATGAAGAAATAAAGACCCCAGTAAAGATAAATCCATAAGCCAGCATTATTATGTAATATTTGATTTGTTACTCTACTTTCTATTTACCACATTTCAAAGACAAACTTACAAAATTATACATCTATGTTACAGCGCACACAATTTATAATGATGTAATTTGTGACAACAATAATGTAAAATGGAGGGGAAAAGCACTATAGATGAGTTTTAGTATCGCTATTGTATAAGATGGCATTAATTCAAATTATATTACTTTAAGTTCATGATGATAAATGTAAACCCATGGTAACCACAAAGAAAATATATCAATAGAATATACACACAAAAAAATGAGAAGGGAATCAAAATGTGCCACTATAACAAATCAACTAAATACAAAGGAAGACAGTAACTGAGGAAATGAGGGAGAAAAATACCTATCAGACATACAGCAAATAAATAATAAAATGTCAGAAGTTAGTCCTTCCTAACTAGGAATTACTTTATATATACATGGATTTAACTCTCTAATCAAAAGGAAGATATTGACAGAATGGATAAAGAAAACATTATACTGGGGCACCTGGGTGGCTCAGTCAGTTAAGTGGCTGCCTTCGGCTCAGGTCATGATCCCAGAGTCCTGGAATCGAGCTCCACGTTGGGGTCCCTGCTCAGCGGGGAGCCTGCTTCTCCCTCTCCCCCTGCCTGCCTCTCTGCCTATTTGTGCTCTCTATCTGTCAAATAAATAAATAAATAAATAAATCTTTAAAAAAATAAACTTTAAAAAATAGAATAAAAAAACATTATACAACACGTTGATTAAAACAGACTCACTTTAAATAAATCAGTCAGAAAAAGATAAACAACATATAATTTCACTTATATGTGGAACTGAAGAAACAAACAAATGAACAAAGAAAAAATACACAAAAAAAACCCCAGATACTTAAATACAGAGAACAAACTGATAGTTACCAAACTGAGGTGGGGAGGGATGGGTGAAATAGATGAAGGGCATTAAGGGTAGACTTATCATTATGAGCATTATGTACACAATTGCTAAATCACTATATTGTACCTCTCAAACTAGTATAACACTGTATGTTAATTATACTGGAGTTAAAATTTTTTGAAAAAAGACTCACTTTAGATCCAAAGACAGAAATAGACTGAAAATTAAAGAATGGGAAAAGATAACTATGGAAATAATAAACAAAGAGAGCTGGAATAGATACAATAATATTGGACAAAATATACTTTAAGTCAAAAACTGTTACAAAAAGCAAAAGGAGGACTTATATATTGATTGAAGAATCAATTCATCAAGAAGATATAACTACAAACCAAACAACAAAGCCCTTAAATATATAAAGTAAACAATTAGAGAACTGAAAAGAGAAACAGTTCTCTACAGTAATAGTTGGAGAATTCAATACTCCACGTTAAATAATGAATAGAACATTTAGACAGAAGGTCAACAAGGATGAAGAGGGCTTAAACCACACTATTAAGTAAGTAGCCCTAACAGATGTATCTGGAACACACTACTCCAAAAGCACAGAATATACATTTTTCTCAAGTACACATGGAACATCCTCCATATATGACCATATGTTAGGCCATAAAACAATTCTTAATCAATTTAAAAACATTATAATTATACAAAGTATCTTTTCCAACCATAGTGAATTACAGTTAAAACTCAATAACAAGAAAAATTTTTTAAAAATTAATATGTGGAAATTAAATAATATACTCATAAACAACCAATAGGTCAAAGAAGAAATCACAAGAGAGTCAGAAAATATTCAGAAATGAATGAAAGCAAAACATAAATACTAATACTTACAGGATGCAGCAAAGGCAGTCCCCAGAGGGCTATAAATGCCAACATTAAAGAAGAAAACATATCTCAAATTAATAATCTAATTTTACACCTTGAAGAAACAGAAAACAAATATCAAAGTGAAACCAAACAGAAAAGAAGAAATAATAAAGATTAGTGTGGAAATTTTTAAAAAAGGGAACAACAAAACAATAAAGAATCAGTTAAAGCAAAAGGTGACTCTTTGAAAATAGCAACAAAATGAACAAACCTTTAGTTAGAATAACAAAGAAAAAAGAGAAAGAATGTAAATAACTAAAATCGAAAATCAAAGTGAAGACACTACTACAAACTATACAGAAATAAAAAGGATTATTAGAGAATACTGTAAGCAATTTGATACCAATAAACTAGATGACCAAGATGAAACTGACAAATTCTTAGAAACCCACAAATCACCTAAACTAATTCAAGAACAAATAGAAATCTCAACAGACCTATAATAACTGAAGAGGTTTAATCAGTTATCAAAACTACCCAACATAAAAAATTCAGATTGCTTCACTAGTGAATTCTACCAAACATTTTATTTTATTTTTTTATTTATTTGAGAGAAAGAGAGAGAGCATAGAGGCGCAGAGGGTGAGGGAGAGAAGCAGACTCTCTGCTGAATGCACAGCCCAACACAGGGCTCAATCTCACAACCCTGACGATCAAGACCCAAGCCAAAATCAAGAGTCAGATGCTTAACCAACTAAGCTGCCCAGACACCCCTCTACCAAACATTTTAAAAGAATGAATACCAATTCTTCTTGAACTCTTCCAAAAAATATGAGAGGAGGAAACATTTTCTAATTCATTCTACAAGGCCAGGTTTATCTTGGTACCAAAGCCAGATAAAGATAAAAATATCCCAGCAACATAAAGTTGATTTAACATCCAAATTCAAGTAAAATAACATACCTTACCCATAGAATAAAACACAAAAACTGCATGATCATTTCAATAGATGTAAAAAAAAGCATTTGCCAAAATCCAAAATCCAAAACCCCTTCATGATAAAAACAACACTCAAAAACTAGGAATAGAGGGTAACTTCCTCAATCTGATAAAGTGTATCAACAAAACCTCAGAGCAAATATCATACTTAAGGGTGAAAGAGTAGATCCTTTTCCCATGAGATCAGAAACAAGACACAGATGTCTACTCTTTTTTTCTATTCAACTATATACTAGAGATTCTAGCCAGGGTAATGGGCAATAAAATGAAATAAAAGGCATCCAGACTGGAAAAGAAGAAGTAATATTATCTCTATTTGTAAATGACATGACCTTACATATAGAAAGTCCTAAAGAATCAACCTTATTGAACAAGGCTGCAGGCTATAAGACCACTATATAAAAATTAATTATATGCCTATACATTAGGAAATGAAGAAACAATTCCACTTAGAATAGAGTAAAAATTAAATATTTAGGAATAATATGTACCAGAGCACTGGGTGTTATACACAACTGATCAATTACTGAACACTACATCAGAAACTAATGATGTACTGTATGTTGGCTAATTGAATTTATATTAAAAAAAAAAGAAATTAATTCCACTAAAAAAAGGAATAATACATCCCCAAAGAAGTGCAAATACTTCTGGAAAGCAGTGCATCATGATACTCTGAAAACCACAAAACATTACTGAAAGAAATTAAAGTAGACCTAAAAAAATGAAACAACCCATGTTGATGGAGTAGAAGTTATAATATTGCTAAGATAGTGATATTTGCCAAATTGATCTTCTGATTCAATGCAATCTCTATCAAAATAAACCCAACTCGCTTTTTTTTGTAAGAAATGGAAAAGATGATTCTAAAATTCATATGGAAATGCAAGAGATCCAAAATAGCCTATTTTGAAAAAAAAAGAATAAAAAATCTGGATGATACACATATCCCAATTTCAAAATCTATTACAAATCTACAATAATCAACAGTGTGGCACAGACATGAGGATAAATGTATAAATCAAATGGACAGAAGAGAGGTCCAGAATAGACCCTTATATTTACAGTCCATTGATATTCAATAAACATGCCAAGGCAGTAGCAGTGGGGGGGGGTGGGGTGGGGAAGAACAGTCTGTTTCAACAAATGGTGTTTGAACAACTGAATAACACGTGCAAAAGAATGAAGTTGGATTCCCATCAAACACCGTATTAAAAAGTTAACTCAAAATGGATCAAAGAATTAAATACAAGATATAAAACTATAAAACTCTTAGAAGAACTCTTCTAGAAGAAAACATAGGTGTCCAAATTCTTGATCTTTGATTAGGCAATGGTTTCTCAGATATGACACCAAAAGCATGGGTAACAAAAGAAAGATAAATTATCAAAATTTAGAAAGATAAATTATCAAAATTTAAAACTTTTATGCTTCAAAAGCACCATTAATAAAGTAAAAACAACTCCAAGAATTGAAGAAAATAGTTTCAAATTATATAGCTGAAAAGAGACTTGTATCCAGAAGTATATGTAAAGGGAATGAAATACGTATTTCTTAAAAAATAGACAAATAGCCAATAGCATATGAAAAGATGCTCAACATCATCAGCCATCAGGGAAATACAAATCAAAACCAGAATGAGACACCACTTCACATCCACAAAAACAAATCGAAAAGGCAGACAATAACAAGTGTTGATGAGAACAAAATGAAATCAGAACCCCCACACACTGCTGTTTACAATGTAAAGTGGTACAGCTGCTTTTCAAAACAGTCTGACAGTTCCTCAAGAGCTTAAAAACAGTTACCATGTGACACAGTAATCTCAGTCCTTGGCATGTACCTAAAAGAAATAAAAATATATGTATGTATACATGAAATCTTGTACACAAATGGTCATAGCAACATCACTGAAGACACAAATGTCCATCCACTGGAGATAAATAAATAAAATGTAAGATAGCTATGTAATGGAATATTATTCAACAATAAAAAGGAACGTGGTACTGATACATGCTACAACATGGATAAACACTGAAAACATTATTCTAAGTAGAAGAAGTCAGTCACAAAAGACCATATACTATGATTTTATTTATATGAAATGTTTAGAATAGACAAATCTATAGAAAAAGAAAGCAGATTACTGGTTATCAAGGGATGCAGGGTTAAAGGGTAAATGCAGAGTGATTGCTAAAGGTTACAGGGTTTCTTTTTCAAATAATGAAAATGTTCTAAAAGTAATTGTGGTAATAACTGTACAACTCTGCATAAACTAAAAACTACTGCACTTGGATTGTGAATTTTAAATGGATTAAATGTGAATTTATGCCAATTAATATTTTAGAAAGGACAGAAAGATGCAAAGTTTTCTTAATAATGTAGAAAAATCAAGAAAATGTACACATTTTTAGAATTAGTAAGATAATTAGAAAAAATTATTGAAAAGAAGGCTAAGATAAATCAGTATCAATCCTGCCTTCCAGAAATAATTAAAATATTACTTACCATTACACAATCTTTTTTACAATAATATTAGTAGCTAGGAATAAATCTAATAACAGTGGACAATGCCATTTTAAGAAAATTACAAAATCTTATTCCACACACATGAACAGTAGGGTCACAATTCTCCCAAGATTAATTCATAAACTAAGTGTGGTTCCAATCTACTTTCTAACAGAATTTTTCAGTAAAACTAATAAAATCATTCCTTTTCTTTAAGATTTATTTATTTGAGAGAGAGAAACAGAGAGAGAGAGACAGAGAGAATGTGCATGCATGTGAGGAGAGGGAGAGAAAGAATCTCCAGCAGACTCCTTGCTGAGCGCAGAGCACCTTGCGGGACTCAATCTCACACCCAGAGATCATGACCTGAGCCAAAATCAAGAACTCAACCAACTGAGCCACCCAGGTGCCCCAGTAACAAAATAGTTCTTAAATATTATAAGATAATGAAGAAGCACATATAGGGCTCATGACTTACAAAAATAAGAATAAAGAAGCAGATTTCCCTACCAAATAATGGGTCAAATTACAAAACTACAATACCTAAAACCATGAAAATAATAAGATGTCCAGAAACAAACCTATGCACACATGAACACTTTGAGCTGTGAGAGAGATTGCATCACAAATCAATAAACTATTGAATAAATGGTGTGAAACAACATACCCCAAAATAAATTCTAAGTAGATTACAGACTTTGGAATAGGGAAAACTTTAGCGTATAAGATTCCTAATGCAAAAACATTAGAGAATAATAAAACGTACTCTTTCTAGATCCACAAACTTTTCAAAATCCAATTCACCTTACTTGAGATTCATGGAACAGAAAGTACTTGTAATATATATAACAAAGTATTATTACCCAGAATAAATAAAAAATGTCTACAAATTAATAAGACATACTCCCCAATTAAAAAAAAAGTCATAGAACTAAAAATCACAGCAAATCACATAATGAACTATTTAAGTGGCAAACAGTCATCAATGATATGAAAAGTTTCATCAAATACTCATGTACCTATGAATTAACATAAGGAAGTACCATTCACCCTTATCACACTACCAAACTGCTTAAAGGTTGCAGGGAAGCAGAAACTGACATAAAAGTTGAGAAAACAAATGCACCAGAATTCAATTCTCCCAATGGCTCAGTTGTTCCCTGATGATACACTAAAAGATTTAATGTATTTCCTTAAATATGTGAAATGAACTGATTCACACACTCAGAAATACATATCCCTTCACCTCTGAAATGATCATACACACATACACACATATCCATACTTAGTACATTTTAATAGCTATATATATACATGTGTGTATTTATATATTCTCTTTATGTGTGCATACAGAGAGGCACTATCATATTTACTAGCATGAAAATTTGTTTCTGGCCTTTTCAACAAAATCTATGATAAAAAAGAAACCTGAAATTCAATGGAAAAAAAAATTTAGCAAAAACATTCTCAAGACAAAGAGAAAGCCACCAAAAAAGTATTATTTTGAAAAATACTGATGGGCATAGTACAAAAATCGATTGTACCTTTTATTTTCTATGAAAATAAAATCTGACTATGAATGAGGCCCTCTTACGCCAAAGAAAAGCACCATCTTCAAAACACATATGAGTATTTTTCAATTGCTTTGTGCTTTTTTCACATTTTATTTTTTAAAAGACCTGGAAAATACATTCTTAAAACTCTATTGTAATGAATTCTAGCTATATTTATAAATTTAAGCTCTAACTGAAAAAAGTCAAACCTCATGATTCTAAATATGTTTTTTCAAAACATGTTTCATTTCAAAATGCTATAGCCTTTATTTTTTAATGACTACATTTTAGATAACTATTTGAAGTCAGTTTCCTGCTTTGCAACATCAATTTTTAAAAAGCTGTGGGTCGTTAAGTGAAGGAATATAAATTAATGCTGGTCCCCACTGGTGGATTTGAATATATAACTTGTTATTTAAAGAAAATCACATGTAATAAACTTCCTATAAGAAGTTAGATCCGAAATAACGGCATTATTCTCATTCTCTACACTCTCACTGCATACCTTTATTTTTGCATCAATGCTATGTTTTTCTTTCCTCCAATGTGCTTCTTGCTTCCTCAGTTTCTCCAGGTCATTTAGCAGGTCAGCGCAGTGGGTACTTAATTTCTCATTTTCCTCCTCCAGATTTTTTATAACCAGTCTGTTTTGTTCTTCCTTATTCTGTACACACTCCTTAGTGTCCTGTAGAACAGTACCACAAGGGCCGATAAACAAAACAACAAAAAAAAAAGGTGAGAACTAATCAGCAAATATAAACTGTACAGTTTTACCCTCACAGCAGCTTCTTCTATATTTGATGGCCAAGGTCACCTGTATACTTTTATTGGCCTCTTTTCATGCAGGTGGATGGGTCATATTTTTTCACTGGATGACAGCTTTGATGAGTACACATTTGCAAAGAGCCCATTAATTGATCAAGCTGCCTTTGATGCTGTCCCCAGCTATTTTTGAGACCCACACAGACATATCCTCCCAGACCTGGGTTTTATCAATTAATAATGCCAGTCCCATCAGAATCTAATTACAAGAAGCCACATATTCACACTCCTACTTTCTTAGCTCCATTTCCATCATTAACTATTTATCGGAAAGTTATAAAGCTTGGAGTCTTATCTTTAAAGCATCTTTCTCAGTTTTTGCATGTGAGAAAACTGTGTGGTACAGCAGGGCCTAAGGCAATTTTTCCTCCAAGCTTGTCACTTTCTGTGCCACAGAGGCTGACAAAGCTTAAAGTAGGACTTCAAAGCAACAGTGCTGTAAAACTATGTACAAGCCAACACACCTTAACTTCTTGACTTTTATCTTTAAATTTCTTCTGCAAGTCGCTGAATTCTTTCCTTAAGAAAGCATTTTCTTCATCAACTGCAATCTTCCGTTTTACAAGGTCATTTATATCTATTTGTAGTCCTGTTTCTCTCTATGGAAAAAAAAATCACTATTATTGGTAAGCTGGTATTTCTAAGAAAAAATTATTTTATTTAAAAAGTTCCACATTTTGATTGATAATATTAGGATTAACTAGCTTTCATAATAATGTCTATTATCACAATTCTCATTTCTGGTGACATGCCCATCAATTTTCAAATAAATAGTGCAAGTATGATATCTGTTTATTAGTTTAAGATGAAGAACACATAAAAACTGGATGCCAAATATTAAGCCACATTCAGAAAGCAAACTTTTGGGATTTAGGTGCATAACAGAAGAAAAACAGAATTTTATAAAATATTCCAATCAAAGAAAATGTGTATGTAGCTAAGATAAGAATTACCCTCTTATTTGAGTATCATGTGGAAGAAAACATTTTTTAGAGAAACAATTATAGTTTTGTGAAGGCATACATAATTTTCAAGACTGGAAAATGGCAAGTTTGTTTTGGTACCAAAGATATCTTGCTGTGTAGAAAACATATTCAGGATATAAAAACTGCCATAGTTTTTTTTTTTTTATTTGACAGAGAGGGAGAGAGACAGCGAGAGAGGGAACACAAGCAGGGGGAGAGGGAGAAGCAGGCTTACCGCCCAGCAGGCAGCCCAATGCAGGGCTCGAACCCAGGGCCCTGGGATCATGACCTGAGCTGAAGGCAGATGCTTAACAACTGAGCCACCCAGGCAGCCCCAAAATTGCCATAGTTTTTAACTGAATGTTTTTTTCACCTGCCAGAGATACCTAAACAATATCTAATTACAGGACATGTCCATGACTCAATTCTTAGTTTCTCTCTTATCCCTATAGCTCTTGTCTCAGAAAATTTACCCCTTCTTGGCTTCTGGTCTCATCTCTGTCTGAGAGTCTTACTAATCCTAATTCCGCCCTGACTCTCTCCCAATCACCAATGCCCCATTTCCAACTTTCAAAATAATACCTCCACTTGGATTATCTGCTGGAACTTGAAACTAACATGCCAAAACTGAAATCCATATCCTGATACTATCTCTTTCTAAACTTCTTCAACTTTTGTCAACCCAACTTTTGTTCATTTTTTCAACTGATATTTATTAAGCACCCATTACATGCTTACAAGCTTTTTGAAAGCCTCCAGGTCATTCTTAACAGCATCCTTCCCCAAAGCCCTATCTTCCTATCAACCAAGAAGACACATCAAGTTATAACATACTGTTCTGTTATTAAGTAGGATGCTCAATAGAAAACCCTGACCTTCATTCCATCTCTGAGCTATCAGTGATGTTCATTTGATTCTTAAATATCAATTTATTTTGTACTCCCATACTTACCCCTTATTAAACATGCTGCAAATGACTTGAGGAGGAGCTTCAAGAATAGGATGCAAAACAGGGTGAGTTTCAGGAATAAAGTGAGAGTATCTACTATATTCTAATTTTTTAAGCTATAATGTTAATTGTTGATTTTACTTGACTTCTAATTAAAAATATTTTAGGAGCACCCGGGTGGCTCAGTTGGTTAAGGGTCCCACTCTTGATTTCAGCTCAGGTCATGATCTCAGGGTGGAGAGATCAAGCCCCACATCAATGCTGGGTGTAGAGTCTGCTTAAGATTCTCTCTCTCCCAGATATTTGCAAATGACATATCAGATAAAGGGCTAGTATCCAAAATCTATAAAGAACTTATCAAACTCAACACCCAAAGAACAAATAATCCAATCAAGAAATGGGCAGAAGACATGAACAGACATTTTTCAAAAGAAGACATCCAAATGGCCAACAGACACATGAAAAAGTGCTCAGCATCACTCAGCATCAGTGAAATCCAAATCAAAACCTCAACGAGATACCACCTCACACCAGTCAGAATGACTAAAATTAACAAGTCAGGAAAACACAGATGTTGGTGAGGATGTGGAGTAAGGGGAACCCTCCTACACTGTTGGTAGGAATGCAAGCTGGTGCAGCCACTCTGAAAAACAGTATGGAGATTCCTCAAAAAGTTGAAAATAGAGCTACCCTGTGACCCAGCAATTGCACTACTGGGTATTTACCCCAAGGATACAAATGTAGTGATCCAAAGGGGTACATGCACCCCAATGTTTATAGCAGCAATGTCCACAATAGCCAAACTATGGAAAGAGCCAAGATGTCCATCAACAGATGAATGGATAAAGAAGATGTGGTATATATATACAATGGAATATTATGCAGGCATCAAAAAAACCCCAAAATCTTGCTATTTGCAACAATGTGGATGGAACTAGAGGATAAGTATTATGCTAAGCGAAATAAGTCAATCAGAGAAAGACTGGTATCATATGATCTCACTGATATGAGGAGTTCTTAATCTCAGGAAACAAACTGAGGGTTGCTGGAGTGGTGAGAGGTGGGAGGGATGGGGTGGCTGGGTGATAGACATTGGGGAGGGTATGTGCTATGGTGAGCGCTGCGAATTGTGTAAGACTGTTGAATCACAGAACTGTACCCCTGAAACAAATAATACATTATATGTTTAAAAAAAAAGAAGAAGAAGAAGATAGTAGGAAGGGAAAAATGAAGGGGGGGAATCAGAGGGGGAGATAAACCATGAGAGACTATGGACTCTGAGAAACAAACTGAGGGTTCTAGAGGGGAGGGGGGTGGGGGAATGGGTTAGCCTGGTGACGGGTATTAAAGAGGGCATGTATTGAATGGAGCACTGGGTGTTATATGCAAACAATGAATCATGGAACACTACATCAAAAACTAATGATGTAATATATAGTGATTAACATAATAAAATAAAATAAAATAAAATTCTCTCTCTCCCTCTCCCTCTGCACCACCCCCCATGCTGCTGCTCACATGCACATGTTCTCTCTCTTAAAAAAAAAAAAATTAAATACTGAACACATACAAAAATACTATGTGAGAAATATGTAAGGTACAAAGAACTATTCTGTTTTGTATCCACAACCACTTAATTAAGAAACACAACTTTACCATTATCTTTAAGTCCTCTGTAGGTCCCCTGATCCTTACAACACTTCCATGTCCTCTAGGGCAAGGCACTACCCTACAACTTTGGTTCTTAGCCTTCTCTTGTCTATGTCTTCAAACTACAAAGAAATAGTTTGAAGACGTACATATCCCTATTTGATATATTGTACAGTTTAGCTTATTTTTTAACTTTAAATAAATTAAATCATACTACACATATTCTGTAGCTTGCTATTTTTTGCCCAACATATGTTCCCAAATTCATCCATATTGATAGGCAATTCAATTACCTTGGTGTATAGTAGTATTCTATTATATAAATATACTATAATATATTTATCTATCTCTTGTCAGTGTATATTTCAGCTGCTTCCCATTTTGGGAAAAGGGGTATACAAACAATGCTGCTATAAACACACTTAAACATGTCTCCTGATGCAGATGAGCAAGAATTTCTCCCAAGCAGTATTTTTCAAACTACAGACTGCAATCTAGTAATGGGTCATTAAATCAATTTAGTCATCACAATCAGCATTTTTAAAAAGTGGAATAGAATACAATAGAAAATATCAAATATAAGCATAAATTCTTAGCAAAAAACTATGCCATAATAATAAAATTACGAAAGAAGCAAATACATTAAGTATCTCCTAAATTTTTACAGTGTTTAATTTTTGATTTATATTTTATTTAAATATTATTAAATTCATATTTGGTACATGCTTTGTTATATTTTTTACCTTTATTATACATAGTAAGGACAATTATTATTATATGAAATTTTTATTTCATGTGTGGGTATACTAGGGTCATTAGGTAGAATATATTTTATTCAGTGTGGGGGTCATATTAATAAAAGTTTGAAAAATATTGCTTAAGATCATATTTGGAGGTAAAGTCACTAAGTCATAGGCTATAAGCACTTCAAGGGTTCTCACAGCTCCACATCTGCACCAACACTTGACTCTCAGGCTTGGTAATTTTTTACAAATCTAGTAAGTATAAATGCTTCCTCAATATAGTTTTAATTTTTATTTCCTATTTTAATTATTAGGGCATATCAAACTGTGCCTGACATCAATCAAATGCTTAAGAATAGATGCATAAGTGTGGCCCATCCACAATTCACAGCCCATTTTTCTATTCTCATCTAAGTGTTACCCTCCTTCAAGATTCAATCTCTCCCTTCCTCCACAAAGGTTTCTCCAAACTGTCATAGTAATTTCTACCCGTTCTAGATTTCTGCCTTGCCCATATTATTCATTGGACACATTACGTACTACCTATCTATGTATTCATAATGCTTTCCAAACCAGATTAGCAAATGTCTATGAATGAGATTGACATAGAATGATAATTTCAATTATATGAACACTAAGATTGTTTAGGCTATCTACAGACCTCTCTTTTGAAAGGACAACTAACAAAACTTGAGAATCCTCATCTATTCTGGAAATTATTTAGACCCTAGGAAGGAAAGAACACTGAGCCAAATGATTAAAGTTTTAGAAGGGATTGCCCATTCATGTCAGCTAAACTTAACAGAAATTGACAACTTAAACACCAATAGCAAGCCCTTTCATGAGAATTATTTAATAATTTGAATTTCGGCATTTGAGTGAATTTAGTAACCAACAAGGCCAAATATAGACTTAATTTTTAAATAAAAAAGCATAATACAAGCATAACCCAAATTATCAATATTCTTGTAATTAGTTTGATAAATCTGATATTATGTTGAATAATCATTAAAGTAATAGATAAAGATGCACTACCAATAAAAGACAACCAACAATTTAAACCTTTAAAAATTGGAAAATTTTGCATAATGCAAAATATTTTCCTATTAAAGTATGCTCTTAGTGATCTACTTTAAATAATGAAAGTACAAGTATATACAGCTGTAGTTCATTTTAAAATTTAGCTTTATGAAACTTTTCAACAAACTTCTCTGGATAGAGTACATTCTTAATGGTCTGGCTTGAGTTAATATTAAAATAGCAAATAGAACTCAGAGGAACCATAAAGCATAAAGGGTGACAAGAGAAAGTATGTCTGGAACAAATAATTTATTATGGATAAGACATGAAATGAATAATTCACATCACAGTCAAGAGAAGTCTATAGAGTAAGAAGAGAATGATAAAGAGTATGATGCAGGAAAAAAGGGGAAGGAGGGGCAGCGGCATAAGACCTAAAACTCTACTGAGCAATACTTGAGCATAGTTAATATATTATTTATATGACCTACTTTCAAATGGGCATGAAAGTTTTAGTAAAAAACAGAGAAGTTATGAAGCCACAACAATGGTAAATGGAGAAACAAAACAATGGTAAATAGAGAAAAGGGAAGGGGTAACAGATCTAATTGTAACTGAGAACCAAAACTTATTTCTGAGCTTCCTATAAGGTAAAAAAAAGGGGGTGGGGTGAGGCTATAACGTTAAACAGCAACCATTATCTAATTAAATACAATATACTAGTCTGTGAGCGGAGTCATGCTATCCAATGCAATACTAGAAGGGGAATTTATTACATGATTTATTTTATAACTACCAGTGACAAAGCTAAGGCACAGACTTACCAAAAGAAGTTATAGGCAATGTTTTACGCTATCATAAATAAAATGTTATAATATTAGATTGCACTTCTCTGAAAGTTTTTTCTGCAATCAGCTGAAAAGTAGTGTGCATGACTGTGTATATGTGTGTGTGTAACTTTCTAGAAATTTAATTAGATACATAAGTAAGATTTAAATAAGCTATAGGAATTGTCATTCTTAAGTGTTACTCTATTCCATAAGCTATAAGTCTTAAAAATTAAGAGCTACTTAATATTGCTCAGTGGAACAACAAAAACACACTGGAGGGACTTCCAGGTTCCACTCAAGCATGTAAGGAACTTGGAAGTCATCTCTCCTGTTCACAAACATGAAAAAAAGCTCAACTAACAAAAATCAACAACTCTTCTTAGAGCTATCAAAAAACTGGGGTCATAGAGCAAACTGTTGTTCCCCAAACTAGAGAAACAGACAGGTAGATACAGATAGTAGCACTTTACCAGAGCAGAAAACTCCATGGGAACCACTACCAGTGTAGGAAAATCTAATCTGTAATTAACAGATTGCTGGAAGATCAAAGGGGGCAAGTTTTGAGAGTTAAAAAGTCCAAAAAAGCCCAATCTTAGGGAAGTTTTGCCAGAGGCTAACCAACCTGGCAGAAGGGAAAAAAACTAACTCCAACACCCTCTAGCCTTCCTATTATCCAAGGGGGAAAAAACTGAGAAGTACTTATGAAGGCCACAGTGTAGGGACACAAGCTCTCTAAAAGACTGAGACCTAATTATGTGACTATAGAATACTTCCCCTCCCCCTGACACCTCACCACATCAGTAGGGCTTCTGTATAACAACCAGGGAACACAATAGAAAGAATTGTGCGTCTCAGACGATATTTAAGAAACTTCTAGAGAAACCCAAATAAAAAAGAACAAAACAAAGTTTAGCCTCTGACACGTACAGTTATAGCCAACAGTAAACAGAGCCTAAGCCCTAGCCAGATAAACATAAAACCTCACACTAAAGCCTATTCACCTCAGAACTTTCTACCCATTTAGTCAATTTTAAGTGTCAACTTGGCTATGCCACAGTACCCATGGTATCCAGTTTTTGATAGTTTTTGATGAAACACCAGTCTAGATGTTACTGTGAACATATTTTTCAGATGTGATTAACATTTGAATCAGTGGACTTTGAGTAAAGAAGATTACCTCTCCATAACGTGGCTGGGCCTCATCCAGTCAACTGAAGACCGTAAGAGAAAGGGTGATAGTCCTCTGAGGAAGAAGAAATTGTGCCTCCAGACTGCCTTCTGATTGAGTTGCAACATTAACTCTTCCTTGGGTCTCCAGCCAGTCTCAGACTTGTCAGCCCACAACTGCATGAGCCAGCTAATGCCTTAAAATCAATTTCCCTCACCAGATAGATAGATACAGATAGATATATAGACATATGTATTCACATCTATTACTTCTGCTTCTCTGAAGAACCCTGACTAATAGATTTTGGCCCCATTTTGGACTTCAGTCTTAAAATTGCAAGGACATGGATATCATCAACAACCTGAATGAGCTTAGAAGCAGATTCTTCCTAAATCAAGCTTCCAGATGAGAGCACAACCCAGCTGAAACCTTGATTAAAACCATATGAGACACCAGCTATGTCCAGACTCCTGACCCACAGCAACTTAATAACTGTATTGTTTTAATACACTAGCTTATGATAATTTGTTATATAGCAACAGAAAAACCAATATAATGTAATCTATTTTCCCACAGAATTTACACTAAAAATAATGGAGAAGGTGGTTATGGAACATAAGCATTATAAATCTTGATGGTACAAAAAATACAACCAAAAAATGCTAAGAATAAGAAATTAAGTCCTCCAATTACTCTCTATAAGTTCACTTTAAAATGCAGGAAAAACAAAGGCTGAATAAATCAAAATACACTAATTTTCTTATCCTTTTACAGTACACAGTTGAGAGAGATTATATACATTTTTTAGAATATGTTAGAAACAAGAAGTAGACTGTTTAATATATAAAGTAATAACTTAATCACTAAAAGAAATGATGTAGACTCTAAAAGTCCCAAACTACCAACATGAAAATGCATGCATACCCAAACACACAAACACACACAAATGAAACAAATATAAAAAGCTAAGAAAGCATTAAAAACAGAAAGCATAAGGTCAGAGAATGGAGATAAAAAAAAGTATGTTATATCAAGAAATATAGATGGGATAAACTTATCTTTAAAAAAGTAAAGATGTATAGATTGAGTCAAAACTCACTTCCAGGGAAGATGGTGGATTAGGAGGATCCTAAACTTATCTCATCCCACGAACACAACTAGGTAACACCCACATCAGAGTAAATCACCCAGAAAATGACCTGAAGATTGGCAGAACAGACTCTCCACAGCTAAACATAGAGAAGAGGCTACAATGAAGAGGGAAGGAAGGGCGGAGACACGGTTGAGAGCTAAAGGGACCAACGGGACTGTATGTGGGAGGGAGGGACACTGCAGTGGTAGAGAGGGCCAAGGTGCCCCAGGCACAGGGAATCTGCACAGGAAAGACAATCCTTGTAACATTTGGCTTTGAAAACCAGAGGGGCATAATTTTGCAAGTTCTTAAAATCAGTGGGGCTTAACACCTGGAACTTTGAAAGTCAGCCAGCTTGGCTCTGGGAGAGCCTGGAGAGCAAGAGGAAACTGAGTCCCCACCCTTAAAGAGACAGCACTGCAAAGAACCCTGCAGAGATGTAGCGTAGAAGCAGCAATTTGAAAAATGCCTCAGGTATACAGGAAGATTTCCTAAGTGGGTACCATTTCCCTCTTTATCCTCCAGCCTAGAGATAGAAACCTGCGAGAACCAGCACAGACCCAACACTCCACTTAGCTGGCTATCAGCATACCTCTCCTTCCTCCCAGACCCCCATCCTTATACTTCTGTGGATCTACACCCTCCAACCTTGGCAGGAGTTTTGGGTGGCTGTAGGTCCCCTCCCCCAGCAGAGAGGATTGGACCTTGCCAGCACTATGTGCCCTGCTCCCACATTCTCCTATGGTCCTAACCACTACCCTGCAGCAGTTTTCTAAAGCAGCTCCAGGCCCCCTCCCACAGCAGACCTGTGCAAACCTTGCTAACAGTGTGCTCCGCACCCCCTCATTCTCCTGCAGACCCGACCCCTCCAATACACCCTTAGAGCCCATCAAAAGCAGTGCCACAAGCCTGGCAGTGTGCAAGCAGACTGAACAGGGGCCGGGACCACTCCAAAGTGACTGCTGCTCCAAGGAGAGTGCAAGATAACCACACGCACCAGTCAGCTGGGGACCCAGCAGTGGGTTGGGGCAGATATCTGGTCTGCCTGCAGGCTCTGCCCAGCAACGATAGCTTCTCAGGGGACAGTATAGGGAAAGCACCCTGCAGTTAGTTCAGTGCTACTACATCTCTGGCAAATGCCTGGTCTGAGTCAACTCAAGCCCAAGGCGGCCCCAGACTGGCCAACTAACAACAGAGGGACCAAACCCTGCCAACGACAGCAAAGAGAACCACTGCAAACAACTGGACTGAAAGGCAAAAGCAGTTCAGCCACAACAGTAGGGCACATGCAACACACATAGGAGACCCCCCTGAAGAGCCACGTTCTGATGAACAGGGGGCATTGCACAACAGAGTACTCTTCTTCATAAGGTCACTACTTTCAAGAGCAGGAGACATAGCTCACTTTCCTACCACATAGAAACAGACACCGAGAGTTAGACAAAGTGAGGAGACAGGGAAATACGTCCCAGAAGAAAGAACAGGACAAAATCACAGCAAGAGAGCTAAATGAAATGGAGAGAAATAATATGACTGATAGAGAATTTAAAGTAAAGTTCATAAAGATACTCACTGGACTTGAGAAAAGAGTGGAGGACCTCAGTGAGATCCTTAGGAAAGAGAGAGAAAACATGTAAGAAAGAACCAAGCAGAGATGAAGAACTCAAACTGAAATTAAGGGGTGCCTAAGTGGCTCAAGTCAGTTAAATGTCCAACTCTTGATTTCGGCTCAGGTCATGATCGCAGGGTCATGAGATCAAGCCCCACATCAGGCTCTGTGCTCAGCGGGGAGTGTGCTTAGGATTCTATTCTCCCTCTCCCTCTGCCCTTCCCCCACCACTGGCATGCTCTCTCTAGAGAAGAAGATGAACAAATCAGAGACCTGGAGGAAAGAGTAATGGAGAGCAATGAAGCTGAATGGAAAAGAGTAAAAAAATAATAAGACAAGATGAAAATAGATATAGGGATTTCAACGACTCTATCAAGGAGAACAACATTCCCATTATAGGAATCCCAGAAGAAGAGAGAAAAAAGGGGAGACAAAATGTATTTGAAGAAATAATAGCTGAAAAATCCCCAAATCTGGGGAAGGAAAGAGAAATCGAAATCCCCAAGGCACAGAGAGCGCCCAACAAAATCTACCCAAGGAGGTCCCCACCACAATACATAATAATTAAAATGGCAAAAAGCAGTGATAAGGAGAGTATTTTAAGAGCAGCAAGAGAAAAGAAAGAGATACATACAAGGGAAACCCCGTAAGGCTACTGGCTGATTTTAGCAGAAACTATTCAGGCCAGAAGAGAGTGGCATGATATATTCAAAGTGCTGAAAGAAAAAAACCTGCAGCCAAGAATACTCTTATCCAGAAAGGCTATCATTCAAAAAGAGAGATAAAGAGTTTCCTAGACAAAAGAAAGTTAAAAGAATTCATCACCACTAAACCAGCGTACAAGAAATGTTAAAGGGACTCTTTGAATGGAAAGAAAAGGCCATTAGTAGGAGTAAGAAAAGCAGGAAGCACAAAAGCAATAAAAATTAGTATATCTGTAAAATTCAGTCAAGGAATTCACAAAATAAAAGGACGTAAAGTAAAACACCATATACCTAAAAGGTGGCAGGGGAGAGAAGAAAAGAATGGGTTCAAACGTAAGTGACAATCAATGTAATATAAACTGCTATATGCATAAGATATTATACACAAACCTAGATGGTAACCAAATCAAACACCATTTAACGGATGCGAAAAAAATAAAGAGAAAGAAATCCAAGTATACACTAAAGAAAGCCAGGAAACCATTAAAGAGGAGAGCAAGAGAAGAAAGGAATAGAAAAGAACTACAAAAACAACCATAAAATGAGTAACAAAATGGCAGTAAGTACATACCTATCAATAATTACTTTGAATGTAAATTAACTAAACACTCCAATAAAAAGACATAGGGTGATGAACTGGATAAAAAAGCAAGACCCATCCATATGCTGCCAACAGGAGACTCATTTCAGACCTGAGGACACATGCAGATTGAAAGTAAATGGATGGAAAAACATATATCATGTAAATGGAATTGAAAAGAAGGTTGGGTAGTAATACATATATTGGACAAAATAGACTTTAAAACGAAGATAGTAACAAGAGACAAAGAACACTATATAATCATAAAGGGCACAATCCAACAAGAAGATATAACAATTATAAATACTTACGCACCCAAAATGGGAGCACCCAAACACCTAAAGTAGCTAAAAACAACAAACATAAAGGAAGTAATCAATAGTAATACAATAACAGTAGGGGACTTTAACACCCCACTTACATTGATGGATAGAATATCCAAACAGAAAATCAACCAGATCTAACAGACATATTCACAACATTCCATCCTAAAACAGCAGAATACACATTCTTTTCGAGTGCACATGGAACATTCTCCAGAATATATCACATATTAGGCCACAAAACAAGTCTCAAAAAATTGAAAAAATCAAAGTCATAGATAGCATGCATCTTTTCCATCCACAATGCTATGAAATCAGAAAACAACACTAAGGGGGAAAAAAGTCTGTAAAGAAGATAAATACAGGAAAGTTAAGTAACATGCTACTAAAAAATGAATGGCTCAACAAAGAAATCAAAAAGGAAATAAAAAAAAATACATGGAGATAAATGAAAATGAAAATAAAACAGTCTAAAATCTTTGGGATGGGGCGCCTGAGTGGCTCAGTTGGTTAAGCGACTGCCTTCGGCTCAGGTCATGATCCCGAAGTCCTGGGATCGAGTCCCACATCGGGCTCCCGGCTCACCGGGGAGCCTGCTTCTCCCTCTGACCCTCTCCCCTCTCATGCTGTTTCTCTCTTGCTCGCTCTCTAATAAATAAATAAATAAAATCTTTAAAAAAATAAAATAAAATCTTTGGGATGCAGCAAAAACAATTTTAAGAGGGAAGTTTATAGGAATATAGGCCTCCATCAAGAAACAAGAAAAATCTCAACTACACAACCTAAGATTAAACCTATAGAAACAAGAAAAAGAGCAAACCAAACCCAAAACCACTAGAAGGAAGGAAATAATAAAGATTAGAGAAGAAATATATAAAATAGAAACTAAAAAATAATAATAATGATAATAATAATAATAAAACAGATCAATGAAACCAGGAGTTGGTTCCTTGAAAAGATCAACAAAATTGACAAACCTTTAGCCAGACTCATCAAAAAAAATTTTTTTTAAAGAGAGGACTAACAATATCATAAATAAAAAAAGAGGAAGGAGCGGAGCAAGATGGCGGAGGAGTAGCAGACCTGGATTTCCTCTGGTCTCAGGAATTCAGCTGGATATGGATCAAACAATTCTGAACACCTACAAACTCAACAGGAGATGGAAGAAAAGAATAGCAACAACTCTCTGAATAGAAAAGTGACCACTTTCTGGAAGGTAGGAGGAGTGGAGAAGTGAATCCGAGGTGATATTCTGGAGGATAGACAGCAGGGGAGGGGGCCTCTGTTAGCCACTACCGGCAAGTGATAGAGCAGTGGAGCACAAAATCAGAACTTTGAGAACTCAGCTCCGCTGAGGGATGTCGCTCACGTGGCTAAGCGGGGGGGGGGGGGGGGGGGGGGGGCGCCGCGGGGGGGGGGGGGGGCGGGGGGGGGGGGGGGGCCGTGGAACCCTCGTGGGACAGTGTGGTCTCAGGACCCTCGGGGTCACAAGAACACCGGGGGTGCCTGAGTGTGGCAGAGTTCCCAGGTATCGGAGCAGGGAAGCCGGCTGCAGAGACAGAGCAGAGGAGTGGGCTCTCAGCTAGGGGTTGCCATAGACCATGATCCAGGGCACAGTCGGGCCACTGCTCCTCCAGCAGGGACCCAACAAGCGGCAGATCTGGGGAGACTTCCATTCCTCCCCCAGGAGGAGTGGCGCGAGAGCGCACCGCAGGGATCTGCTGGGTTTGGAGACTCCACGCCAAGTCGGGTGCCAGAGATAGAAACACTGGGTCACAGGCCGGGTGAGCACGGAGTGCGGCCAGAGACCGGGGAGACGGGAGTGATTGACTGCTTTTCCCTGGGGGCGCACTGAGGAGCGGGGCCGAGTTCTCGGCCCCTCCTGGGCGGAGTTTGGGAGGCCGCCATTTTCACTCTCGGCCTCCAAAGCTTTACCGAAAGCTTGCAGGCAACAAAAGCTCCCGAGAGCAAACCCTAGCAGATTACTTAGCCTGGAACGGCAAGGGCGGGGCAATTCCGCCTCCTGCAAAGATATTTGGGAACCACGGCAACAGGCCCCTCCCCCAGAAGATCAGCCAGCCAAGACCAAGTTTACCGATCAATGAGAACGGCAGAACTCCAGCACTATGGGAATACAGCACATAGAATCCATGGCTTTTTTACGATGATTCTTTAGTCTTTCAAAGTTAATTTTTTTTTTAACTTTTTTTTTTTTGAATTTTTCTTTTTCCCTTTTTCAACCAACATCTTATCAATCCCTTTTTTAAAAAACATTTTTATTTTTCATTTTTAGTCATATTCTATCCCTTCATAGTAGTTACCCTTATTTTTGGCATATATATATAAGTTGTTCTCTCTTTAAAATTTTGAGACACAGAATCCTCTAACATATCAAAATATACCCTAAATCTCTAGTGTATGGCTTTGTTCTACTCTCCTGCCGGATCACACTCTCTCCCCCTTTTTTTTTAAATCCTCTTCTTGCTTTTTTCAAACAACTTCTTATCAATTCCTTTTATAAAATTTTACATAATTTTCATCTTTACAGTCATATTCCATCCCTTCATCATATCAACCCTTATTTTTGTACATATATAGGTTTTTCTTTCTTTAAAATTTTGGAGGCACTTTCTTCTAACAGACCAAAATATACCCAAAAATCTAGTGTGTGGCACTGATCTATGCACCAGCCTCATCATATTTGATCATATTCTGTTTTTTTCTTTTGTCCTGTTTTTATTTGTTTTTGTCTTTTTCTTTTTCTTTTTTCTTTCTTTCCCTTTCTTTTCCCCTGGTTTCAGGTCTTTTCTGATTTGTTTAGAGTATATTTTCTGGGGACGTTGTTACCCTGTTAGCATTTCTTTCTCTCATTCATCTATTCTCCTCTGGACAAAATGACAAGATGGAAAAAATCACCTCAACAAAAAGAACAAGAGGTAGTACCGACTGCCAGGGACCTACTCAATACAGACATTAGTACGATGTCGGACCTAGAGTTCAGAATCATGATTTTAAAGATACTAGCTGGGCTTGAAAAAAGCACGGAAGTTATTAGAGAAACCCTCTCTGGTGAAACAAAAGAACTAAAATCTAACCAAGTCGAAATCAAAGAGGCTATTAATGAGGTACAATAAAAAATGGGGGTGCTAACTGCTAGGATAAATGAGGCAGAAGAGAGAATCAGTGATATAGAAGACCAAATGATGGAAAATAAAGAAGCTGAGAAAAAGAGAGATAAACAACTACTGGATTACGAGGGCAGAATTTGAGATATAAGCGATACCATAAGATGAAACAACATTAGAATAATTGGGATTCCAGAAGAAGAAAGACAGAGAGGGGCAGAAGGTATATTGGAGCAAATTATAGCAGAGAACTTCCCTAATTTGGGGAAGAAAAGAGGCATCAAAATCCAGGAGGCACAGAGAACTCCTCTCAAAATCAATAAAAATAGGTCAACACCCAAACATCTAACAGTAAAACTTACGAGTCTCAGAGACAAAGAGAAAATCCTAAAAGCAGCTCGGGAGAAGAGATATGTAACCTACAATGGTAGAAACATTAGACTGGCAACAGACCTATCCACAGAGACCTGGCAGGCCAGAAAGGACTGGCAGGATATATTCAGAGCACTAAACGAGAAAAATAGGCAGCCAAGAATAGTATATCCAGCTAGGCTGTCATTGAAAATAGAAAGGGGAGATAAAAAGCTTCCAGGACAAACAAAAACTAAAGGAATTTGCAAACACAAAACCAAACCTACAAGAAATATTGAAAGGGGTCTTCCTCTAAGCAAAGAGAGAGCCTAAAGGCAACATAGACCAGAAAGGAACACAGACAATATACAGTAACAGTCACCTTACAGGCAATACAATGGCACTAAATTCCTATCTTTCAATAGTTACCCTGAATGTAAATGGGCTAAATGCCCCAATCAAAAGACACAGGCTGTCAGATTGGATTAAAAAACAAGACCCATCGATATGCTGTCTGCAAGAGACTCATTTTAGACCTAAAGACACCCCCAGATTGAAAGTGAGGGGGTGGAAAACCATTTACCATGCTAATGGACACCAAAAGAAAGCTGGGGTGGCAATCCTTATATCAGACAAATTACATTTTAAACCAAAGACTGTAATAAGAGATGAGGAAGGACACTATATCCTACCTAAAGGGTCTATGCAACAAGATCTAACAATTGTAAATATCTATGCCCCTAACATGGGAGCAGCCAATTATATAAGCCGATTAATAACAAAAGCAAAGAAACACATTAACAACAATACAGTAATAGTGGGGGACTTTAACACCCCCCTCACTGAAATGGACAGATCGTCTAAGCAAAAGATCAACAAGGAAATAAAGACTTTAAATGACACACTGGACCAAATGGACTTCACAGACATATTCAGAACATTCCATCCCAAAGCAAAGGAATACACATTCTTCTCTAGTGCCCATGGAACATTCTCCAGAATAGATCACATCCTAGGTCACAAATCAGGTCTCAGCCACTACCAAAAGATTAGGATTATTTCCTGCATATTTCCAGACCACAGTGCTTTGAAACTAGAACTCAATCACAAGAGGAAAGTCGGAAAGAACTCAAATAACATGGAGGCTAAGACCATCCTACTAAAGAATGAACAGGTCAACCAGGAAATTAAAGAAGAATTAAAAAACTTCATGGAAACCAATGAAAATGAAAACAAAACTGTTCAAAATCTTTGGGATGCAGCAAAGGCAGTCCTAAGAGGAAAGTATATAGCAATACAAGCCTTTCTCAAGAAATAAGAAAGGTCCCAAATACACAACCTAACCCTACACCTAAAGGAGCTAGAGAAAAAACAGCAAATAAAGCCTAAACCCAGCAGGAGAACAGAAATAATAAAGATCAGAGCAGAAATCAATGAAACAGAAACCAAAAGAACCGTAGAACAGATCAACAAAACTAGGAGCTGATTCTTTGAAAGAATTAACAAGATTGATAAACCCCTGGCCAGACTTATCAAAAAGAAAAGAGAAATGACCCAAATCAACAAAATCATGAATGAAAGAGGAAAGATCACAACCAACACCAAAGAAATACAAACAATTATAAGAACATATTATGAGCAACTCTATGCCAGCAAATTAGATAACCTGGAAGAAATGGATGCATTCCTAGAGATGTATCAACTACCAAAACTGAACCAGGAAGAAACAGAAAACCTGAACAGACCTATAACCACTAAGGAAATTGAAGCAGTCATCAAAAATCTCCCAACAAACAAGAGCCCAGGGCCAGATGGCTTCCCAGGGGAATTCTACCAAACATTCAAAGAAGAATTAATACCTATTCTTCTGAAACTGTTCCAAAAAATAGAAATGGAAGGAAAACTTCCAAACTCGTTTTAGGAGGCCACCATTACCTTGATCCCAAAACCAGACAAAGACCCCATCAAAAAGGAGAATTACAGACCAATATCCTTGATGAATATGGATGCAAAAATTCTCACCAAAATACTAGCCAATAGGATCCAACAGTACATTAAAAGGATTATTCACCACAACCAAGTGGGATTTATCCCTGGGCTGCAAGGTTGGTTCAACATCCGCAAATCGATCAACGTGACACAACACATTAACAAAAGAAAGAACAAGAATCATATGATCCTCTCAATAGATGCAGAAAAAGCATTTGACAAAGTACAGCATCCTTTCTTGATCAAAACTCTTCAGAGTATAGGGATAGAGGGTACATACCTCAATATCATAAAAGCCATCTATGAAAAACCTACAGCGAAGATCATTCTCAATGGGGAAAAACTGAGAGCTTTCCCCCTAAGGTCAGGAATGCGGCAGGGATGTCCACTATCACCAATGCTATTCAACATAGTATTAGAAGTCCTAGCCACAGCAATCAGACAACAAAAAGAAATCAAAGACATCCCAACTGGCAAAGAAGAAGTCAAACTCTCACTGTTTGCAGATGAAATGATACTTTATGTGGAAAACCCAGAGACTCCACCCCAAAACTGCTAGAACTCATACAGGAATTGAGTAAAGTGGCAGGATATAAAATAAATGCACGGAAATCAGTGGCATTCCTATACACCAACAACAACACAGAAGAAAGAAAAATTAAGGACTCGATCCCATTTACAATTGCACCCAAAACCATAAGATACCTAGAAATAAATCTAATCAAAGAGGCAGAGAATCTGTACTCAGAAAACTATAAGATACTCATGAAAGAAATTGAGGAAGACACAAAGAAATGGAAAACACTCCATGCTTATGGACTGGAAGAACAAATATTGTGAAGATGTCAATGCCACCTAGAGTAATCTACACATTCAATGCAATCCCCATCAAAATACCATCCACTTTTTTCAAAGAAATGGAACAAATAATCCTAAAATCTGTATGGAACCAGAAAAGACCCCGAATACCCAGAGGAATGTTGAAAAAAAAGCAAAGCTGTTGGCATCACAATTCCGGACTTCCAGCTCTATTACAAAGCTGTAATCCTCAAGACAGTATGGTACTGGCACAAAAACAGACACATAGATCAATGGAACAGAATAGAGAGCCCAGAAATGGACCCTCAACTATATGGTCAACTAATCTTTGACAAAGCAGGAAAGAATGTCCAATGGAAAAAAGACAGTCTCTTCAACAAATGGTGTTGGGAAAATTGGACAGCCACATGCAGAAGAATGAAACTGGACCATTTCCTTACACCACACACAAAAATAGACTCCAAATGGTTGAAAGACCTCAATGTGAGACAGGAGTCCATCCAAATCCTAAAGGAGAACACAGGCAACAACCTCTTCGACCTCAGCCGCAGCAACTTCTTCCTAGAAACATCGCCAAAGGCAAGGGAAGCAAGGGCAAAAATGAACTATTGGGACTTCATCAAGATAAAAAGCTTTCGCACAGCAAAAGAAACAGTCAACAAAACCAAAAGACAACCGACAGAATGGGAGAAGATATTTGCAAATGACATATCAGATAAAGGGCTAGTATCCAAAATCTATAAAGAACTTATCAAACTCAACACCCAAAGAACAAAGAATCCAATCAAGAAATGGGCAGACGACATGAACAGACATTTTTCCAAAGAAGACATCCAAACGGCCAACAGACACATGAAAAAGTACTCCACATCGCTCGGCATCAGGGAAATCCAAATCAAAACCTCAGTGAGATACCACCTCACACCAGTCAGAATGGCTAAAATTAACAAGTCAGGAAACGACAGATGTTGGCAGGAATGCGGAGCAAGGGGAACCCTGCTACACTGTTGGTAGGAATGCAAGCTGGTGCAGCCAGTCTGGAAAACAGTATGGAGGTTCCTCAAAAAGTTGAAAATAGAGCTACCATACGATCCAGCAATTGCACTACTGGGTATTTACCCCAAAGATACAAATGTAGGGATCCGAAGGGGTACGTGCACCCCGATGTTTATAGCAGCAATGTCCACAATAGCCAAACTGTGGAAAGAGCGAAGATGTCCATCAACAGATGAATGGATAAAGAAGATGTGGTATGTATATATATGTACAATGCAATATTATGCAGCCATCAAAAGGAATGAGATCTTGCCATTTGCAACAACGTGAATGGAACTGGAGGGTGTTATGCTGAGCGAAATAAGTCAATCAGAGAAAGACATGTGTCATATGACCTCACTGATACGAGGAATTCTTAATCTCAGGAAACAAACTGAGGGTTGCTGGAGTGGGGGGGGGTGGGAGGGATGGGGTGGCTGGGTGATAGACATTGGGGAGGGTATGTGCTATGGTGAGCGCTGCGAATTGTGCAAGATTGTTGAATCACAGATCTGTACCCCTGAAACAAATAATGAAATATATGTTAAGAAAAAGAAAAAAAGAAGAAGATAGCAGGAGGGGAAGAATGAAGGGGGGAAATCGGAAGGGGAGACGAACCATGAGAGACGATGGACTCTGAAAAACTGAGGGTTCTAGAGGGGAGGGGGGTGGGAGGATGGGTTAGCCTGGTGATGGGTATTAAAGAGGGCACGCTCTGCATGGAGCACTGGGTTTTATGCACAAACAATGAATCATGGAACACTACATCAAAAACTAGTGATGTAATGTATGGTGATTAACATAACAATAAAAAATTTAAAAAAAATAAAAATTAAAAAAGAGGAATAACAACTGACACCACAGTAATACAAAGGATTTTAAGAGAATACCATGAAGAATTATATGCCAACAAATTGGACAACCTAAAAGAAGTGGATAAATTCCTAGGAACATATAACCTCCCAAAACTGAATCAGGAAGAAATAGAAAATAGATCAATTAACAGCAAGGAAAGTGAATCAGAAAACTCCCCACAAACAAAGTCCAGGACCTGGCAGCTTCACAGGTGCATTCTACCAAACATTTCAAGAAGAGTTAATATCTATTTTCAAACTATTCCAAAAAATAGAAGAGGAAGTAAAGGTTCCAAATTCATTCTAGGAGAACAGCATTATCATGATACCAAAACCAGATACACACTACAAAGAAGAGAACTACAGACCACTATCTCTGATGAACACAGATGCAAAAATCCTCAACAAAATATTAGCAAACCAAATCCAACAATACATTAAAAAAAACATTCACCATGATCAAGTGAAATTTATTCCTGTGATGCAAGGGTAGTTCAATATTCAGAAATCAATGAACATGATACAATACATCAACAAAAGAAAGGATCAAAACCATATGATCATTTCAATAGATGCAGAAAAAGCATTTGACAGTACAATATCCATTCAAAATAAAAACCCTCAAGAAGTAGGTTTTGGGCAAACATACCTCAACATAATAAAGGCCATATATGAAAATTCACAGCTAACGTCATACTCAGTGGTGAAAAACTAAGACCTGTTCCTCTAAGATCAGGAAAAAGATAAGGATGTCCACTCTAACCACTTTTACTCAACATAATACTGGATGGAAGTCCTAACCACAGCAATCAGACAACAAAAAGAAATAAAAGGCATCTAACTTGGTAAGGAAGAAGTAAACTTTTCACTATTTGCAGATGACATGATACTATATACAGAAAATCTAAAAGACTCCACACACACACACACACACACACACACAAAAACTATGATAAAAACTGATAAAGATACCAAGGAATAAACTTAACCAAAAAAGTGAAAGACTCGTTCTCTGAAAACTATAAAACATTGATGAAAGACAGCATCACGAAATGGAAAGACATTCCATGCTCACAGACTGGAAGAACACTTATTGTTAAAATGTCTATACTACCCAAAGTAAACTATACATTAATGCAATCCTTATCAAAATACCAACAGCACTTTTCACAGAACTAGAAAACAATCCTAAAATTTGTATGGAACCGCAAAAGACCTTGAGGAGCCACAGCAATCCTGAAAACGAAAAACAAAACTGGAGGTATCACAATTCCAGACTTCAAGTTATATTACAAAGCTATAGTAATCAAAACAGTAAGGTACTGACCCAAAAATAAACACATTCATCAGAGGAACAGAAAAGAAAGCCCAGAAATAATCCCACAATTATGTTGTCAATTAATTAATGTGATAAAGGAGACAAGAATATACAATGAGAAAAAGTCTCTTCAATAAATGGGTGTTGGGAAAACTGGCCAGCTACATGCAAAAGAATGAAATCAGACTACTTTCTTATATTATACACAAAAATAACCTCAAAATGGATTAAAGACTTAAGTGTGAGACCTGAAACCATAAAAATCCTAGAAGACAAGATAGGCAGTAATTTCTCTGACATCAGCCATAGCAACATTTTTCTAGATGTCTCCTGAGGCAAGGGAAACAAAAGCAAAAATAAACTATTGGGAAAACATCAAAATAATAAGCTTTGCACAGCAAAGGAAACCATCAACAAAACTAAAGGCAACCTACCGAATGGGAGAAGATATTTGCAAATGACATATCTGATAGAGAGTCAGTATTCAAAATATATAAAGAACTTATACAACACAACCCCAAAAAAACACAAATAATCCAATTAAAAATGGATAGAAGACACAAAGAAACAGTTTTCCAAAGAAGACATACAGATGGCCAATAGACACATGAAAAAATGCTCAACATCACCGATCATCAGGGAAATCCAAATCAAAACCACACTGAGATATCACCTTACACCTGTCAGAATGGCTAGTATCAACAAGATAAAAAATAACAAGTGCTGGTAAGGATGTGAAGAAAAGGGAACACTCATGCACTGTTGGGAATGTAATTTGGTGCAGCCACTGTGGGAAACAGTATGGAGTTTCCTCAAAAAGTTAAAAATAGAAATACCACATGATCCAGTAATTCCACTACTGGATATTTGTCCCCCAAAAATGAAAACACTAATTTGAAAAGATATATGAACCACTATGTTTATTGCACCATTATTAAAAATAGCCAAGCTATTAAAGCAACCTAAGCTTCCATAGTGAGATAATGGATTCAGAAGATGATGTGGTATATATACAATGGAATATTACTCAGTGTTAGAAAAGAATGAGATCTTGCCATTTGTGACATGGATGGACCTAGAGGGTATTACGCTAAATGAAATAAGTCATACAAAAAATGACAAACACTATACCATTTCATTTACATATGGAAGCTAAAAAACAAAACAAAGGAACAAACAAAAACACAGAAACAGATTCATAAATACAGAGAACACACTGATGGCTGCTAAAAGGGAGGGAAGTGGGGTGTGGGTGAAATAGGTGAAGGGAATTAAGAGGTTCAAACTTCCCATTATGAAATAAATAAGTCATGGGGATGTAATGTGCAGCATAGGAAAAAGTCTTTAATATTACAATAATTTCATGTGATGAGAGATGGTAACTAGACTTCCTGTGGGGATCATTTCATAATGTATAAAAATGTATAAAAATATTAAATCACTATGATATATACCTGAAATTAACAGGATACTGTGTCAATTATACCTCAATAAAATAATAATAATAATATATTACTCATTCAACAATATTGAGAATCCATTATATGCCAGGCAATATGGAAATATTGGGTGTCAGGGATACAAATGTGAATGGTTACATGAGGTTCCCCATCCTCTCAATCTGAAATATCGTGTAGGAGAATATGATTACTTGCACCTTACTTTTAGCCCCACCCTACTCCTCAAAGGGGTTTAAAAATCATTAAAGGCAAAAATTATAACTCTAAATTTTCCATAGTACCATCACAGAATAGTATATACATTTAACATATTATACCTTGTAGAAAGTTATAACCATCATTGAACAAAAATACAAATGATTTAGGCTAAGAAATTAGGGCCCCTAAAAAACAAATAATTTCCCTTAAGGAAATTTAATATTTTATCCACGAGCTAAGTGATTCTGCTCAAAAAGGTAAATAATTAAATAGGGAAGAGGAAGTAGAAAAAGAATTTAGCAAGAAAAGGGGAAATATATTGTCATTTTTAAGAGTCAACATTTTAAAAAATGGTATGCTATAGCTAGCTATCTAGATCTGGTAACCTGAGCATTTCCTAAAGCACTGCAAACTTAAAACCAAAGAATATCAAAGAGTGGCAAAATCCATTCTCCTCTATAGAATAGAGTTGTAACTGGATAGATTGCTCAGCCTGGATTTACATTTTCCCAAACTTCCTGAATCTTGCGGTGGCCAATATGGCTAGTTTTCCTCAATGAAGTATGAGTACAAATGGCATTTGCCACTTTTAAGTCACAAGGTTGTATCTATTAGGCAGCTTAGGCTCGCTTAATTAATAGAGTAGGCACATAACATTATTTATCCATCTTAGGATTCATTTTGCTCTTTTTTGATATTCAGGTAGCAAATACAACTGTTTTTTTTTCCCCAGAGCAAACTGACTAAAATGTTATTTCTAAAATTTTATCATTATACTATCAATTATGGTATTTCCTATAAGGAAAACACAACATTGGAGAATGTATAAACTTCAAACTTATATGTCACATAGGAGTTTATATTCCATTTTATAAAGTCATTATATGGATGTAGAGAACATAAAAATAAAATTGAATCTTTTCTAAATTAACTTCTACCTTAAGTCCTTTAGTAAAATAACTTTTAACAGTAACCAAACTTAGATCAAAGTTCTCCCAAAACTTTAATTGGCTAGGAAGGAAATAGATTAAAAGTCAAAGAGCAAAGTCTCCAAAAAGAGGCTCCATTTACGCCAGAAAAATTATAGGCAATTCAGCACATAATGAGCAATTGGGTACAAAACGAATTTAAATATTTTATCACAATATAGGTCATTATTGCAATAAATTTCTTTCTCCTTCATTTTTGAGATGTTTATACTTTGAAAATAGCTCTGGGAAGCGCTAATCACATGGATTGTTGCAGTAATAATATACTGATTATATAATTATAGGTACTCTTGTTATATATATAATTGAATAATTTACTGATTGTACGTAAAACATGGGATTGTATGAATCAAAAGTACAGGTTTTCAAGAGATCAAATAGAATCATCCCAGTCATTTGTTAATCTTTTTTATAAGTGAAGCTGTCTGAAAATTTTACAAGTTTCAATGATAACTGCTAGTAATAAAATGGTAACTGCTAATAATAAAAGATAAAATTCAATAAAACAATAAATAATTGCTAGATACTACTATAAAACCATAACACTATCTTAAGAGTTTTAAAGTATATATGGCATAGCCTATTAATTCAAAAAACAACAGGCTATAAGCAAAGTAAAATAGTGAAGAATACTCTGACTATCGTAGTTTCAAAATAGTAATGATTTGATATAATGATCCTGATATTCTTAACATTGTTGCAAAAAATTTTTTAAATAATTGTAAAGATCTACTACCTAAAATAATATATTAATTTTTAGTATTTCCTGTACAACACCAACCTGTTCCAATTCTTGTATTTTAGCATCCTTGACTTGCAGGATTTCTAAAACTTTTCTGTCTTTAGCTTCAGATTTCTGTTTTTCTCTAGAAAGAAAAATATAGAGTTTATTAGTCAAAATTGGTAGCTAATCCTTTAAATTTTCACATCCTGAAAATGAGTATCACTTTATAAAATACAGAAAATTAAATTATCTGGGGTTGACAGCCCTTACAGAATTAATCAGAAACCATATGGCAGGTGACAACAACTTACAAACCACTGACAACTAAGACAACTTCATACCAAAACAACAGTTTAGTTTCCAGATTTAGATGCACAATAAAAAAAAAATACTTAAAACATGTTTAATATTGATTGCAATAACCACTATATCAATTTAAAACAATAAATAAGACAATGTTCTTTTTTTGTGTGTTTTTTAATTTTATTTTATTATGTTATGTTAATCATATGTTCTTAACATAAACATTTTATGCACACAATTAAATTAAGAATAAAATATCACTTTTGAAGTAAAACACTCAGAAAAGAGCTAGAGATTTCATAATAACCAACGTTTTTAAAAATGGGATAGAAATTTATTGGACATTTATTTCTATTTTTAAAAAACTTTAAAAATAGGTAAACAGTCTACGGCCATACCACCTGAATGCGCCCGATCTCGTCTAAAAATAGGTAAACAGAAATCCATACCTAAATCACTAATAGGTGATACTAAGTCCAAAGTAGGTAAGGGAGAAGAAAGAACCCTCATTTGGGAAACAGTAAAATGAACGAAAGGGCCTTAGAAGGCACAAAACAATTATCAGAATGAAGAGACACCAATCAGAAAAGCACATCACTGGTTGTAAGAGATAAGTTCAGATGGTGTACTGCTACATTTTAAAAACTTAAGTTAGACTTTTCCAATAAGTTAGCATAGTAAGTTCACACTTTGAGGCTCTTCCCTGTTCTCTCAATTTATAGTATTAATAGAAAATCATAATAGAAAAAAATTAAGGAGACACAGCCAAATCTCTAAGGATTACAAACTAAACAGAAATACAATGCTATAAACAAGGATGAAGCTGTTGTATACTGCCCAGATCTCAATGCAGGCTAAGGTGAAGAAGAGCTTGGTGCCTAGGGATAATTGGGAAAAAGTGTCCTGCTGAATATATAGAAGGATAGCTACACTCACTGTTTGAAACCAGAGACTCTCCCCACCCTTGCCTGGAACTAAGGATTATATGAAAATTTAGAAAGGCAAATGTTTATAGACAGCATCCTAATCAGGCACTGAGCGAAAACACTCCATAGCTCAAGTACTAAATACAACAAATCCTCTGTGTCACTGTTGGCTAAGAGCCCCAAGCTACCAATATTAAAACCTATTTCAGGATGGGGTGAGGGTGACAATTTAGTGGCAAGCACAAAATTTCTAGAGAAAAAAAAAAGGCATTGGATAAGGAAGGGTGGTTGAGAAATGAAAAAGAGAACAGTAACAGCAACCCTCTTACTCAAGATTTGACCAGAAATAAAAAATTCAAAACACAACACATGCACACACTAACTCAATAATTCAAAGAAGCAATTACTCTAGACAAAATGAAAATAACAGAATACACTGAAGAAGACTTTAAAATAAATAAGGATCTTTTATGACCTAAAAGAATGACTAAAATTAAAAACAAAAATAATAAATAAACAACAAGTAGATCTAAAAAATAATCTATTGAAAACCTTGAAAAGGTTTATAATCCCTGAATTAAAAAACAATTCAATGGGCTTAGTTCAAAACTAGATGTAAAAAGAGAATAAGTGAAATGGATGATAACAATGAGATATTCATCCAGAACACTACATAGAGAAATGAGATTAAAAATATGAAAACACAGTTAAGACATGTAGATTTCACTTGGAACTCCCAACATATGCCTAAAGAGTTCCAGAAGTAGATAATGGGATGAAAGATAAAGAAATATTTTTAGGAGGTAACTGCTGAGAATATTTTAGAATTAAATGGAATCCTCAGATTGAAAGAATACCTACTAGAGCAAATTCCTAAAAAACAAACACACCACATCTACATATTAATCCATCATTTACTCAATAAGCATTTGTATGACAGGCATAATCCTAGGGTCTAGGCAACTGTAGCAAACAAAACAAACCAAGTGCTGCCTTAATGGAATTAACATTCTAGCTCACGGATTCTGAAAATAAATGATATTAAGTGAATACATAATATGTCAACTGGCTATAAGTATAATAACAATAAACGAGGGTAATGCAGAAAGGAATTTCTCATCTTGGAGAACTGGGAAGCAAAAGGAAGGTTGTTGCTATTTTATATAGAATAATTTAAAAATGATTGTCCTTGAAGATGCTATGTAAGCAGAAACCTAAAGGAAGGAAGGAAAAGTCATAGAGATTTCAGGGAAGAGTTTTCCAGGCCTTGGGACCAGTAGCAAGTGCAAAGACACTGAGGCAAGAGCACAATCGGTGTATCCAAAGAACAGTAAAATAGTTGCATCCACACAAGGGGAGAATGGTGGCTGAGGACAGAATGGTCACTGGAAATAAAGTAATATATGGCCTTTTATGACATATATTGGATCTGACTCTCAGTAAAATGGGAGGACAGAGGATAGTTTTGAGTAGAGAAGTAATACAAATTAATATTTCATGAGTATCATGGGCTGAGGAGAGACTCTAGAAATCAAAAGTGTAAGCAGAGACAACAGTTAGGAGGCAACTAAAATACCTCGGGTGAGAACTAAATATGAACTGGACAAGATAGGTAATGTTGGTGGTAACTGAGAAAGTGATAAAATTCTTGATATTTTGTAGGTAGAGCTAACAGGATTTCTTAATGCAGTAGATAAGAGATATAAAAAAAAGAGAGAAGAATGTTTCCAAGGCTTTTGTCTGACTAACTGGAAGGATGGAGTAGACATTATCTGAGATCTAGACGAAGAGAGTGAGGAACATTAAATTTTGGGATTTGGACATGTTAAATTTGAGATGCCTAATCAACATCCAAGACATGGTTGGATAAACAAGTCTGGAATCAGTCAAGTAGTCAAGGTTGAAGATAAAACTTTAGGCATCATCCAAATATATTTAAGACCAAAGGGTAGGTGAGACACTTAAGGAGTGATTTTGGATAGAAAAATCTGAGGAATTGGGTCCTGAAGCACTCCCCATTTATAAGTCAGTAAGATAAGGGAAAAACAGCCAATGATACTATGAAGGGTAAACATTCATGCAAAAGCAGAATCAAGACAGAAAGTTAATTGAACAAGTATTTCTAGAAGAAAGGAATCAACCATGGCAAATGCTGCAAACATGCTAAAGAAGATAAAGACTGAACCTACTGGGATTTAGCGGTACTGAAGTCACTGGTGATTTTGACAAGAGCTGTTTTAGGAGAATGGTGGATATACAAGCCTAACTGGAGTGAGATCAAGAGAGAAAGGAAAAAATGGAGATAGTAAAGACTACTTTTCAGAGGAATTTTGCTGAAAAAAGGAGCAGAGAAATGGAACAGTACTTCAAGGGAAATGTGAGATCAAAAGAGATTTTTCTCAAAAGATTGAAGATAAAACTGCATGTGAGTATGTTGACAGGAATGATCCAGGACAATTAGTGATACTGATGATGCAAGAGAGAGAAGGGAGAACTGCAGAGTGACATCCTTGGGTCCTTGAGTCTTTAGTGTACACAGTTTATTTGGGCTTAGATGACAGCATAAACAGTTCTTCCAAAGAAATAAAAAGAGAAAATACGGATACAGATTCAGATATTTTGGTAGATGTGGTTATGGGAAGAAGTAAAAGCTCTCTTCTAAAAGCTTCTATTTACTCAGTGGTGTAAGAAGCAAGGGGATTGTCAAGAGTTTAGCTAAAGTTACTTCATGATTGCTGCCTTGGCATCCACTTGGTTTGGCCAAGCAGCCTGAAGTGACCTTAAATGAAGCTAGCTCGTGCAAGTGCCCCAGATAACAACCTGCAGAGTCACAAGTAAATTTAGGTTCTTGATAGGACTTCCCCAACAGCCCTTATTATCAATAGTGTCCCCTGCCTCCCAACACTTTCCCTTACACGTCCCTTATATAAGACCTCTCCCCCAAAGAGCCAACTAAAACCTGGCTCTTTTGGTTTGACCAATCCCACCTTAGCCTGGAAACCCCAAAGCACTCTACCCATGAACCCTCAGAAAAGCATGTGCCCCAGGTCCTGTCTATCCCCATACTGTGCCTTGACTTCCCATGTGGCCCCTTAAGGTATGCTGGATACTTCCTCCAGGACCTGTGAATAATAAACCTCTATTTCAGTTTCTCTTGTGGTCTGTTGTTGAACCATGGCTCAATATCCAGCACCCTGTGCTCCTCTTAACAACATTAATTTAACAAATTCATAACAGTTATCCATCAACTGAAAGTGAGAAGGGGAAACAAAGTGCTAGAAGTTGACAAGAGAGTAAGCATCAAATAGTCTTCTAGAATACTGGGAAGGTAAGTGAGTCAGAAAAAAAAAAAAAAAAGATATCTACTAGGCAGTGCTAAAGACCACAAAGTTTAGTGGTCATAAATTCACACATGACCAGACTTCATGGTTCAGAATTTTTCTCTAGCCATGTTCAGCTCTCTGGTTATAAGTACATAGTACAAACATAATGTATTATGACTACTTTTTTTACTGTTTGTGCTTTATTCTGCTTCATTATTTTATTTTCTATTTACCAACTATTGATAGCACATTTAATGCATAATCACAGTCCATTGTCTTCAACTGGGCTCTCTTTATATTTGTGGTTCTTTTATTAGTAGTGAAATTAAACATACTTTCATCAATTGAAGTGCTTTTTTTCCCTAATTTTCCAGTGCCAGTGAATGTATTTGATTTTATACTTTTTGATTTATAAAACTATTTTTATATGTGACAAATATATGCCCTTTATCACTATATTGTACACCTGCAACTAACATAACACTGTATGTTAACTATTAATCCTGGAATTAAAAGAAAAAATATATATACCCTTTGCCTTTCATTTATCACAAAGATATACTCTCAAATTATCACTTGAGCTTTTAATTTGATATTATAAAATCATGAGTATTGCAAAACAGTACTACATCAATTCAAGGTATATGTATCTGGGGGAAAATGGCTTCAAATCCCAAAGGGAAGGGCATGATTGGGTTGACCCAAGAACAAAGTCCCAGGATGTAACAGGCAAGACATTAATTACACTCAGAAACTCCCCCTGTAAGTTGCTTTCTGGATATGCGATGAGTCTAAATTTCCAGGAATTAGTTTAATTTACAGGGATAGAGTCTTTCTAATCCACTCTTTTATAATAAGCCTAAAATCCCCACGGGGTCAAAATACATTCTGGTGGTCCTTTTAAATGAGACAGGACAAAACTAGACTATATGCCACAAAACCCAAACAAAAGCATTACTACAGATTCCAAATGAACTTGGTACCAGGGTGGTTACTTCCTATGACACAATATGTATATAAATTCAGTCACAGTCTCACCCAGTGGTTCCTATACTACAGGTCATCAGAGAAGTAGCATTAGCATCACCTAGGAACTTGCTAGAGATGAACTATCTTCCACCCTCTCTAACGGCAGAAAGTCTAGAGTAGGGCCCAGCAATCTGTGTTTAACCATAACAAGGTGCTATGGACTGAATGTTTCATATTCATATGTTGAAGCCCTAATCCCCAGTGTGCTGATTTTTGCGGTGGGGCCTTTGGGAAGTCATGAGGGTAGAGCCCTTATGACTAGGATTAGGGAATCTATAAAGAGACATGAGAAAGATGATCTGCCTCTTTATCATGTGAAAATATAGCAAGAAGGCAGCTGTCTGCAAGAGAGCTCTCACAAGGAATGGAATCAGCAGTCACCTTGATATTGGACTTCCTAACCCCCAGAAATGTGAGAAATTAGATGTTTGGCTTTTTAACTGCCTAGTCTATGGTATTCTGTTATAACAGCCTGAACTAAGACACAAAGCCTCAAGTGATGCTGATACACACTAAAGTCTGAGTCACTGAAATAACAATAACTGATTAAGCTGAGTAATATAATACTGAAAATATAAGTCATAAATGAAATATAAACTTCAAGTCAAATATAAACTTCAAAAATAGACTTCAATGATGTATTTTAAACCAAAAAACCTCCAAAATTGATGATTATGTTATAGTTTTGAACTTGGAAAAAAAAAAATCACAATTCAAAATGTATATAGAGATTTGTCCAGCAGCTCCTCCTGGTGGTATGTGATATGTAATATTTTCATAACAGGAAATGCTCCCAAGAGAAAACAGCGCTACAGTATGAATACAATATTTTTTATTTAAAATAATACACTGAAAAAAAGTTGTTTCAAGTTTAAAACATCACCAACCTATCTGGTCAATTCAATTAATATATATTCTATGTATTTATAAGACACAATGAAAAGGTTCCTAAAAAAAAAAAAAAGACACTGTCAAGAAGTTGATGATGATCAATGACTGAGACAAACTCCTGTTTAGCTAATTAGAACCACTGATGTGCAATAATGATGTGAGCTAAGAATATTTGCAGACTTCTTTAGGATGAAAAATGAAGTGAAGAGACGCTGTCAAATGTGTACAAGTTTAAAGCTCCAATCACTTTTCCCAAGAGTACTACCCATTTAAACATTTAACATTGCTGTACTTAGCCACATGAATTACCATGTTAATTTTTTGCCATTTTTCTAAACTCAAAAATCTGAGAAATTATTCTAAATCATTAAGAAACAAAATTTTACTGTGTTATAGACCATGCCATATATTATACACTATGACAGGATCATATTTTCTGGGTTTGAGCCCATTTTTAATGAGATGTCAAAAATGAAATATTAGTGCCTAAAAGAAACATTTAACTATAAATGAGGCAATGATATTGGTCTGATTTTAGAAAACAAAGAAAATAAAAAAGCAAAACTTACTGACATTGATTATTCTTAATTAACAGATAGATAATAATAATGCACAAAATAAACCTAGTTGGACTAACGTTTTCTTTCATTTGAGCACAGAATCTATTAAAATGTAGATTTTATTATTAATGACTTTCCATTTAAATGCTTTCTCAATTTCTAGTAAACATTAAGATTCTAAAACAGTAAGACTGATAAAAATGGAAGTTTAGGGAAATGAGAATTATACCATTATCAAATTATCTATCCTTTTATTCATGAACTGTTTCATAACTATTTTTCTATTTTGAATATGCATAATAAATTACTAGAATAGTATCTACGAATAATATAGTAAGATAGCTTGAAAAAAAGGGAAAAACTTAAAAGCTTAACACAAATATTTTTCAAATACATTTACTCCAGAGTAAAAATAGCTATTGAAAAAAACTCTAATATTCTTAATAAAAATACATTGTTAAATCAATAGGCCCTAAAATCTCTGTTATAAAATATTTTAAAGGTCCAAGTATACTTAAGATATCTATTTTGCTTTAAGATCAAAACTTAATTTTTATTACATAATCCAGAATTTCTATGTATAATTTATACTTCAATACAATAAATATATTTAAACCATACACGAAAGGCAAAACTTGTGCGTGAAGACTCCACCTGACATGTGAAAACTGATAGATTTTTTTTTTCTTGTTCAGTCAGGTAGGTCCAAACTAGAATAAAGAATAGAATTAGGCTACAGCGTCTTAATCTGAATTTGTAAATTATGGTGTATTGATGAACTCCATAAACAAAGAAGCAATAATTTACTATAATGTAACAACTTAGACTGAATATATTACCAAATAATATTTCTTTGTTTTAGATATCCTTATCCACTCAACATTTCTAAATATAAAAAGCTGAAACTCAAAACATTTTGTTTTAGAGTTAGAAACTAAATGACTTTATTTGGTTACTGATTTTCCTGTTTCTTTTAACTACATGTGCAGATACTTCTGCATATACTCAACATTCATTATCTAAAACATCCAGAAAAGAGTTGGAAAAGATTGTGTATTGTATGTCTTTAATAACTGTGCAAATATTTTTCACTCAGAATCTAGAAGTCTTTTACAGTGTTCAAAAATATCAGCACTTCAGAACAGACTGTTTTAACATCTGCACATCACCAGGGTTGCCCCCAAGGATTTTTAAATGATGCCTGCCTGTGCTGAATAAAGTGCTAACTTGCACCTTGCATTTCAAACTGTGTCCTGAGCAGCCATCCAGTTGGTACAACACCAGCTGAATTCCCACAGGCCACTGTTCACTCAGGCTTGACTGCAATTATCATGTCAATATTTTGTGCTCCGATATGCAGATATGCACACATGCAAGCTGCATAATACTTCCTTCTCCATGGAATGTTGACTTATGTTCAATGTTCTGGGAATTTTTAATGAAACTAGAAATAAACTTACATCAAATAAAAACAATCACAATTATTTTGCCTTAAAAATTATATTTGTGTTACCTTCTGCCATCCATATAAAGGCTAAATTTTTAAAGTAACTATGCTTCAGTACAATTTTACAATTCTTTAATTGAAAGGTCTTCATAAAAGTTAAAAGACTATTTGTCAAGCTTCTTGCAAAAATAAGAGTTCAGATGTGTTTTTTCATTCTTTATTGTTCATTCTTTCACCTTGAACAGTAGAGGGGTTCCAATTAGACACCTTTCTATTAGTTCCTTTATCTTCCCATCCGTCCCTATCTCTGCCTAGGCATTCATGGCTATTGCACCAGGAAAAGTACTCAGCAAAAGGTATTTATGCCCTGTTTGGAGCTGCCTAGCAGCACTGCTGCCAGATGGAAGAATCCTGGCAGCTACACTTCTGGGGTCTCCAACCAGCCATGCTACTTCCATGCTCCAAAATGCAACCCTTTTGCAGGCTGTGTTTGCTTAATACACATGGGACAGTGTACAACCATATAGCAGCTGTGCAACCCATGTGTTTAGGAGTGAAATGGAACAGGAGGGAGGTTTTCCCAGTGGTGAGAGTATATAATATAACCTTATAAACAACAGCCTGCTTATTAAGCATCTAAACTTTAACTGTAAACATAAATATGAGATAATCTCTCATCCTCTATGAGGTTAAATCTTTAAGCACAACTATTTCAAGAATACAGCATGCATATCCTAAATAAACATGCAAAAATCGTCTTGCCTTTTTTATTCCTTTTTATGGTTCCCATTTTCTAGGACTGAATTTTCATTTACAGACCAGAGAGAGAGAGAGAGAGAGAGAATACTAGAAATGGGAGAGTGAGTAAAAGAAAAAAGTATCAAAGAGCCCATCAAATAGTAAAAATAAATGGTAAAAAGAAAGCAAAACATATCTCTAAGACTGATACAAAGATTAAGTGTTTAGAAGTAAAAAACAAATAGGAAAATAAAGCAATTTCTGCAGAGGCTTCCTTTGAAAATGTTATATACGAAAAAGTAAAAAATATTAACATTGGTAAACCCTGAACATCTTCAATTGGAGATTTAGATATTATTTCTGAATTTGAGTATTCAAGTTCAAGGACAAAACACATTATTTTAAGGATTAACAAACTGCAAATAAGCTTTAAAATTAAGGAACAACAATAAGAGCAAAAAGGCTGCAAGTTTTCTTGGAAGCCTATTATTCAGAAAACATTAACTGACTTTTCTCAAGACGCTATAAAAACAAACTGAAAAGGAATGTAAACTATAACATGAGATGGTGATGATGATACACTTACAATGTGCTAGGCATTATTATAACTACCATACATGCATTAACTCAAAACAACTCTATTCTTATTTTCATCTTACAAAAGGAAAACTAAGGCATATAGAAGTGACTATTTCTCTCAAGTCACACAACAAACCACGTGGTACAGCCAAGATTCTACACCACGTAGCCCTGTCTCCAAAGCCATGTTCTTAACCATTAATCATTAAAAATAACCTCTTTATAGATATTATGGTTCAGTATTAAGTAAGTTCCAATGAACAAATTTTTCCCTAACATCTTTAAAACTGTTAAATTTTGGATCTCAGATTTTTCCATCTATAAAGATATAACAATATTCACCTTTCTAGTTTAGATTCTCTTCTGGAATGTCAGAATTGCCTGTAAAGATGTTTCAAAATACAGATACCTCAGTCTCATCCTAAACCTTGACCAACAACAATCTCATAGAGTTCATGGGTGAATGATAGCTCACAAATCTCTAAATAAATTAATCTACAACTCAGTGAAGGAAATATTCATATAATTAAATCTTTGCTGTATAATTCCTCAATGATTAAAATTAAATATGACATTCCTCACATGTCCCCTGATCAAAATTTTGACTACCTGAGAGAACTGTTTAAGGATCAGTGCCATTTTTGAGTACCTGTTACTGGACAAGCTTTTTTTTTTTTTTTTAAGATTTTATTTATTTATTTGACAGAGAGAGACACAGTGAGAGAACACAAGCAGGGGGAGCAGGAGAGGGAGAAGCAGGCTTCCCGCTGAGCAAGGAGCCCGATGTGGGGCTCGATCCCAGGACCCCGGGATCACGACCTGAGCCGAAGGCAGTCGCTTAATGACTGAGCCACCCAGGCGCCCCTGGACAAGCATTTAATTAAATGCTTCTCTAATTCAACAAACTCTTTCTAAAATCCTTTTAACAAATGTGTTAACTAAGACCTAAAGAGTTTCAATAAGGAAGACAGAAATATTTGTGATTTAAACTCTGGTCTATGTGACTTCTAAGTCTGTGTTCCCAACCTGTTATGGACTGTATGTTTATACCCTTGCCCCAAATTCATATGTTGAAATCTAAACCTCAATGTGATGGTATTTGGAGGTGGGGAATTGGGAGAAATTGGGAGATAGAGACTTGGATCCCCTCATAAGGCAATGGAGACACCAGAGCGCTCTCTTTCCCCTACCCGAGGGTTTAAGTTGGTGGCTCTCACTAGAACCTGACCATACTGGCACGCTGATCTCATGCTTCCTGCCTCTAGAACTGAGAGAAATAAATGTTTGATGTATAACCCACCCAGTTTATGGTATTTTGTTACAGGAGCCTGAGCTAAGAGCCCATCTTTACATAATGTCAGTTCTAAAATTCAATCTTAAATACATCTCCAGAAGTTCTGATTTTATGTAACTTTGAAAGAGATCCTCACAGGTAAGAAATAACACTTTAACCATGGAAAATGGAATCTTTTAATTTAACAAATACTATACACAAAACAAACAATAAGTTGAGACAGAATAAATGCAAGGAAGAGACCTTGTTTCTTCAATGGGGGGGGGGATCAAGGAAGACATCTCTTAGTTAATGATTACAGTTTTTACCACAACCACCTTCATGAGAAGCACTATGTATTTTCCTTCCCCTGACCTTCTCTCTTCTCACATATAAGTAGAATCTTAAACACATATTAGGCATTCAAAAAATAATTCTGAATTAAAAGTATTTATTAAATACCATCAGGTAAGCAAACTACACCGCAATCTATACAAACCTAGAATTTAAAAACATAAAAACATATAAAATTTTAAAGAAGATTTAAGACAATAAAAACATATCTAATAACTGAATGGTATTTTTTGCAGAGATGGGAGTATATCAAAAAAGGAAGAAACAACAGTATTCATTAAGAAGTAAAATATACAAGTAAAATGTCATATTGCTGGCCAGCTAAACCAAATGTCTTTCATTTCCAGCAATATTATAGTTCAAAATTATGCTTAACCATAGTTATACTCTCCCCCAAATCATTAGTATGGCCTGTCATTTCTTTCATTACACAGATCTAGCTGCCTGTGAACTACTTGCTAAAACCAATTCCTTGAACTCATCATGAACCATATGCCCATTTTAATCCTGAATTCATCATGACATAAATGGAATAAAATGTCACTAAGTAATATATTTATTTATTTTATTTCTTAAAGTTTTGAAGCATTATGCTTGGCTTCTTTTCTCTAATCCACTAATAAAAGACTTTACTAAGTGTAGGACCTTAAAATAAATTTAGATCACATTCACTTGGTTTCTTCTTTCTTTCTTTGTTAACATTCAGGTGAGAGATAATTCTCCCTTTGGGCAGTGGTTAAAAACAGGGGCTCTGAGGATAGCTGAGTGGCTCAGTCAGTTAAGCATCTGACTCAAATCAAATCAAATTCTTGATTTCACCTCAGGTCATGATCTCGGGTCATGAGATTGAGCCCCATGTTGGGCTCTGTGCTCAGCTGGGAGTCTACTTGAGATTCTCTCCCTCTGCCCCTCTCCACACTCATGCATGTGCACGCACTCTCTCTCTCTTCCGCTCTTTCTCATACACACAAATAAATAAATAAATCTTAAAAGAAAAAAACAAAACAGGGGCTCTGGAAATATACATACTGCCACACATTAGTTCTGTGAGCTTGGGCAAATTATTTAACCTCTCTGTAGTTCATTTCCTTCATCTGTATAATAAGACTAATAATAAGGCCCATCTCATAGGACTATTGTAAGAATTCAGTCAATATATGGAAAGCACTAAGAACCATGTATGGCCCACAGTAAACACTTGACAGATGTAAGCTATTATCATCATGATTGTTTTATGATGTATTAAACTAAGAACACATGGAATAGCAAATATATGCTTACAATAATATTACACAAAAATGTTTTCCATATAGTTCAGAATATACTTCCTTATAAAATACACCATTTTTAAACATTTATTTATTTAAGCAATCACTACACCCACTGTGGGCCTTGAACCCATGACCCTGAGATCAAAAGTATCATGCTCTTCCAACTGAGCCATCCAGGTACCTTCAAAGTATATGATTTTTTTTTTTTAATTTTTAAAGATTTTATTTATTTGTTTGACAGAGAGAGAGAGAGCACAAGCAGGAGGAGTGGCAGGCAGAGGGAGAGGGAGAAGCAGGCTCTCCGCTGAGCGGGGAGCCTGACATGGGGCTCGATCTCAGGACCCTGGGATCATGACCTGAGCCGCAGGCAGATGCCTAACGACTGAGCCACCCAGGCGCCCCCAAAGTATATGATTTTAAAAAATCATTTTGAGTCATAGTTCAGTTTAGAACTATAGGCAGATATCCTAAAGATCAATCAGGAATATTCTAAGTCCATTACAATACAATAACTGATGCTATGAAGAACAGTAACAGCACAGATAGTTTTGGTTATTTTCAGTTTTAATTCTTTTCCCTAATATATCCCCATAATAAAATTCATATTTTCTTTTTTTTTACTCACTACACCTTGTACAGTAATGATATAGTACATTTTTATCCCATTTAATGTGTTTAAATATTTTATTCATTATTTCTCTTTGTATTACAGATTATTTATAAACAGTTACAAAACCAATTTATTCAATAATTTTTCTATGAAGCCTCTGCTGTAAATATTTTTCCACCAAGAAAATGTCAAATATATTATTCCTTTATTTTAGTATTACAAAATCAGTTCCTTAAGAAACCTTGCTAGTCAAAAATGATCAAAAAAGATTCTCTATCTCAACATAAAAAAATTAGTTAGGACACTAATCATGCCAGAATTCCATATGAAACAGTAATGAACATTAAAAGAGAACAAGTTAATTCTATTACCCAGAATATGTACCAAGGCTCCCAGGGGTGCTGTAACAAACAGACAGGGCATTGTGGGGTATTTTAAATGTCTGAGGGAAACACGGCAATACTTCACATCTGTTGGATACTGCATAGAATACTAGCTAGAAGTTCACGGTTTCAACATTAGATTGCACTACAGTTCTTTCATGACATCATATCTTTATGAGGTTGAGTTTTTGACCAGTTTATAAAGTTGAGTTTTTAAGAGCAAAAAGCAGTGTGAAAGAAGAAATAAGGGTAGCAGTGTCCAATCTGATTACAAGGTTGGAGAAATTGTCCAGTACCCAACAGTCTCACATCCTATAGCAAATAATTATGTTTATTAAAGAATAAAATTAAAATATAACTATTTCCTTTTAATTTGTATGTGTATTTTAATAGCCAATACAATGTTAGGGCATAAATACTTAATCAAGGTAACTCTTGGGTATTTCTTCAACTTGAAGTGCCATGAAAATATTACTGATATACTAAGGTACTATGAACTGAGAACAGTGGGGAACCTATGAATTAATCTTTAAAGAAAACACAAAAACAACAAGAAAACAGATCTATTATTTAAATGAGCAAAGATTATAATGTATGGATAATTATTAATTACATCACTTAAAGTAACAGGTCTTTACTAAAAAGTCTCACAACTCCCTGGTAGAAGTCCTAATTGCTATAATTACAGTTCTACTCAGTCTCACTTAACTTTAATCTCAGTTCATCCTATACCATGCTCTGTATTTCAGCAGGCTCATACATTTCAAGTCTTAAACTGAAGGAGTATAAGAATACAACAACTCAGCTAATGACAAATAAGTTATATACTCTCCAGGTTAAACACAGATATTTTGGCAAAATTTTTAACCACTAAGAATTTCCAGGTACAAACATCATGACATTTATCAATCAACTTCATTATGAGAGGTCTATCTGAAACTCTGAATACAATAGCAACAAAATTTGTTTAATTTTTTATACCCGGTATTTTAGTGAAAATTTTAATATGCCATGTGAATAAAATTAAACTCACCAAACAAAAAAACTCCTTTGTTGGCATAATTTCAATTTAATATTAAATTACTCTACGTTCATCCTGACTTAGATATTTTAAATTGTCTGAAAATTCTGGGTCATTTCTCAGCATATAAAGCTGAATTAACTTCTGCTTCTAGCCATAGAGAGGAACAGGGACCAGATATGTCCTGCTGCTTTAAACAACTTGAAGACTACACAAAATATATAAAACATTTTCAGACACTGGACACAGGTAGCAAAGGACTGTGATCCTTGAAGGGAAACTAATGAGGCAAACTGTATGGTTGGTTACTTTAGGTAACTATCAAAAGGCAGTTTCCAAGCCATAGTGAAAGAAGGGGAAACCCAAACAGAACTCAGTCTCATTAAGTGGAGGAGGCACACACTGAAGTTCAGGAAATCAAAGGAAGATAGAATTTGAAAGGCAAAGTAATGGAGAATGGAGCTGCATATAGAGAGAATACCAGAGGGCTACTCTGTTTGAGTATTGATCTGTCCATGACTGAGAAGAAACTACTCCATGCAAAGGAGAGAACCATTGGAAAGCAATAGACTGGACAATTTCCAGAGGTCACAAGAGGCTGAAAATAGTTCGTGTTCCCATCAGTCAGAATGGAAAGACCTTGTAATATATACAGGGCATTAGGTAGAGTCCCCAAAAGCGTCGGGCTATAATAATGGGAATAAATTCACCCTAGTCAGGAAGAAAGATTACCCTGAACCTATACTAACAAAGTTTCAAAAACATCAGACTGATCCACAAATAACTGCATGCAAGAACAAAGGCCAATATTCTTTAAAGGAATATAAGAATCAAACACTGAAAATAAATTTACAATGTCGAGAATCCAGTAAAAAAATCACCAGCCATAGGAATGCAAACTGGTACAGCTAATGTGAAAAACAGTATGGACGGTCCTCAAAAAATTAAAAACAGAACTACCCTAGGATCCAGTAATCACACTACTAGGTATTTACCCAAAAAATACAAAAACACTAATTCAAAAGGATATATGCACCCCTATATTTATTGCAGCATTATTTACAATAGCCAAATTATGGAAGCAGCCTGTGTCTAAGTCTGTGTCTATTGATAGATGAATGGATAAAGAAGATGTGATGTATATATATATATACACATATACAATGTATATATACATTTATGGTATATGTGTATATATACGTGTGTGTGTATATATATATACAATGGAATATTATTCCACCATAAAAAAAGAATGAAATCTTGCCATTTGCAACAACATGGATGGAGCTAATGAGTATATATAATCTAAGCAAAAGAAGCCAGTCAGAGAAAGACAAATTCCATATGATTTCACTCATATGTGAAATTTAAGAAACAAAACAAACAAAGGGAAAACAAAAGAGAGACAAACTCAAAAAACCAGACTCTTACCTACAGAAAACAAATGGATGGTGACCAAAGGGGAGGTAGATGGGGGGCTGGGTGAAATAGGTGAAGAGGATTAAGACTACACTTATCTTGATGAGCACGTAGTAGTATATGGACTTGTTGAATCACTATATTGTACACCTGAAACTAATATAACACTGTTTGCTAACTATACTGGAATTAAAATTTTTTAAAAATTACCAGGCATGCAAAAAAGTAGAAACATGATCCAAAATATGGAGACATATCAATGACTCAGATAATGGGATAGGGAATTCAAGGGCTTTAAAATGGCCTTTCATAAATATTAAAGGAGCGCCTGGGTGGCTCAGTTGGTTAAGCATCCAACTCTTGATTTGATTCAGGTCATGATCTCAGAATCATGAGATCTAGCCCAGGGCTGGCTCCCCACTCAGTGGGGAGTCGGCTTAAGATTCTCTCTCCCTCTGTCCCTCCCCTACCATGTGTGCTTTTTCTCTGTCTCTCTCTCTTTAAAATAATAAATAAATAAATCTTTAAAAAGTTAAAAAAATAAATACTAAAATATACTCAAAAGCAGTGCCTGGGTGGCTCAGTCAGTTGAGCATCCAACTCTTGGTTTCGGCCCAGGTCATGATCTCAGGGCCCAGTGATAGGCTCCACGCTCAGTGCCAAGTCTGCTTGAGAGTCTCTGCCTCTCCCTCTACCCCGCCCCCATTCATGCACACGTGTGCATGCACTCTCTCTCTCTCTCTCTCTCTCTCAAATAAATAAATAAATAAATTCTTTTTTTTTTTTTTAAGATTTTATTTATTTATTTGACAGAGAGAGAGAAACAGCAAGAGAGGGAACACAAGCAGGGGGAGTGGGAGAGGGAGAAGCAGGCTTCCCGCTGAGCAGGGAGCCTGATGTGGGCCTCAATCCCAGACCTGAGCCAAAGGCAGACACTTAACGACTGAGCCACCCAGGTGCCCTAAATAAATTCTTTAAAAAAATACTCAAGAATTTAAAGGAAAACAATATAATGGGGAGAAATGGAAGATTAAAAAAAACTAAGAGAACTTCTAGGTGTGAAAAAAATATAGTATCTGAAATGAAAAATACACTATAAGAGATTAATAGCAGATTGGACATTCCATATGAAGATATCATAAAACTTGAAATCAAAGAAATAGAAATTCTTCAAAACAGAGTTGAAGTATATTCTTACCATTGCCTAAGATCCTTTAGCTGAATTACTAAGTCTTATTTATGAGTATGAGAGTATTTTCCAAACAATACCATCTAAATGATATTGTGTTCATCTGAATAATTAACAATTCTCAGTAGTGAAAAGTCATTTAAAAGAAATCTCAAAAAAAAACACACTATGGGCTTTTCTAAAGACTATATATGCATTCAATGCAAACATAAAAGTAATAACTTTTAGAAATTAATAATCTTGGGGTGCCTGAGTAGCTCAGTCAGTTAAGCGTCTGCCTTCAGCTCAGGTCATGATCTCGGAGTCCTGGGATGGAGCCCTGCATTGGGCTCCCTGCTCAGTGGGGAGTCTGTGTCTCCCTTTCTCTCTCCCTCTGCCTCTCCCCCTGCTTATGCTCTCTCTCTCTCTCAAATAAATAAATCTTTAAGAAAAAAAAGAAAAAGCAAAGAAATTAATAATCTTTATTTTAACTTCATTATGAAAATCTGCTCCATAATATATTCCCTTGTGGTAGAACACAATTACTCTAGAGAATCTCTCCATAAAAACACAAATAAGAAATCTATAGATGTGATAGTTGTCTTTTGCTCTCTTACAGCCCATCCACAAATGGGACTTCTGTATTTTAAAGAAATAATTTTTCAAAACTCCTTTTAAAAATCTAACAAATTCTTTATTTAAAAATGACATTAGGTGACATCAGCAAGATGGTAGAATAGGAGATTTCAGCCCTCACCCACCAAGAGAAACACAGATTTTGACAATCACACAAGGGCGAGAGTATCTTTCTGAGAGGCCAGGAATCTAACAGAGCGGTCCCGGCACCCTGTTCAGCAAAAAATATCTGAGAATCAACACAGTGATGAGGATAAGAACAGTTTCACTTTACCAATGCCGCTCCTCCCTCAAAGTGGCACAGCTCAGTGCCAAAAGAGACCTCCTCAGGCCACCCAGGGCAGAAAGGAAGAGTATAGTGAATATCAGGTTTCCCCAGTCATGTGGGATACTGCCTAAGAAGCTCATTTCTTTCCCACCCCACACAAAACATTGAGGGGATCAGCATGGTTGAATAGTTTGGGGGCAATAGGAGTAGGGAAAATTGGTGAGACCTCATAATAACAAGGGTGTGGAACTCAACAAAGAGTCTTGACTTTGACAAATGACCTCATGGACTCTATAAAGAAGCCCACCCATGAACCCTGTAGGAAGCATCACATATGGAATCCCTCAACTAGCCCATATGTGGGCTAATTAACCCACACAGCCAGTACTTTGTAAGTACCCAAACAGATGTCACACAAGCTTCTGTAGGTGTGCAGGAGCACACACAGCCAGGCAGCTCAACTCTGTTGGACGAAGACGAGGCATATAACCTTGAGCACTTCAGGACCCTGATTTAAGTAAAATAAAAAAGAGACTCAGCATCTGAGCTGGCTATGCAGGATCAAAAGAAAACATACAATTCTAACAACTACCCTCAAGGCAGAACAAGAGGATGCAGTGAAAATATCCACAAAAAATGTCTGAGAAACTCCCAAAATTCCTAACCAGGCTGACTAGGGAAGTTCTTTCTCTCCCAAAGTCTATCAATCATGACTGAAGGAGGTGATTGCTTCAAATATGAAGACAGCAATGTAAGACTTCAAGGAACATGAAAATGGAGGAAACATGACAAAACCAAAGGGATAAAAATTTTCAAGTAACCAACTACAAGGAAATAATTATCAATTAACTGCCTGCTAAGACTTTCAAAATAAATGTTTCCAAAAAGCTGGGTACACTATAAAAGAACACACATAGACAACTAAATAAGATCAGGAAAACAATACATAAAAAAAAACAAGAACTTCAACAAAAGAGATAGAATTCATAAAAAACAAAACAAATTCTGGAGCTGAGGAATACAATGAACAAAATGAAAAATGCAATAGTCAAGAGTAGACACAATCAAGCATAAAAAAGAATATGTGAATTGAAGACAAATAATTTCAAATATCCAGTTAGTGGGGGGGGGGGATAAAAAAATGAAGAAAGCATATGAAATATATGGGATAGCATTTTAAATAATCACTGTATGCACTATGGAAGTCAAAGGAGAAAAGAGAGAAAAAAGGGTTAGAAAGCGTATTTAAAGGAATAATGGTTGAAAACTTCCTAAATCACGAAGCTATAAAAATTCCAATCAAAATCACACAGAGATACATTATAATAAAGTTCTCAAAAATCAAAGACAAATATAGAATTTTGAAAACACCAAAAGAAAAGCAACTTGTAACATACAAAAGAAACATTATAAGGTTCTTAGTGGATTTTTCAGAACAAACTTTACAGGCCAGGAAAGAGAGAGATGCTATATTCAAAGTCCTAAAAGAGAAAAACTGCCAACCAAGAACATTATACCCAGCAAAGCTGTCCTTCAGAAATGAAGGAGAGATACACACCTTCTCAGAAAAACAAAAGCCAAGGAAATTCATCACCACTAGACCTACCTTATAAGAAATGCTAAAGGGACTTCTAGCTAAATGGAAACAACACTAACAAGAAAACACAAGAAATTATAAAACCAATTGGTAAAGGTAAGGATATACTCAAATTCAGAATACTCTTAATACTGGTGTTCTGAAATCACTTTGAATTGTAGTGTAAACTTTAAAAGACAAAAGTATTAAAAAGAAATATAATAATTGATTAATCAATACAAAATATAAAAAGATACAAAGGATGACCTCAGTACAATATTGTGAGGGTAAGGGAAGTAAGAGAGTAAAGGTTTTTTGAGACTGAACTTAAGTTGTTATCAGCTTAAAATGGACTATTATAACTAATTACATTTTCCATAAACTTCATGGTAATCACAAAGAAAAAACTTTCAGTAGATACACAAAAGACAGAAAAAAAAATCAAAGCATATCACTTACAGAAAATCATTAAAAATCACAAAGTAAGACAGTGATAAAGGAAGAGAGGAACAAATAACAGCCATAAAAATATTAATGAGATGGCAATAGTAAGGATTACCTATCAATAATTACTTTAAATGTAAACAAATTGAATTCTACAAAAAAAAGACACAGAGAGTCCAATGGTTTAAAAAACAACAAGAACAAGGTTCAACAATATGCTGCCATAAAGAGTCTCAATTTACCTTAAAGGACACCTATAGGGTGTAAGAGAAGAGACAGAAAAAAGAGAAGAAAGAGTAGCTTTATATATATATATATATATATATATATGTATATATATGTATATACATATATATATATATAAAATCCGCAAAATAGACTTTAAGTCAAAAGCTGTCACAAGAGACAAATAAGGTCATTATATAATGATAAAGGGTTCAATTCATCAAGGAGATATAACAATTGTAAATATGTAGGCACTCAACGCTGGAGCACCTTAATATATGAAGCAAACAGTAACAGGACTGAAATGAGAAATATACAGTAATACAATAACAATAGGTGATTTCACTAATGGAATTTCAACAATGGATAAAACATCCAGAAAGAAAATCAATAAGTTAAGAGTGGACTTCAATAACACCAACTGGTTCTTCACATGGTCAGTGTTAGGACCACGTAGAGCTAACTAAGGGACATATACACAACATGTCACACAAGATCAGCAAAGTATAAATATTTCCCAAGCCCATACAAAACATTCTCCAGGATAGATCATATGTTGCACCATAAAGTTTTAACAAATTTAAGAAGACTGAAATCATACCAAGTATCTCTTCCAACCATAATGACATGAAACTGAAAATCAGTAACAGAAGGAAATTGGGAAATTCACAAATATGAGAAAATTAACATACTCCTCAACAACCAACAAGTCAAAAAGAAATCAAAAGTAAATAGAGCACCTTGAGACAAATGAAAAAAAATCACAACATACTAAAACTTTGGGGAAGAAACAAGAGCAGTTCTGAAAGAGAGATACATAGCAATAAATACCTACATTAAGAAAAAAGATCTCAAACAACATAACTTTATACCTCAAGGAACTTGAAAAAGAACAAACTAATCCAAAAGGTAGCAGAAGGAAGGAAATAATAAAGATTAAGGCAGAAACAAATGAAACAAATGAAATAGAGACTCTAGAAAAATAAAAGAAACTAAGAGTTGATTTATTGAAAAGATAAACAAAATAGACAAACCTTCAGAAAGACTAACAAAAAAGAGAAAAGACTCAAATGAAATTATAAATGAAATAGGACATATTACAAGAAATCCAGCACAAATATGAAGGACAGTAGGAGACTACTATAAAAATTAAATGCCAACAAAATGGATAACTTTTAGAAGAAAAGGATAAATTCCAGAAAAAGACAACTTAAGACTGAATCATGAATAGTAAATATGAAAAGACCTATAATGAGTAAGGAGATTGAATTGAATCAAAAATCTCCCAACAAAGAAAAGCCAAGGTCCTAATAGTTCACTGATGAATTCTACCAAACATTTAAAGAATTAACACCAACCAGTCATAAACTCTTACAAAGAATTAAAGAAAAGGAAACACATCTAAACTCACTTTATGAATCCAGCATTACTCTGATACCAAAATAAGACGAGGAAACACAGATGCAAAAATCCTCAACAAAATACTAGCAACCCAAATTTGTCAGCATATTAAAAGAATCATACAACAAGACCAAGAGATATTTGTCCTTGGGATGCAAGGATGGATCAATATATGAAAATCAATAAATGTGAAACACCACATAAACAGAATGAAGGATAAAATTAATATAAAATCATCTCAATAAATGCAGGTAAAGCTTTAGACTAACAACATCTTTCATGATTAAAAAAAAAACACTCAACAATTGTGTATAGAAGGAATATACCTCAACATAATAAAGGACATATATGATGAGCCCACAGCTAACATAATATTCAGCAGTGAAAGATTGAAAACTTTCTATGATCAGTAACAAGAAAGTTATTACTTTCTTGGGATGCCTGGGTGGCTCATATGGTTAAGCATCTGCCTTCAGTTCAGGTCATGATCTCAGTGTCCTGGGATGGAGTCCCACATCAGGCTCCCCGCTCAGTGGGGAGCCTGCTTCTCCCTCTCCCTCTACGTGCTGCTCCCCCTGCTTGCTCTATCTCTCTGACAAATAAATAAATAAAATCTTTTTAAAAAAATTATAAAAAAAAAAGAAAGTTGTTACTTTCTTGTACTACTCCTATTCATCATAGTACTGGAGATCCTATGCAGAGCAATCAGGCAAGAAAAAAGAAATAAAAGGCATCCAAATTGGAAAGAAAGAAGTAATACTGTCTTTGTTTGCAGATGTTATGATCTCATATGCAGAAAATCCAAGGACTCCACCAAAAAAAACCTAGTAGGACTAATCAATGAATTCAGTAAAATTGCAGGACACAAAATTATCACACAGAAATCAGTTATGTTTCTATACACCAGCAATGAAACAACTTAAAAGGAAATAAAACAATCCCATTCACAACAGCATCAAAAACAATAAAATACTTAGAAATAAATTTAAACTAGAAAGTAAAAGACCTGTACACTCAAAACTACATGACTTTGATGAAAGAAACTGAAAAGGACAAACAAATGGAAAGGTAGCCCGTGTTCCTGGACTAGAATAATTAATACTGTTAAAATGTCCATACTACCCAAAGTCATCTATAGATTCAAAACCCCTATCAAAATTCCAAAGTCATTTTTCACAGAAATAGAAAAGAAACAATACTAAAATTTGTATGAAACCACAAAAGACCTGCATTGATAAATCAATCCTGAGAAACAAAAAGAAGACAGGAGGCATCACACGTCCTAATTTCAAACTATACTACGAAACTATAATAATCAAATAGTAAGGAGCTAGCATAAAACTAGACACAACCGATGGTACATAATCAAGGGCTCAGAAATAAAACCAAACACATACAGCCAAGTAACATTTTAAAAGGGAGCCAAGATAAAATTAATAAGTCAGGAAACGACAGATGTTGGCGGGGATGCGGAGAAAGGGGAACCCTCCTACACTGTTGGTGGGAATGCAAGCTGGTGCAGCCACTCTGGAAAACAGTATGGAGGTTCTTCAAAAAGTTGAAAATAGAGCTACCATATGATCCAGCAATTGCACTACTGGGTATTTACCCCAAAGATACAAATGTAGGGATCCGAAGGGGTACGTGCACCCCGATGTTTATAGCAGCAATGTCCACAATAGCCAAACTGTGGAAAGAGCCAAGATGTCCATCGACAGATGAATGGATAAAGAAGATGTGGTATATACATACAATGGAATATTATGCAGCCATCAAAAAGAATGAAATCTTGCCATTTGCAACGAAGTGGATGGAACTGGAGGGTATTATGCTAGGCGAAATAAGTCAATCAGAGAAAGACATGTATCATATGATCTCACTGATATGAGGAATTCTTAATCTCAGGAAACAAACTGAGGGTTGCTGGAGTGGGGGTAGGAAGGATGGGGTGGCTGGGTGATAGACATTGGGGAGGGTGTGTGCTACGGTGAGTGCTGTGAAGCGTGCAAGACTGTTGAATCACAAATCTGTACCTCTGAAGCAAATAATACATTATATGTTAAAAAAAAAAAAAAAAGAAGAAGATAGCAGGAGGGGAAGAATGAAGGGGGGGGAAATCGGAGGGGGAGATGAACCATGAGAGACTATGGACTCTGAAAAACAAACTGAGGGTTCTAGAGGGGAGGGGGGTGGGAGGATGGGTTAGCCTGGTGATGGGTATTAAAGAGGGCACATTCTGCATGGAGCACTGGGTGTTATATGCAAACAATGAATCATAGAACACTACATCAAAAACTAATGATGTAATGTATGGTGATTAACATAACATAATAAAAGGGAGCCAAGAATATTCAAGGGAGAAAGACATGTCTCTTTAATAAATGGTTTTGACAAAACTGGATAACCACAAGCAGAGTGAATTTGGCCCCCTATCTTACACCACCTACAAAAATGAACTTGGAATAGCTTAAAGATTTAAAGAACTAAAACCATAAAATTCCTAAAAGAAAATGAAGAAGAAACTCCTTGACATTGATCTTGGCAACAATTTTTGGATACGGCATCAAAAGCATAAGCAAAAAAGCAAAAATCAAAAAGTAGGACTCCATCAAACTAGAAAGCTTATGCACAGCAAAAGAAACAATCAACAAAATGAAAAGGCAACCTCAAGAATGAAAGAATATTTCATATCATATAACTAATAAAGGGTTAATATGCAAAATATATAACAAAGTCATACAACTCAATGCAATTAAAAAGTAGGAAGAGGGCCTAAATAGTTATTTTCCCAGAGAAGACATTAAATGGCCAATAGATACATGAAAAGGTGTTCAATCATTAATCCCTGGGGAAATGCAAATCAAAATCAAAACAAGGTGTCACTTCACACTTGTTAGAATGGCCATCATCAAAAAGACAAAGAGAACAACTATTGCGAAGGGTATGAAGAAAAGAGAAACCTTGTTTTCTTTTGGTGGGGATGTAAATTGGTACAACCACTATGGAAAACAGTATGGAGTTTCCTCAAAAAATTAAAATAGAACTACTGTGTGGCATTTTTAAACTCAGGAATGTGGGGAAGATGGCAGAGCTCACGCTCACCTTGTCCCACAACACAGTGAGGCAACAACTATATGTACTGCAACTAACTGAAAACAACCTGCAGACTGGTAGAACAGATCTTCCATAGCTCGTCAGAGAGAGAAGACTACATTGAAGAGGGTAGGAAGGGCAGAGACATGGTCAGGAACGAAAGGCCTAGTATGACTAACCACAAATGGGAAGGATATCACAAGCATGAAGAAATGAGGGGATCAGAACCTACACCAGGCATCCCCAGCCCTATGGACCTGCAATGGGAAGATGAGTCCCCATTGTGTCTGGCTTTGATAATCAATGGCACTTAACTCCAGGAGCTTTAAAAATCAGCGGGGCTTACCTCTGGGAGAGCTGGAAGGCTATACGAAACCACAGCTCCACTATTAGAGAGCCAGCATCCTAAATAACTCAGCCTGAGACATGGCACAGAAGCAGCAGTTTGAAAAGCACCAGGGGCATAATAAAGGAGATTTAGTGACTAGTTTTAGGAGGTGTGCTGGAGGGGCAGGGATCTGCAGGAGATTTCTTCAGGAACAAAGGGCTGGTGGGTGCCGTTTTTTCTTGCCCTCCCCCAGTGGAAATAGCTGGATGCTTGTAGGAACCAATTCTAACACACTCCTCCTACCTTGCTAGGACCATGTGCCCCACCCTGGAGTTCCCCTGCATACGTGCCCCACCTAACCTGCCCGCCTCAGCAAGCACCCCTGCAAAGTGACCCCTGCCCAGCAACACCCCATATGCAGCCCCGGCCAGAATCAGAGCCCCTACAAAGTAACTCCTGCCCCAGTGAAGGGAGAATATAAACCCACAGACCAGTGCACCAACAGTACTTGCAGCTAGGCTCCTTAGCTGGCAGCAAGGGAGCAGGCCCTGACCAATGGTGGACATGAAGCTGTCACAGTGGCTAATTACAAAGAGATGGGCTAAGGGCCAGCTCCACCCATCAGCAAGTCCATCACAACTGTAGCTGGGCCTCTCAACAGCATGGAGAGCAAACCCTGCCCAGTGTGCCTACAGCAGGTGAAGTGAGTCATTGAAACCAGCTAGGATAAGGGACAGCCCCACTCACCAGCATGCCCACAGTAATTGCAACCCAGCCACAACAAAAGAACACATGCAGCCCACAGAGGAGACACCCCTAGAATACATGGCTCTAGTGACCAGGGGGATTTTCTACAGGGCACCACAGGACGGCTTCTACATAAGGTCACTACTTTCAAGACCAGGAGATGTAGCTGGCCTATTGAACACAGGAAAAAACACAAAGTGTTGGAAAAATGAAGACAAAAGGAGTATGTCACAAATGAAAGAACAACAAAATCACAGAAAAAAAAGCTAAATGAAACAGATAAGCAAAATGCCTGATAAAGAGTTCAAAGTAATGGTCATAAAGATACTTACTGGACTTAAGAGAAGAGTGGATGTACTCAAAGAGAACTTCAACAAAGAGATAGAAAAAATAAAAAATAACCAATCAGAGCTGAAGAATATGATAACGAAGGAAAAATACACTACAGGGAATCAACAGCAGACTACAGGATGTAAAAGAACAAATCAGTGATCTGAGAGACAGGGGAATGGACAGCACCAAGATAATAAGACACGAAAAGAATAAAGAAAAAGGAATCCAAGCATATCACTAAAAAAAAAGGCATCAAACCACAAGGGAGGAGAGCAAAAGAAGAAAGGAACAGAGAACAACTACAAAAAACAACCAGAAAACAATTTTAACAAAATGGCATTAAGTAAATAACTATCAATAATTATTTTCAATATAAATGGACTAAAAATAAATGCTCTAATCAAGACATGACCTAACTGAATAGATAAAAAAGACAAGACCCATATGTATGCTGACTACAAGAGACTCACTTCAGACCTACAGACAACCACAGATGGAAAATGAAGAAATGGAAAAAGATATCCCATGCAAATGGAAGTGGGAAAAATAAAGCTGGGGTAGCAATACTTAGATCAGATTTTTTTTTTCTTAGATCAGATTTTAAAAACAAAGATAAGTAAGAAACAAAAAGGGCATTACATAATGATAAACAAGAGAATATAAAATTTTATATATGTATGCACTCAAGATGGCAACACCTAAATACATAAAGCAAATATTAACAGTCACAAAGGTAGAAACTGACATTAACATATAATAATAGTAGGTGAATTTAACAGCACATTTACATCAGTGGATAGATCATCCAAACAAAATCAGTAAGTAAACTGTGACACTGAATGATACACTAGACAGATGGACTTAATAGATATATACAAAACATTCCATCAAAAAAGAGCAGAGTAATTCTTCTCAAGTGCACATGAAACATTCTCCAAGATAGATCATATGTCAGGCCACAAAACAAGTGTTAATAAGTTTAAGAAAATTGAAAACCTATCATGCATCGTTTCCAACCACAATGGTATGAAACTAGAAATCAATTACAAGAAAAAACACAAATACATGTAGGCTAAACAACATGCTACTAAATAATCAATGGGTCAACTAAGAAATCAAAGAGGAAATTAAAAAAAATACATGGAGACAACTGAAAATGAAAACACACAGTCCAACTCTTTGGAACACAGAAAAAGCAATCCTAAGAGTGAAGTAGCAATATAGACCTACCTCAAGATACAAGAAAAATTTCAAAAATCTAATCTTATTCCTTAATAAACTAGAAAAATGAACAAACTATTTCCAAAGTTAGCAGAATGAAGGAAATAATAAAGATTAGATTGAAAAAATAGAAAAGATGAAAGAAACTAAAAGCTGGTTCTTTGAAAAGATCAACAAAATTGATAACTTTTACCCAGTCTCATCAAGAAAAAAAGAGAGAACTCAAATAAATAAAATTAGAAATTAAGAACAGAAATTACAACCACCACTGTAGAAATACAAAGAATTATAAGATAATACTATGAAAAATTACATGCCAACAAATTGGGCAACCTAGAAGAAATAGATAAATTCCTATAAATATACAATCTTCCAAAACTGAATCACGAAGAAATTTGAACAGACTATCAGTTACAAAATTGAAATGGAAATCAAAAAACTCCCAACAGGGGCACCTGGGTGTCTCAGTCAGTAAAGCATCTGCCTTCAGCTCAAGTCATGATGTCAGGGTCCTGGGATCAAGAAGCAGGGAGCCTGCTTCTGCCTCTCCCTCTGCCCTCTCCCCTCCGCTGCCCCGGTTCATGTTTGTTCTCTCTCTCTCTCTCAAATGAATAAATAAAATCTTAAAAAAAAAGAAAACTCCCAACAAACAAAAATCCAGGACCAGATGTCTTCACAGGTGAACACCAAATATTTAAAGAAGAGTTAAGGGGCGCCTGGGTGGCTCAGACATTAAGTGTCTGCCTTCAGCTCAGGTCATGATCCCAGGATCCTAGGATCGAGCCCTGCATCAGGCTCCCTGCTCGGCGGGGAGCCTGCTTCTCCCTCTACCACTCACCCTGCTTGTGTTCCTGCTCTTGATGTGTCTCTCTGTCAAATAAATAAATAAATAAAATCTTAAAAAAAAAAAAGCCTTTAAAAAAAAATAAAATAGAGTTAATGTCTATTCTTCTCAAACTATTCCAAAAAAATAGAAGACAGAAAATTTCCAAATTTATCCTATGAGGCCAGCATTATCCTAATATCAAAACCAGACAAACATTACAAAAACCAAAACTACAAGCCAATATCCTTGATGAACACAGGTGCAAAACTCCCCAAAAAATATTAGCAAATCAAAATCAACAATACCTTAAAAGGATCACTCACCACTAGAATTTTTTCCAGGGATGCAAGAATGTTTCACTATTCACAAATCATTATGATACATCATATTAACAAGAGAAATTATAAAAACCATATGATCATCTCAATAGATGCAAAAAAAAAGCATTTGAAAAAAACACAACATGCATTCATGATAAAAGCTCTCAAAAAGATGGTTTTAAAGGGAACATACCTCAATATAATAAAGGTCATATATAAAAAATCCACAGCTAACATCCTATTAAATGGCAAAAAGCTGAAAGTTTTTCCTCTAAGATCAGGAACAAGACAAGGATGTCCACTTTCATCACTTTTTTTGACATAGTACTGGAAGTCCTAGCCACATCAATCAGACAAGAAAAATAAATAAAGAGTATGCAAATTATAAAGGAAGAAGTAAAACTGCCACCATTTGCAGATGACATGATATTATATATAGAAACTCCTAAAGACTCTACCAAAAAACTATTAGAACTAATAATGGATTCAGTTGCAGGATACAAAATTAATATACAGAAATCTGTTGTATTTCTATACACTAATAAAAAATTAGCAGAAAAAGAAATTGAGAAAACAATCACATTTACCACTGCATCAAAAAAAATAAAATACTTAAGAATAAATTTAACCAAGGACTGGTGAACAAACTATAGTATGAAAACTGTAAGACCCTGATAAAATAAATTGAAGCTAACACAAATTAAAAGGAGCACTATGCTCGTGGATTGAAAGAATTAATATTGTTAAAATGTCCATATTACCCAAAGCAACCCAGATTCAATGCAATCCCTATCAAAATACCATAAGTATTTTTCACAGAACTAGAACAAAGAATCCTAAAATTTGAATGGAATCACAAAAAACCCCACAAAGCCAAAGCAATCTTGAAAAAGAAGAACAAAGCTGGAGGTATCACAATCTCAAATTTCAACACATACACAAAGCTACAAAAAGATATGGTACTGGTAGAAAAACAGACACATAGATCAACAGAACAGGATAGAGCCCAGAAATAAACACATGCTTATTTGGTCAGTTAATCTATGACAAAGGAGGCAAGAATATACAATGGGGAAAAGACAGTCTCTTCAATAAATGATGTTAGGAAAACTGGACAGCCACATGCAAAAGAATGAAACTGGACCATTTTCTATCATACACAAAAATAAACTCAAACTGGATAAAAGGCCTAAATGTGAGACCTGAAATCATAAAACTCCTGGAAGAAAACATACACAGTAGTCTCTTGGACATTGCTCTTAGCAACATATTAATGGAAATGTCTCCTGAGGCAAGGGAAACAAAAGCAAAAATAAACTATTGAGACTATATCAAAATAAAAAGCTTTGCACAGCAATGGAAACCATCAATAAAATCAAAAGGCAGCCTGTCAAAAGGGAGTAGATATTTGCAAATGATATATTCAATAAGGGGTTAATATCCAAAATATATAAAGGACTTATACAATTCAATACCAATCTCTCCAAATAATCCAATTAAAAAATGGGCAAAGGACCTGAATAAACACGTTTCCAAAGAAAACATACAGATGGCCAACAGTACATGAAATGATGCTAAACATCACTCATCATCAGGGGAATGCAAATCAAAACCACAATGAGATATCACTTCACACCAGTCAGAATGGCTAGTAACAAAAAAATAAAAATTAAGAAGTGTTGGTGAGGATGTGGAGAAAAAGGAATCCTCATGCACTGTTGGATTGTCCATTGATACAACCACTGTGGAAAATAGCACAGAGGCTCCACAAAAAGTTAAAAATAAAAATATTATATGTTCCAATAATTCCACTACTGGGTATTTACCCAAAGAAAACAAAAACACTAATTCAAAAGATATATGCACCCCTGCAGCATTATTTACAACAGCCAAGATATGGAAGCAACCTAAGGGTATGTCTATAGATGAATGGACAAAGAAGTGGTATACACACACAGAGGAATATTACTTAGGCAAATATAACAACATGGAAGGACCTAGAGGGTATTATGCTAAATGAAATAAGTGATAGAGAAAGACAAAAATTAAATGATTTCACTTATATGTAGAACCTAAAAAACAAAACAAATGAACAAATAAACAAAGAGAAACAAACACTACAAAGAACAGATTAGTGGTTGCCAGAGAGAAGGGGGGTGGGGGACAGGCAAAAGAAGTGGAGGGGATTAAGAGGTACAAAAGTACAATTATAAAATAAGTCAAAGAAATGAAAAGTATAGCATGGGGAATATAGTCAATAATACTGTAATACCATATGGTGACAGTTGGTGATTTTACCTATCATGGTACACACTGACTAATGTACAAAATTATAGAATCACTATGTTGTACACCTGAAACTAATGTAACATTCTATGTCAACTGCATTCCAATAATAAAAATAAATGTGTGTATATTTATAATTACATTTATACTACCATGAACGACTATGTGATTCAGTAATCAAACTTCTGGGTATATATGCAAAGGCAATGCAACTATGTATTTTACCCACTTTATGGTTGTTCATAGGAGTTAGTTTGAAAATGTCAAATTCTTTTGTAAACCCATAAAGTGGGTAAAGTACATACTGGCACTGCAGATTAGGAAATGGAGGAGAGGCTATGTAACTTATGAAAAATCAAAGCTAATAGGTAACAAATTCAAAATTCAAACATGTTTCTAACTCCATATCTGTGCTCTTCCCACTTTATAAGACAGCCTTTCCAAAAATGGAGGTAGAACATCAGGGGTCAGAAATTACGCCACTAGTCAAGATAAAATAATATGTGGAAAACCAAACAATCCAGGTATCAAAGATACAATTCTAAAAGTAAAGCAACTTGCAACTCCATTCAAAAATTTTATTTATGAATCCTGCTCCATCAAAGTTGGGTTTGCATATAAAATATTAAATAGACAATTTGGTTAGAGTGAAGAATATAGGAATAAAAGATACTGTAGAAAGGATGGTAATATTCATATTAAATATGCAAGGAAAACAAACTACCAATCAGAACTACCAAAGTATGAAGAATCAAATGATGCTTTGTAATATTTTAGACAGTAAGTACCAAAATTACAAAAGTAATGTTTTCTTAATGTGCTTTATAAATGGTAATACAACCCAAATACATCCACATACTTGGCAGTCAAAGGTAGGCTATAAACCAAGAACCACAAGAACAAGGAAAAGAACCAATAACAGCTACAACCCTGAGATAGGAAAATGAGTATCTACTACTGAAGTATATTGGGGGCAAGATGGCCTGGCAGGGATTTCTGATCCAAAATCAAATCAATGTAGATATTCAAAATATATTTTTGAAGGACAGATTGCAAACCTTAACAAATATCTCAGTTGAGGAAGTCAAAATGAATTCTTCTTTTTAAAGATATATTTACTTATTTGAGAGAGAGAGAAAGTGAGAGTAAGAAGGCATGAGAGGGAGGGGCAAAGGAAGAGGGAGAGAATGCCAAGCAGACTCCATGCTGAGTGTGGAGCCCACCGCGAGGCTTGATCTCACGACCTTGAGATCATGACCCGGGGATCATGACCTGATCCAAAACCAATAGTCGGATGCTCAACCGACTGAGCCACCCAGGCACCCCCAAAATGAATTCTATCATATGTTTCCAGTACTTCCTAATGCCTGCCACTACATATCCTATTTTATTTGTTAAAAGATTCTAACTACCCAATTTCTAAAGAGATGAGCTGTGAGCAACTTTCTAGAGAAGCAATGACAGACACTATGTATTATGAGTAAGTTGCTATGTATCATTAGTGATTCAAAGATGAAGAACCTTCTCCAGGAGTTTATAGTCTACTCAGTGGGCATGCACTCATGGTATAATATGGTAAATCCTCTAGGAAAATTACAAACAGGGTCCAAGGTGAAAGAAAGTATCCTCAGTTGGAGGACAGAAAAAAGTTTCACTTATTCTGAGAACAAAAGAAAGAAATATTTCAAAAAGCAAAAAGATGAGAGAAAAGTTTCTCTAGTACGGTGAAACATGCAAGGTGTAGGAAAGACCTTCCTATGTGTTTTGTATCCTCTTCGACCTTTTTTTTAATTCAAGTATAATTAACATTCAGTGTTATACTAGTTTTAGGCATAAAATATAATGACTCAACAATTCTATACATTTCTCAGGGCTCAGCATGATAAGTATACTCATAAGCTCCTCCATATTCTGGATTACTGAGATCCCCTCAACATTTTGGAAAATCCTTACATTAGATCTTGCACATCATCCACACCTGAAGCAAATCCCACAAGCCAAGAGATCTTGTTTAACAGGGAAAAGTAAACTAAAAGATGAAAAAACACTGAGCACATATTTAAAAGCAATGTTCATAGGAAGACTTGAGCCAGTGGCAAAAGGGAAACTTCATTTGCAATGGCTTTTAGTTATGAATCTTAGAAACACTAGTGTGCCAACATACTGCTTAAGAATTTATTACTTTTAAAATAACTCTTTGGAAGCAAAGCTGTGTTTTGTTTATAACCATCCAGTTTCTAACACAATAGTGAACATGTACCAGAAGTTAATTGACTTTGATTTCCTTTTGATGTACTCATGTCTTAAGCATACTATGCACTGGAATAAAATTTGATAACTTCCTTGGAAAATTAAAGAGTACATACTTCACGTTGGAACATAAATGGTAAATGTTTTTAAAATTTTTGCCAGAAGACAATTTCAACAGAAAATTCCATTAAAATGGCAGCATTCATATCCACTCACTTTAAGGATCCCCAACAAAGGAAAACTGGGCTAGACCATTCAACTTGGACTTCAAAAGTGAGTGAACTTAATGGTATTTGGCCAAAGCCTTTATTAAATTCTCAGGCTTAATTAGAGGATACCAAACCTTATATACCAGACTTGTTATATGAATACTTTCCTCTACCATTTCAAATTTTTGCCATAGATCCTACCATGGTCTGAATAAAGATATGCTTATTTGGGGAGTCTGTTATTTTGAGTATAGTTATTGATGTATATTGTTGTTGTCTTAATGAACTAATTCTGCAATAACAGCTACACTGGTAGGAAATCTGCTAAAATGGCTGAGTTGAATCCTAATAAAGCCAATCCATAATGCCAACGGCAACTGTGTTCATAATCATAGTAACAACACTGCACTTCTTTCCCAATACAATTCACAATTCCAAATGCCATTTCCTACCTCACACCTATCCACATGCACAACTGGAAGATTACCTGTTTTGATTTTTACAATATTTCTTCCCTCCATTAATATGTACTCTTGAAAAGCAACTTATCTTATGTATTAAGTCAAAGTTTGAAATCACCAGTATCATATGCACTGCATTAAACTGCTTCTGTATTTTAACTATTAAAATAAAAATGCTTTAAATTTATGATAGTACAAAAATGTTGAATGTTATAAAAAATACTTACACTTACATAATAATTTTAACATTCAAATTCCAAAACAGCATGAATTTTATTTATATATATATATGTGATAATTTTTCAAAGAATAAAGTTCATTTAAGATTCCAAGAAGTTATTTTTTGGGCGGCGCCTGGGTAGCTCAGTTGACCAAGCATCTGCCTTCGGCTCAGGTCATGATCCCAGGGTCCTCCCGGGATCAAGCCCCACATTGGGCTCCCTGCTCAGCAGGGAGTCTGCTTATCTCTCTCTTTCCCTATGCCCCTCCCCCTACTCATGTGCTTTCTCTTTCTCTCTCTCAAATAAAGAAATAAAATCTTAAAAAAAATTTGAAGAAGTTATTTTGTTGGTAAATACTTTAAAGACATTAAAAGATCTTTTTCAAAATTAGTTATAATATTAATGTCTATAGAAACTGAGTTTAAAGTATGAGATGATCATTGGGGATCATTTGTTGTCCTTCATAGGCTATCATAAATCAGATTATCTCATGACCTCAATGTAAAACTTCAAACAGTTGACTATTTTTCCATTTCGACCAGAAGTTATTTACTTTACACCTGACTGGTTCTTTAGCACAGATTTAGATACTAGCTTTCACATGTTAGGTGCATTTCTTATCTGGTGAATATAACCATATCTGAATATTAAAGGAAAATATAAATAATATTATCTTTGCTATGCAAATTAGAAATGCCTCTGGGATAAAACCAGCCCCCAGGTATTTTCAAATAAGCAGATGCAGAAGTGTATTTCATGTTCAGTTTACTTCCCAACTACTTTAAATACTATTGATCTCAGCATTGTTTACATATAATTATATCTGGTTCATTTTCCTTTGAAACATTTATTTTTGATGATAACATGAAAATTTACCAAAGGCACTGAAAGGAACAGGTAAGCCTTTATCAATGTTACTGAATGGCCAAAGATTACTGTTGGTGTCTCATGTGAACATTTTAAAGTTACCACAGTTGTATTTTTTTATTGCTCAAGACTCCAATTCAACATTTACATGTCTTTTCTTATTGTTTTAAAAAACAGGAAATATTTGTTCACAGAGTAATCTTTAATGCTACAGATAGTTTTCAAAAGTTTATAGTAAAACACTATAATCCTACTCAATGGGTTTTTGGGGTCACTCTTTTCTTCCTGGTTTATATTCTCCTGAATAACCTTATAAAATGATAAATCTGCTAAAAACAATTTTAGCAAATCCTCAAAAAAATGAGGATTGTTTGGTGTTACTTCCAGATAACAGAATGAAAGTGCGTGCTATTCATAAGTATAATATAGTTTAGATTTACAATTGGTTTTAAAATGTTTTAGTTTGGGAGTGCCTGGGTGGCTTAGTCAGTTAAGCATCCAACTCTCAATTTCGGCTCAAGTCATGATCTTGGGGTCAAGGGATCGAGCCCCACATTGGGCTCCACAGTCAGTGCAGAGTCTGTCCCTCTCCCTCTGTTCCTCCCCCTGCTCGTGTTCTCTCTCTCTAAAATAAATAAATAAAATCTTAATAAAATGTTTTAGTTTGTTTACTAATTATAAATTCATTATATACTCACCCGACCCCCAATACATACATAAAAGTAAATAATTCCCAATGGCAATTGAAGGCCTATACTTAACTGCTAGAATTCTGGGATACTATTGTCTACACATAAATGAACATAAGATACTTTGAAGACAAAGATCTTCCAGAAACAACTAATGATCTATTTCACTTGACTTTATGAGTAATTTCATCAGTTTTATAGATGTTGGAGCTCTCCCAGCTGGGACTCTCCCATTATAACTCACATAATTATGTTCAACTGAATAAAGCTCTAGGTCAGATATGGCATATAGGGTTTCTCACCTGTGCAAAAGCAGAGATCTGACTGGAATGCTGTTTTAATTCAGGACTCAACAGGAAAGAGAATTGTAAGCAATCAGTAAAGACTACTATGGCATGTAAGGGGAAGAATGATGACACAATGGCCAGGTATTTACCCCCCTCCCCTAAGGTAAAAGCTTCACCTATCAACTGCTTAAATCTCATCTGAATAGGAGATTCTAACAATGTCATGTCACACAGTCCAATTAATTCCTAAATAGAGTGTCAAAATATAAGTTTTAAAAACATGATCAATGGGGCGCCTGGGTGGCTCAGCCATTAAGCGTCTGCCTTCGGCTTGGGTCATGATCCCAGGGTCCTGGGATTGAGCCCCATAGCGGGCTCCCTGCTCAGCGCGGAGCCTGCTTCTCCCTCTCCTTCCCAGCTCCTGCTCTCTCTTGCTATCTCTGTCTCTCTCTCTAATAAATAAATAAAATCTTTAAAAATAAATAAATAAAATAAAAACATGATCACCTTCCACTCGTAGGAAAAAGGATTCCAAGTAATTCTCTCCACGTCTCCTTCAAAGCACAACTAAAAACCCTGGGCATTATATATAAAACAAACCAGAAAACTCTGAAGGTGGAGGAAAAAGGACAGGCTGGGAATCTTGGAGCTCAAGGAACAACACAGTGATAAGTTCCCTAGATTTTCTTTTTGCCTTATATATCCCAGATTTGGAGGTGGAAAAGTTGACAACCTAGAAATGTCAATAAGTGCAGTAAAAAAAAAAAAAAAAGTCTCGCAAAAGCCTGTTCTATCTAGCCAAAAAACCAGGAAAGAGGTAGCCTAACAAGAAAGAAAACTTTAGACATTAACCACTCTATCTCAGCCTATCACCACAAGAAAAAACAATGTGGCCCCACTACCACCCACACCAACAAAGGCCAAGTGGGGAACCCAGACTTCAATCCATGCAAGGCTGTACCTCCCCTTCCCCACTGGGGCAATGTCTGAAATTTCACTATTCTGGAGAATCCTTACAATTAGATCTTGAACATCATCCACACCTGAAGCAAATCCCACAAGCCAAGAGATCTTGTCTAACAGGAAAAAGTAATCAGAACTTTCACCACTGCCTGGAAGTCAGTGAAGGAAGAACAGTAAGGAGGTATTCTAGTTCTTCCCAGCCAGGGTGCATCAGTGGAGGCCTAGCAGAGAGTGGTAACTCCACTCTCTGCCACTCCACTCCACTCCACTCTCTCCACTCTCTGCCATTCAGCAGTAATAAGAAGCCCTTCCCCCACAATTCAGATGTCAACAAAGGCTGAGAAAGGAATCTAAACTTCTAACCTCTTCTAAAGTAAAAGAGAGGTACCACCTCTCCCCCTGATGGAGTGGTATCAAAGAAAGCCAGCTTAAACAGAAGGTTTAAATAAGACATGGAGTCCAACATGTCCAGTTGCAATTAAAAAAATAACTCATCATACCAAGAACCAGGAATATATAAATGAATTTTAAAAAAATCAATAGAAGCTAACACCAAGATGACAGAAGTGTTAGAATTATCCAACTAAATTGTAAAGCAAACCATAGTGAAAATGCCTTAACAAGCAATTATAAAGACACAAGAAACAAACTAGAAACCTCAGCAAAGTCACAAAAAGCCTCAGCAAAGAGAGAGATACAAAGAAAAATCAAATGGAAATTTTAGAAATGAAAAGTGCAAAAACCAAAATAATCCTACAGAGGACAGAGTAAAGAATCAGTGAACCAGAAAAGAGAAAAATAGAAATTAAGACGAATGGTTCTTACTTCCCCTAAAGACACCGACTTTGTCTCCACAAACATTTCTAGAACTCCTCCAACAGACTATGACCAGTAATGTTTTTCAAAATTGTAGCTTTTCCTCGGGCTTTCAAGGGTTATTTTCTTATACTCTATGATGTCAAGGATAAAACATCAGCATAAATGAATAAACTATTAATCATGTTGGAGGCATTAATGTAAAAAATTTTTACACATCAAATACTTTATGAAAGCAACATATATACACTTATAACTAGACTTAGCAACAAGTGCATTGAAATTCCTAGACAGCTGTTTGACCTAGATTATATTTTTTTACCACATTCAGCCTTTTCTAAAGAAAATTCTTCATCTTTAAGTTTTAAAAGTTTAGCCAATTTTAGAATGATATCCAGAAAATAAAAAGGAACATCCATAGAAAAACCTGAGGCATTCATACCTTTGATAATTATGAAAACTATGATTTAAAGGCAGTGAAAAACCCAAGTACTTGCAGTTATTTTGAGTAATTCCCAACACTCTGACACCCCTATGTATTTTATTCACACGAGATTCTAAAAGTACCCATAGATTTCTTGACCTACTGGCATAGTAAATGAAAGTAATAAAATTATCATTAATCATCTCCAAGCAGGCATCCAAAAAAGAGAAGAAATCAAGAAAAAGGTAGTTCCACGTGCATTTTAGAAAATTGTGATTTTTAAAAATTTTATGGGTATAGTTAACATACAGTGTTACACTAGTTTCAGGTATACATAGTGATTCAACTTCTTTATATATTATGCTACGCTCACAAGTTTAACCACCCTATGTCACCATACAGCACTATTACAGTATTATACTATTATACACTATTATACTATTACACTATTCCCTATGCTGGGCCTTTTATTCCCACGACTCATTCATTCCATAACTGGTAACCTGTATCTTTCACTCCCCTTCATTCAGTTTGCCCATCCTCCCATTCCCCTCCCCTCTGGCAACCATTAGTTTGTTGTCTATATTTACAGATATGATTGTTTATTAATTTGGTTTTTTTAGATTCCACATATAAGTGAAATGATATGGTATTTGTCTCTCTCTGTCTGACTTATTTCACTTAGCATAATACCCTCTAGGTCGATCCATGTCACAAATACCGAGATCTCATCATTTTTTATGACTGCATAATATTCCATTACACATTTATACCACATCTTCCTTATTCATCCATCTATCAATGGACACTTAGGTTGCTTCCATATCTTGCTTATTGTAAATAATGCCACAATAAACACAGGGCATATATCTTTTTAAATTAGTGTCTTCCTTTTATTTGGATAAATACCCAGTAGTAGAATTATTGGTCATATAGTATTTCTATTTTTAATTTTTTGCTGAACTTCCATACTGTTTTCCACAGTGGCTGCACCAGTTTGCATTTCCACCAACCGTGCACTAGGGTTCTTTTTTTTCACACCCTCACCAACACTTATTTCTTGTCTTTCTTATTTAGCCATTCTGAGAGGTATTAGGTGACATGTCATTGTGGTTTTGATTTACATTTCCCTGACAATTAGTGATGCTGAGTATCTCTTCATGTGTCTGATGGACATCTATAGGTCTTCTTTGGAAAAACATACTACCCAAAGCAATCTACAGATTCAGTGCCATCCCTACCAAAATACCAACAGCATTTTTCACTGAACTAGAACAAATAACACTAAAATTTGTATGGAACCACAGAAGACCCAAAGAGCCAAAGCAACCTTGAGAAAGAAAAACAAAGCTGGAGATATCACAAGATTTCAAGATATACTACAAAGCTGTAGTAATCAAAATAGTATGGTACTAGCACAAAAACAGACACAAAGATCAATGGAACAGAATAGAGAGCCCAGAAAAAAATCCCATGTTTATATGGCCAATTAATCTTCAATAAAAGGGCCAAGAATATACAATGGGAAAAGACAGTCTCTTCAATAAATGGTGCTGGGAAGTCTAAACAGCAACATGTAAAAGAATGGAACTGGACCACTTTCTTTCGCCATACACAAAAATAAACTCAAAGTGGATTAAAGACCTAAATGTGAGACCTGAAAGTATTTTTTTTTTAAAAGATTTTATTTATTTATTTGACAGAGAGAGACACGAGAGAGGGGACACAAGCAGTGGGAGTGGGAGAGGGAGAAGCAGGCTTCCCACGAAGCAGGGAGCCCGATGCGGGGCTCGATCCCAGAGCCCTGGGATCATGACCTGAGCCGAAGGCAGCCGCTTAATGACTGAGCCACCCAGGCACCCTGAGACCTGAAAGTATTTTAGAAAATGTTTAAGCAATAGCTACTGTTTTAAAATTTTCAAGAAAAAAAGAAAGGAATCAAGTTTTAAGATAAAATAACCCCAAGATCTCAGTAGCTTAATACCCAACAACACACAGTTTACTACTAATAGCACCTTCTGATACAAGTTAGAGACGGATGGAAAGGGAGAGTGCTCCGCTTTATGAGTCACTCAAAGACCCAGCTTCTTCCATCTTGTGGATCCTCTGAATCCTTCCCATTCAGCTGGCAGATAGGACAAGAGAGCTGGTGCAAGAGTGCCTGGCCTAAAAAGTATCTTTCCTGTGCCAGGCCTAAAAGTAGGATATATTATTTCCACCCACAATCCATTTGCCAGAATTCAATTGTAATGTCATGCCTAAAGGCAAAAGGAAACTGGAATACGGTCCAGTTGTATGCCCAGAAAAAAGAAAGTAAGCCCTAGCAGTCTCTGCCATAAGAGTATCAGTACCTTATTAGAAGTCTGAAGAAATGGCATAATGATATCTGAAATATTTTCAATACAGATTAGTATTCCCTATATTGCAGGTATAGTGGGCTTGACCACAAGACTGTAAGCACCAAAAAGCTACACTTCCCTTTTTCACCATTGTATTTACAGTGCCTGGTATAGTGCTGGACATCTCCTAAACATTCGATAAATATTTCATGCTAAATCAATCAATTGATGGAAAGAAATCATGTTAAATTTCTAATATTCAGTATCCACTAATTGGGAACTTTCTACATAACAGTAAAACAGAAGCACTATATTTCTATATAAGGAAAATAAGAGCTCACTTTCAGTATAACTAACTCTGAGGACTGGCAAAGCATTGTCAACAGTTTTACTCTTTAAAAATAAATCAGAAGGGGTATTTTAGGCTCCCACCAGGAATGCAAAATGACCTCCTCTTCTCCTTCTGAAAAAAGCACAAATTAGAGTCTCCAAATAGTTTAAATTTTAGTCTCGAGTAATATACACAAAGACAAGGCCAATTTCAATGGTTCAAAAGGATGTTAACAGTAATTATTTGGACCAATAAAAAGAGATCCTAGATATTTACAAGACTGCCATTATAATCTACTAGTTCTAGGATTACTCAAGATTCTGAATCTACTCAAAGTAAATGTGAAAATCGGCCAGACTATGAGAGTTAACAAACTTTCCATAAACTCCTGCCCCTATATTTTGTGACTGCAACTAACCTGGTATTCTGGCAAAACTACTGCCCTCACTAAACCAACACAAGACCTCAGAATTGATTACCCCACCTCCCCACACCCACAACCCCAGTCATAGTCCTTATTTAACAGGGCCTTAAACCTCTCAGGTTTCAAATTTAAAAAAAAAAAAGGAAAAAGATACATCTTTATAACAAATGATATACAAAGTATACCATTTATATAAAGTATAATAAAATAAATATTTGTGGTTAATAAATACTGCTTAATGAATCTTTTCAACAAGTAATTCAAGAATGTTAAAAATACCAAAAGGCTGGGGCACCTGGGTGGCTCAGTCATTAAGTGTCTGCCTTCAGCTCAGGTCATGATCCCAGGGTCCTGGGATCGAGCCCCGCATTGGGCTCCTGCTCGGCAGGAAGCCTGCTTCTCCCTCTCCCACTCCCCCTGCTTGTGTTCCCTCTCTTGCTGTGTCTCTGCCAAATAAATAAAATCTTTTTTAAAAAATACCAAAAGGCCTAAAAATCTGCTAGTTAATGGTCACATATGTTTATCTCTTATTTTTAACCAAGTTATACAGGTTACTTTTTCACTCAAACATAGTAACAAGACACAACAAAAAAGACCACTAATCAGCATCACCCATAATTTTCTCAAGTCATATATACTTCTACTATTTTTGTTGCTGCTGTTACAATTCCTTTAAAAAAGATGAGGAAGTATTTGTTTCTCTTCATGTATTTGATTTAAAAAAAAATTTTAGTGTACTAAGAAAATGTAACATGAGATCTACCTTAAAAATGTTTAAGTGCACAATACAGAATTGTTAACTATGGACACAATGTTGTATAGCAGATCTGAGGAATTTACTCATCTTGTATAACTGAAAATTTATACCTACTGAATAGGAAACTTCCCATTTCATACTCTCCTCCAGACCCTGAAAAAAACAGGGTCTCTACTTCTGTGAGTTTGACTATTTTAGATACTTCATAGAAGTAGAATCATGCAGTATTTGTCCTTCTGTGACTGGTTTTCACTTGGCATATGTCTTCCAGTTTTATTCATGTTGCATATAGCAGGATTTCCTTCTTTTTAAAGGCCAAATAATATTCCTTACATGTATATATCACATGTTGGTTTTATCCATTCATCTATCAATGAACATTTATGTTTTATCCATACCTTGGCTATTGTGCAATGCTGCAATGAACGCAGGAGTGCAGTATCTCTGATATCATGATTTTATTCCCTTTGGATCTATACCCAGAAGTGGGATTGCTAAATCACAAGGTAGTTATAGTTCTAATTTTTTGAGGAACCTCCATACAGTTTTCCATAATGCCTGCACCATTTTACATTCAGACAATCAGTGTGCAAGGGTTACAACTGTTCCACATCCATACTAGTTATCTTTTGCTTAATTTTTTTTTTTATAATCGCCATCCTGCCATTTATTCAAGTCCTGTGTCCATATTTAAACTGGGTTTTTAGCTATTGAATTATATGTATTCCTTACATATTTTGGATATTAACACATAATCAGACATACGGTTTGCAAATATTTTCTCCCATTCTGTAGTAGCCTTTCACTGTTTCCTGTTCTGTGTAGTATTTTGAGGTAGTCCCACTTGTCTATCTTTGCTTTTGTTGCTTATACTTTTCGTCACTACATAGAAATCACATCCAATATCAATATCATGAAGTTTTTCCCCTATGTTTCGTTCCAGCGGTGTTACAGATTTTGATCTTAAATTTAAATCTTTAATTCATTTTGAGTTGATTTTTGTGTAGTGTATAAGAAAGGATTCCAATTTCATGTTTTGGTATGTAAATATCCAATTTAACCAACACCACTGTTGAAGACTATCCTTTACCCATTTGACACTAATATCAAAAATCGATGACCATGTTTGCATGGATTTATTTCTGAGCTTTCTATTCAGCTCCATTGGTCTATGTGTCTGTTTTTATGACAGTACCATACTGCTTTGAATACTGTCACTCTGTAATACTGTCACTTTGATTTTGAAAGCAGGAAGTGTGATGCCTCCATCTTTGTTCTTCTTGCTCAGAATTGCTTTGGATACTTGAGCTCGTTTGTGGTTCCACATTTTAGTACTGTGCTATTTCTATGAAAAATGCTATTGGAATTTTGGTAGAGATTGCATTAAATCTGTAGAGTGTGATGAGTACTATGGATATTTTAACATATTAAGTCTTCCAATCCAGGAACACAGGATGTCTTTCCGTTTAATTTTTTTCATTGATGTTTTACATTTTTCAGTGTACAGACCTTTTACCCCCTTTGTTAAGTTTATTCCTAAGTATTTTATTCTTTCTCATGACATTATAAGGGAATAGTTTTCTTACTTCCTTTTAGAATAGTTCTTTGTTAGCATATACAAATGCAACTCATTTTTGTATATTGATTTTGTATCCCGCAACTTTACTAAATTCACTTATTCGAACAGTTTTTCTGTGGAGTCTTTAGGGTTTTCTACATGCAAATTATGCCATCTCCAAAGACAGTTTTCTTCCTTTCCAATTTGTTGCCTTTTATTTAATTTCTCTAAGACTTCCAAAACTGTGTTGAACAGAAGTACAGAAAGTCGGAATCCTGCTCTTTAAAAAAGCTTTCAGCTTTTCACCATTAAATATTTTTTGTTAGCTGTGAGCTTTTCATATATGGTTTTTATTGTGATGACGTAAACTCCTTCTATAGTTTGTTGAGAGATTTTTATTATGAAATAATGTCAAATTCTGTCAAATGCTTTTTCTGAATTGAAAGATCATGTGATTTTTATCCTTCATAATGTGATGTATCACATTTATTTACCTGCATTATGTTGAACCACCCCTGCATCCCAGGAATAAATACTACTTTATCGGGGCACCGCAGTGGCTCAGTCATTAAGCGTCTGCCTTCGGCTCAGGTCATGATCCCAGGGTCCTGGGATCGAGTCCCGCAGTGGGCTCCCTGCTCCGTGGGAAGCCTGCTTCTCCCTCTCCCACTCCCCCTGCTTGTGTTCCCCCTTTCGCTGTGTCTCCCTCTGTCAAATAAATAAATAAAATCTTTAAAAAAAAATACTACTTTATCATGGTGTATGATCCCTTTAAAGACCTGTTGAATTTGGGTTGCTAGCATTTTGTTGAGGTTTCCCGCATCTATGTTCATCAGGGATATTGGTCTGCAGTTTTCTTTTTTCATGGTGTCCTTTCCGAGCTTTGCTATCAGACTAATGCAGGTTTTGTAAAATGAGTTCAGATGTGCTTCCTTTTCTTTAAGTTTTTGGAAGAGTTTAAGTCTTAGTATTAATTCTTCTTTAATGTTTGGTAGAATTCACCAGTAAAGCCATCTGATCCTGTGATTTTCCTTGTTGGAAAGTTTTTGATCACTGTTTCAGTCTCCTTACTCACTATAGGTTTTTCAAATTTTCTATTTCTTCATTATTCAGTCTTGGTAGGTTGTTTCCTGGAATTTATCCATTTATTTTAGGTTATTCAATTTTTTGACATTTATTTGTTCACAGTAGTCTCTTATGACCCGTTTCATTTCTGTGGCATCGGTTGTAATGTCTCTTCTTTCGTTTGTGAATTTTTTCCTTTGAGCCTTGTCTCTTTTTCTCTTTTTGTAGCTAAAGTTGTATCAATTCTATTGATCTTTTCAAAAAACCAACTCCCAGTTTCATTTTTTCCCAGTTGTTTTTTTTCTTATTGCTTTTATGATCTCTTTCATTTATATATGCCCGATATTTCCTTCCATCTGCTAACTTTGGACTTAGTTTGTTCTTTTTCATGTTTCTTAGGTGTAAAATTGTTTTTTTTTATCTTTCTTCTTTTTTAATGTAGATCTTTATCACTATAAAATTCCCTCTTAGTATATCTTTTGCTGTGTCCCATAAGGCTTGGTATATTGTGTTTTCATTTTCACTTGTCTCAAGATATTTTAATTCTTTTGACTTCTGCTGAATCCATTTATCGCTCAAAAGTGTGTTGTTTCATTTCCATATATTTGTGAATTTTTCAGTTATCCTTCTGCTATTGATTTCTAAGTTCATTCTATTCTCATTAGAAAAAAATATTGATGATTTTATTTTTTTTATATTTGTTGAGACTTGTTACCTAAATGTGATTTATCCCGTAAATGTTCCATGTGCATTTGAGAACAATGTGTGTGTATTCTGCTGCTGTGGGGTGGAATGTTTGTTACATCTCTGTTAGGTCCATTTAGTCAATAGTGTTGTTAAAGTCCTCTGTTTCTTTACTGCTGTTCTGTCTGGACAGTCTATCGTTGAAAGTGGGGTACTGTAGTCCCCTAGTATTATTGTTTTGTTATCTATTTCTCTCTTTAGATTTGTCAATGTTTCCTTTATATATTTAGGTGGCTTGATGTTAAGGGCATATATTGTTATAATTATCGTATCTTCCTGATGAGTTAACTCTTGTCACTATGACTCATTGTGTCTTGTAACTTAAAATGTTTTCACTTGAAGTCTACTTTGTCTGATATACCTTTATTCATTCAGCTACTCTAGGTCTTTTGATTGGAGAGTTTAATGAATTTACATTTAAAATAATTATTGATAGATAAGGACTTACTATGGTCATTTAAAAAAATTGTTTTTTCTCTCTTTTAATTATTTTATTCCTCTTTTCTTCCCTTGTTATCTTCCTTTGAAATTGTAGTGATATGCTTTGATTCCTTTTTGTTTTTCTTTTGTGTATCTTCCATAGGTATTTTCTTTGTGGTTATCAGGATGTTAACATAAAACATCTTAAGTTATAACAGTCTATTATAAGCTGATAAGAACCTAACTTCAATCCATACAAAAACTATGTTTACTTCTCATCCACACTATTATTGATGTCACAATGTTTTCTTATATTGAATATCTATAAATATTTTACAGTTACAATTATTCTTAAGAATTCTGTCTTTAACTTTTATACTAGAGTTAAGTCATATATACACCATCATTATGGTATTACAGTATCCTGTATTTGTCCATATATTCACTTTAACAGTGAATTTTACACTTTTATATACTTTCGTGTTGCTATTTAGCATCCTTTTGTTTCAACTTAAAGAACTCCCTTTAGCATTTCTGGTAAGGCAGTTTTAGTGGTGATGAATTCCCTTAGCTTTTGCTTACCTATGAAAGTCTTCATTTCTCTTTCATTTTTGAAGGACAGTTTTGCTGGGGATGGTATTCTTCGATGGCAGGGTTTTTTTTGTTGCTTTTTTTTTTCCAGAACTTTGAGTATATCATCTCACTCCTTTTGGCCTGTAAGATTTCTGCTGAGAAATCTACTTATATTCTTATGGGGGCTCCCTTATATATGACTAGTTACTTTTCTCTTGCTGCTTTCAAAATTCTCTCTTTGCCTTTGCCTTTTGGCCATTTGATTATACAGCTGACTCTTGAACAACGTAGGCATTAAGGGTGCTGAGCCCATGCACAGTTCAAAAATCCACATATAACTTTTGATTCCTCCAAAACTTAATGACTAATAGCCTAAGTTAACCAGAGGCCTTATCAATAATATAAACAGTCAATTAACACATATTTTGTATGTTCTATGTATTATATACCATATTCTTACAATAAAGTTAGAGAAAAGACAATATTAAGAAAATCAAGAGAAAATACATTCACAGTACAATAATATATTTATGGAAAAAAATCTGCAAAACCTGCACAGTTCAAATCTGTGTTATTCAAGGGTCAACTGTACTTTGGTTCTGTGTATAATTCGTTAGGTTCATCCTATTTGGGGTCCTCTGAGCTTATAAATATTGAAGTCCATTTCCGTACCCAGACTTATGAAGTTTTAGGTCATTGGTTCTTTAAATAAGCTTTCTGCACCTTTCTCTTTCTTCTGAGACACCCATAATACGTATTAAATTGTTAATGTTCCCTATAAATCCTTTAGGCTTTCCTCACTCCTTTTCATTCTTTCTTTTTGCTGCTCTGACTGGATAATTTCAAATGACTTGTCTTCAAATTCATTGATTCTTACATCTGCTGAATCAAGTTTACTATTAAACCCATCTACTGAATTTTCTAGTTGTTACTGTATTCTTCAGGTCCAGAATTTCTGTTCAGTTCTTTTTTTATAGTCTCTTTCGGTTGATATTTTTTCTCATGTATCATTTTTCCAATTTCCTTTAATCATCTGTGTTCTCTTGTAACCCAGTGAACTTCTTAAAAATGATTTTTACTGTTTGTCAGGCAATTCATAAATGTCCATTTCCTTAGTTACAATTATTTTGCTCCTTTGAGTGTTTAATGTCTTCCTCATTCTTCATGTTCCTTGTGGCTCTGTGCTGGTTTCTGTGCATTTGAAGAAACAGCCACTTCTCCCAAGGCTTTTGAACTGGCTTCGACAGGGAAAGATCCTCACCGATAAGCCCAGCGAGAAATCCTGAGAGCCTCTCAAACAACAAGTACCCACCCTTTTCCCTTTGTTTTTAACTGTTCCCACCACAATATGTTAGTTCAATTAGTACCCCTGGTGAGACAGAGAGCAGCACATTGAAAGTCTGGGATTCTGGAGGCACACTCCACTCCTCTCCCTCCTTTCTGGAGAAGAAGCTTCAGTTTCTGTGCTTTTTCCCTACCCCAGAGCTGTATCAGGCAACGGCATGCTGCCTGCCCATCTTCCTTCATTCTTAGCTGCCCAGTCATCTGAACTATGCTGTTTCCATCAGCACTTTGAGATGAGACAGAATCTAACCCCTGAGGCAGTGTACCAAAAGGCCAGAGATGTTTGATGGATGTTCTACTCTCTCTTCCCCATCCCCACCTACCTCAAGGAAGAAGTCACAAGCTGAGGTAATCTCTTGGGGCTGAGCTCTGCCTACTTGGGGGGAGAAACTAATGCTGGTAAAGTATAGTAGCTCTTCTTACTTTTTTTCAATGCACTGTCCTCTCAGTTTTGCGCTCATCTTGGACTGCAACTTCTTAACTGAAATCTAGACTTCTCATAAAGTATTTTGGTCTTTATATCATTAAGTCAGTGTTTCAGCATGAGAACTGGGACTTTCTAATCCACCATCTTGCTGAGGTCAATCCTCCTTTATACTATTCTTGAATTCTTAATTTGAGACACAATCTTTTTGCTTCTTACCCATCTCCTCCCAGTATAGGTATCCTTTGAATCCAATGCTCACAGGAACATATTTGGATGTATTTTATTTTGTGTATCATAGGGCTAGTAGTCCTGGCTATTTGAACTTTCACTACTTGCTATCTAAAATACAGGGACCAAGTAGATTCTAATAACTCACATGCCTCGTCATCCAAGCTTTCATTCTCTATACTCAGGAAGTGAAGATTCATATAGTGAGAATTTATTTATTTACCTGATTGCATCAGAAGAGCTTTCCCCATCATGCAATGATGAGAATAATTCTCCCAGAGTCAGACATGTATAGCCTTGCTGCTCTATACTGTGCCAGAGTGAAGAAGACAATGAAGTACCCACACACTTACCAAGGATCTTGTATGGTTTCCCCAAGGTCAACTCCAGCATCTCTGTGGGTGTGTGCTGAGTTTTGTAATATCCCACTTTTTGGTTCCATCAATACAAATTGTTTACATTACTAACCATACATAACAATTATTGTTCATAGCTGAGCAACATAATACACTATGATTATATTTCCTTTCATATATGAATATTTGTTCCTTCTAAAATTAAAAAATGTGTCACTCTTAACTATGGTAAGAACCCAAATGTCCATTGATAGATGAATGGACAAAGAAGATGTGATACACACACACACACACACACACACACACACACAATGTATTATGCAGCCATCAAAGATGAAAATTTTGCCATTTGCAATGACGTGGATGGAACTAGAGGGCATTATGCTAAGCAAATAAGTCATTCAGAGAAAGACAATTATCATACGATCTCACTGATAGTTGGAATTTAAGAAACAAAACAGAGGAGGGGCGCCTGGGTAGCTCAGCCGTTGAGCGTCTGCCTTCGACTCAGGTCATGATCCCTGGGTCCTGGGATTGAGCCCTGCATCAGGTTCCCTGCTCCACGGGAAGCCTGATTCTCCCTCTCCCACTCCCCCTGCCTGTGTTCCCTCTCTCGCTATGTCTCTTTATGTCAAATAAATAAAATCTTTAAAAAAGAAAGAAAGAAACAAAACAGGATCATAGGGAAAGGGAGGGAAAAACAAAACGAAAAAAAAAAAAGAGAGAGATGAAACCAGAGAGAGAGACAAACCATAAGAGACTCTTAATCACAGGAAACAAACTGAGGGTTTCTGGAAGGGACGGGGGTGGAGGGACAGGGTAACTGGGTGATGGACATTAAGGAGGGCATGTGATATAATGAGCACTGGGTGTTATATAAGAGTGATGAAACCAATAATACATTATATGTTAATTGCACTTAAATAAAAAAAGTTTTAAAAAAATGTGTCACTCTTATCAATGACCTCACCATTTAACTGAATTAATTTCACTGTGAAAAAAAATTTTATATACGCCATCTCATTGTATAATTTTCCACTTACTGCCAACTATTAAAGACAGAGCAAAAAACTTCTTACTTACTTTCTAGTACTCCTTTAAATATCTTTGGTACATTTTTCCTTTTAGGTTCTATCAGGCCTTCAGTAGCCTTATGCTCCTTTCCTATCTTCCACCATTAAACACATGCCCACCAGGACAAGCAACAACTTAGGGTGAACTTTCAGGCCTTTGAATTATGTGTAGATCTCAAAGGAAAATCAGTATAGAACCCTTCTCTAAGCCCTGACATAAAAAGTAAGGTGCAATAACTAAGAAATGAAAAAAACAGAACACTGGAAAAGATTTTTTTTTATGGATTCTCCACGATAGGAAATCTCAAGAGACTTGGGCTCACATTCACCTCACAATCAATATAGCATCACATTTGAAATCCTACCATGCTATGATTTAGTGTTAGGTTAATTGAGATAGAAATGTTAATAAAGCTTGTCTCCCTTTTCTAAAAATTAAAATTGTCAATTTATTATTTGCTCAATTTTTTGTTTACTAATCATTACTCTTTCCAGATTTCTCAGAGAGAGCTGTAAAATACCTTTCTATATTAGTGGTCTATATTTTTGGACCTAAATGGTCAAAAGTACTTCAATCTGGAAACTCATGTCCCTTGAATCTGAAAATTTCTTGAATTACTTCTTTAATGTCCATCTCTTTGTTTTCTACTCCTGAAATTCCTAATAATCACTAGGCGAGCACCTATAATGATTCTCTAATGTTCTTTTCATTCTGCTCTTTTTACTTTGCTCCCATTTATGGAAGACTTACTTGGCTTTATCTTCCACCTTCTTCCTTAAATTCTTTATTCTGATAATTATATTTAATGTCCATGTGCTCTTTCTCATTCTTTGCCTCCTAGTTACATTTCATACATGCAAAGTCTCTTGTCTGCCTTAAGATATTTACTATAGAGGTTTTTCTTTGTTTTCTTCTGTATTGTTTGTCTCCTCTTTGATTTTTCTGTTACTTTTGGTATCTTGTCCTTCATGTTGGTAGTTTCCTCAAATGTCTTACAGTCCTTTGTTGTCCATCTATATTTAAGAGTGAGGCACTAGAAAAGATTGTGGGTAGTTTTCTTGACCTGGAGGAGAGGCAGCTTGCCAAAAGGAGATCTTCTCTACAGGTCCTGCATAGGGGACCTGTCATTTTGTATCTCTCTGTTCTTTCTCTGGGTCTGCTCAATTTCTCTAAAGAAGAATTCTTAACATCTCCTCTCTAGGTACGATAATGCACAACTTCCACCAATCTCGGATCTGAACAATTCATTGTTCAGAAGAATGGGTTTTCATTTATTTCCCTAGTTTTCAGCATAACCCTAAGCCCTGTAGGAGAGAGGTCCCAAAGTCCAGAGGCTACTTCTTTCAATTTCTCAAGACAATAAAACTCTTGCCTCCTGCTTTGAAGAAAGGAGGACCAGGGAGTTGATGTGTTCTTTATAGAGACTTTAATTCAATTTTCCTATGTTTTAGCATTATCTCTCACTGACTCCAACCATTGGAGGTCATTGTTGTCACCTGCTCCTAAGATTTTCTAGATATTGTAGATTTCAAATTTCATCATTTTACTTAGTTACCACTTATCAACCAATTTTACATCATTCAAAAATCTACTAACATTCCGTGCCCATAGTCCTCTTTTCTCCTGTTGTCTTTACCCATAGGCACTTACACATTTTTAAAAAAAATCCTTTATGGTTACCTTACCAAGATTGTGAGGAAGTAGAAATAAAACTTATGCTCAATCTAGCATATTTAATCGAAGTTCCTAATGTCATAATTTCAAATTTTCTTTACCCGAGCTAATGTTATGATGTTCTCTCTTTGATAATATATATGATTAAAAGTTCAAATTAATTATTTTAACAACCACTTAGAAACATTTTTGGGAATCTAGACTTTCAGCCTAGTAGAGGTAGAAACATAAATAAAATAAACCTAAATAAAAATATACACTTGCACAATACTGATGTCAAATCAAGACATGATTTTATGTTAATTAAATTAAAGCTAAGACGGGCACCTGGGTGGCTCAGTCGTTAAACTTCTGCTTTCGGCTCAGGTCATGATCCCAGGGTCCTGGAATCGAGCCCCACATTGGGTTCCCTGCTCAGCGGGAAGGCTGTTTCTCCCTCTCCCGCTCCCCCTGCTTGTGTTCCCTCTCTCACTGTGTCTCTCTCTGAATATGTCTTGCCAGGCCTTTCTGGCTTGCCAGGTCTCTGTGGATAGGTCTGATGTTATTCTGATGTTCCTCCCTCTATACGTAAGGAATCTCTTCCCCCTAAGTGCCCTTAAGATGGTTTCCTTGGTTCTAAGATTTGCGAGTTTTACTATTACATGCCGGGGTGTCAGCCTGTTTTCCTTGATCTTGGGAGGGGTCCTCTCTGCCTCTAGAACGCGAATGTTTGTTTCATCCCCCAGATTAGGGAAGTTCTCAGCTACGATTTGCTCAAATATATCTTCTAATCCTCTCTCTCTCTCCACCCCCTCAGGGATTCCAATAATTCTGACATTGGAACATTTCATTGTGTCACTTATTTCTCTGATTCTATTTTCATGGATTCTGAGTTGTTTTTCCCTGGCTTCCTCTTTTCCCTTTTTATCTATTAATTGGTCTTCTGGGTCTCTAATTCGTTCTTCTGCCTCACTTACCCTAGCTGTTAGATTATCTAGATTGGATTGGATCTCATTGATAGCATTTTTAAGTTCTGCCAATTCAGCTTTCATTTCTGCCCTTAGAGACTCTATGTTGCCATTCATCGATTTCTCCATTCTAGCTATCATCTTCACAATTGCTAGCCTGAATTCCATCTCTGACATCTTGGTTATATCTGAATCAATTTGTAAATTTGTGGCATAAGTCATAGTCTCTGAGTCTTTTCTATTTTGGGGGTTCCTCCTCCTAGTCATTCTGTTGAGGGGTGGTTGAGGGAATGTATAGAGTCCAAATTACTGACCACAACCCAAGCAAGATGCACCTGTTTTCTAGGGACCTTAGGGTTGCTGGCCTCTTGTTTTCCCAGCCTGTCTTCTTGGGGAGGGGCCTGCCGCGCTGTTACTCAGGCAACCCTGTTTGGACAGAGCTGCCCTGCCCCCTGGGGTGGGGGATGGGCTCAGTGAAAACCGGTTTTTTGGGGCTTTTGTTCTCTGGCGGCTTTCCCTGGTGGCTTTCCGCGTCTCTTCCGAGAGCTAGAGCAGAAGAGACCGTTTCTAACCCTCTGCCTCAGAGCAGAGAGATCGCAGTCTGTTCTTCAGTGAGTTCTCCAGGCCACACTATCTCCGTTTCTGTCTGTGCTGCTATAAACTGCGGTGTCCTGGGTTGTGCGCCCCTCAGCAGCGCTCCCAGTCCTCGCCTCCAGGTCGGGGCATGTCTCTGCCCTTTGTGCTTCTAAAACCGCCAGCCACCCCCCGTTCGCATGCACGGCCCCGCCACTCCGCGATTCCGTCCAGGGGCCTACCCTAAAGTCCTTTCCCCAACGCTACTGGTCTGCGAGTCTGTGCCTGGTACCCAACGTGGGAGACTATCGCTCACCGGGGGTGTAGGATCCCCATGGCTGGCTCCCTCCCCCTTCCATTTATCCTCCAATATCTGCCCACGGAATCACAGCTCCCCATTTCATACCTTGAAACCAACTGCCTGTGATATTCTGTTTGTAGAGATCCAGATCTATCTTCTTGCATCTCAGGCTGATTTCATGGGTGTTCAGAGTGGTCTGGTAGATATCCAGCTCAATTCCAGGAACCGGCTGGAATAGGGTCCCCTACTCCTCCGCCATCTCCCGCCTCCCCACCGAAACTCCATGTTTCTTAAATGTTTATCATCCTACCTACTGAAGTTGCAATGTTACCTTATGCATTCAAAGATAAAATACAGTGGCAGTATCATATGGCACTAATAATATACTGAAGTGAGAGTTTATATATAATAGCAAGGCAATTGGGTTTGTAGGGCTAATAAACAAGTGATATATCTAAAATGTGCTTTTGGCAGTAGTCCATGATAAAGTCATAAAATGACAGGTAAACTCAAAATATAAAATAATACTTTCTACAAATTCATAAGGAAAATACAATATATACAAATGTTTTCTATTTGTGTGATATTATTCAATTGGGAAATCAAAATTTTTTTTCAACAACAAACTTCTACTTAGAATTAGTGAAACTGTTTTTACATCTTTTTTCAGAGATCAAGGAAAGAATTACATTAATATGAATATACTCATCAGAGTACTCAGCAAACTCTATCACAGATTGTCTCTACAAATGTTTTTCTGACTAGACAATACTCTTTAATAGCTAGGCTCAGAGCTATCTTTCTCTTTCAGGACAGTGTCTGACACTCAGATGACACTCAATTGGTATTTGCTGAATAAGTAAATTTGGTAGAAATATTTGCTTTAGTGATGGCTATACATTTCTGAATCTCATAGTTTAGTTTCCTTGCAACATTTTGTAGCCTCTAGACAACCAAATCTAAAGGTAGTAAGGTTCCTCTAGGTATATACTGAAAAGGTCCTAGAGGCGCCTGGCTGGGTCAGTCAGTAGAGCACGTGACTGTTGATCTCAGGGTTGTGAATTCGAGCCCCATGTTGAATGTAGAGATTACTTAAAAATAAATCTTAAAAAAAAAAGAACACTTTAAAAAGGTCTTAGAATTTTCATTAGTTATCTTGAACCTAAATTCTATAAATTATTTTCTTTGGTGTTTATATACTGCTTTGTCTCGAAGTGAAGATATAAAACAGAACTGATGTTTGAAAAAGAAATCAGTAAGACGTTCAGAGCTGAAGATACCAGAGGCCTAGACAGAGGGACTGGAAATCAAGGACATAGAGGAATTACTGGATCTGAGTGACAAAGAAAAAGAGAAAGTGATTGGGGAGCCTGTGTGGCTCATTTGGTTAAGCCTCTGATTCTTGATTTTGGCTCAGGTCATGATCTCAGGGTTGTGAGATCGAGCCCTCCGTCAGGCTCTGTGCTAGGTGTGGAGCCTGCTTGGGATTTTCTCTCTCCCACTCCCTCTGCCAGTCCCTCACTTTCTCTCTCTCACTATTGCTCACTCTCTCAAAAAAAAAAAAAAAAAAACAGAGAGAGAAAGCGACTGAACTTGGGAATTGATTTTCTATTCAAAAAATGACCAAACAGTATCAAAGATTACCCTCAAGATGTGAAATTTAGAGAAAAGGAAGAAAATGGTATGCTTGTGGTAGTAAAATAGTTATACAGTAAAAAAAACCAAAAAAACAAAAAACCCTCAAAGGAGAAGCCATTAAGTTCTATAAATAATATACTGAATTTGAAGGGCACTATAGGACATGAATTAGAAATGCCATAGGAAAAGGATATAGAAAGATATATAAAAGAAAAAGCCTACATAAAAGGATATAAAATGGCTCTTAGATTTCAGTCATGCATAATAAGAAAAATGGAAGTTAAAACTATCTCAGGATATCATTTTTTACCTTTCAGATATGCAAAAATACAAAAGTCTGAAAACAATGTGATGGCCAGGATGTGGGGAAAACAGGCCCCTTCTTACATTGCTAGTAGAAATATAAACTGGCACAATTTGGTAATACCTGTCACAATTACAGCTGTATATATGTTTTGTATGTTTTGATCTATTGTATAAATCTATCTTTATTAAACAAATTCTCCCAAAATTTAGAAGCTTACAACAATGAAAGACTGACATCTGTCATGACTCTGAGGAGCTCTACTGACCCATTCCCTAGTGAAACTGGTGAACGTTATTTTAAAACAATCACTGAAAACTTCTACAATGGTCCTAAGGGCAAATGAAGAAATATCTTTTCAACAAAATCTATAAAAATCCAATAAGAAAGGCAACCATTTATGGAAATTAAAAGGGAAAAAACTGGGAAACTTCCAAGTATGAGGAAATTAAACACACTCCTAAATAAAGAATGGGTCATAGAGGAAATCAACCAGAAAATACTTTTGAGATGAGTGAAAATGAAAACACAAAATATCAAAACATATGAGATGTAGCTAAAGCAGTGCTTAGAGGAAAATTTATGGCTCTAAATACCTACATTAAGGAAGAAAAAAGGTCTGAAGTCAATAACCTAATGTTCCACCATTAGTGAAAAAATAAAAGCTAACTAAATCTAAAGCAAGCAAAAAGGAGGAATAATAGAGAATAGGGAAAATACTAATGAAACAGAGAATAGAAAAGCAATAGAGAAAATTAATGAAACGAAGAGCTGTTTTTTTTTTAAAGACTGATCAATAAAACTGACAAGGCTTGACCTAGATTGGCCACAATAAAGAGAAAAGTCACAAATTATCATGATCAGAAATTAAAAGAAAGAGGATATTACTACCAACCTAATAAAAATGAAAAGGATTATAAAGGAATGCTATAAAAAAGTATATGCCAGCAAATTAGATAACCTAGAAAAAATTCCTAAAAAGACACAAATTACCAAAACTGATGCAAGAAAAAAGTAGAAAACCTGAACTAACCTATTCGATTAGCAATAAAAAAATTAACCACAAAGCCCAGGACTGGAGGGCTTATGGCTGAATTCTATCAAACATTTAAAGAACAACTAATACCAGTTCTTCAATAACTCTTCTGAAAAAATAAAAGGAAACACTTCCCAACCCATTTTATAAGGCCCATATTACCCTGATACAAAAAACAAAGACATCATAAGAAAAAAAAAAAAAACCCAGCAACTACAGACTAATACCTCTTATGAATACACAAAACTCCTCAACAAAATACTAAAAACCAAATCCAACAACATATCAAAAAAACTATACATCATAACCACCAAATGGAATTTATCCCAGGAATATAAAGTTAGTTTAACTTCTGAAAATCAATTAATGTCCTACATTGTATCAAAAGACTGTAAAACAAAAAATCACACAATCATCTCAATATACACAGAAAGTACATCTGACAAAATCAAATAACCTTTCATAATAAAAACAAACTATGAATAGATGGGAACTTCCTAAACCTGCTAAAGGACATCTATGAAAACCCCACAGATAACATTATACCTAATGGTGAAGGACTGGATGCTTTCTCCCTGTGATCAAGAATAAGACAAGGATTAAAAAAAAAAAAAAGACAAGGATGTTGGCTCTGGTCTCTTCTGTTCAACAATGTAATGGAGTTCTAGCCAGGGCAAGTAGGCAAGAGAAAGAAATAAAACACATCAAGGTTGAAAGGAAGAAGCAAAACTATCTCCATTCATAGATAATGTGATCTTATAGAAAATCCTAAAGAATCCACTAAAAAAAGAATTAGAATAAATGAGTTCAGTACGCTTGCAGGTTATGAGATCAATATGCAGAAATCAATTGTAATCTACACAGTTACACTAACCAATCTGAAAATAAAGTTAAGAAAACAATTCCATCTAAAATAGAATCATTAATAATAAAATATTTAGAAATAAATTTATCCAAAACAGTACAAAATACAAACTCTGAAAACATTGTTGAAAGAAATTTTAAAAGACTAAATAACTGGAAAAACATCCCATGTTCATGATATAGAAAACTTAACATTGTTAAGACGGCAATATTCCCCAAACTGATCTACAGATTCAACACAATCCCTATCAGAATTCCAGATCACTTCTTTGTAGAAATTGATAAACTGACACTAAAATTCATTTGGAATTACACGGACCCAGAATAACCAAAACACTCTTAAAAACAAAGAACAAAGTAGCAGGACTCACTCCTAACTGATTTCAAACTTACTACAAAACCACAGTCCTCAGGACAGTTTTAACACTGGAACAAGAATGGACATATAGATCAATGGAATAGCACTGAGAATTCAGAAATAAACTCATGCATCTCTGGTCAACCTATTTTTAACAAATGCAAAGACCATCCAATGGGGGGAAAACAGTCTTTTCAACAGGCTATCCATATGCAAAAGAATGAAGTTGGGTCCTTAATTCACACCATTTACAAAACTTAATTCAAAATGGATCAAAGTCATAAATGCACTATTATCACTGTGAGGAAGGGAAAGGAACAGCCAGAGAAATAAAAGACATATAAAATCACAACTTTTGACTCCTAATGAGATAATAAATTCAGATAATCAATGTATACTAAAATTAAATGAAACGTTGATGGAGAAGTGAACACTAGCAAGGCACCAATACAATATTACATTTACTTTCTAGATTACCTGTTGGCCCTAAGGTAAAAATACAGCTTTATAATGAAGGGATCAGACTGTCATTACCTTAATGCACTGACTAAAATTATCATTACTGAAAGTAGCACAATCAGACAATATGTGCTTTCATTTGAGATATGCTATGGAACAATCTATGAAATATTTGTGCCAAAAAAGTTGAATCTGAATATAATCAAGCTTTAGTTTATAATAATTAAAGAGTAAAAGTTAAAGTGACAAAACAAGGAAGCAATCAAGTGAATCCAGAATACAAGACCTTCTAAAGGACAACTAATAACCATGTTGGTTTAACAAGATGATGCCATTAAATAGAAGAATACAGAATGTTCTAGACTAAAGAGACATAATCCATTGATCAAAGTTACCACAAAAAGATCTCGATAAGACACTATGTGCTTTCTGATATGATGTGATAAGAATTATGTAATTATACCTAAGAAGATTTTTGCCAAAATAGGAGATCTGAATAAGCCTTTAGGTCTAATGACAAGTTTATGGTAACTATAGGATACAGAATATTATAATCAGGAAAATCCAAAATGTGAGAAACTGTACAGGATAAATGAACCAATTTATTTTATTTTATTTTTTAAGTTTCAAAGAGAGGGGCGCCTGGGTGGCTCAGTTACTTAAGCATCTGACTCTTGATTTCAGCTTAGGGCATGATCTCAGGATCGTGGGGTCAAGTCCCCCATTGGGCTCTGCACTCCTTGCTCAGTGGGGAGCCTGCTTAAGATTCACTGTCTCCCTTTGCCCCTCCCCCCACTCAAATAAATAAATCTTTTAAAAAATAAATAAATAAAGTTGCAAAGAGAAAAAAGAGAAGGATAAGGAACCTATATATTCAGTGGGTAGACTTTGTTTGGGTCCTCAAAGGAACAAACCAAATTTTTTTTTTTTTGAGGGAGAGAGAAACAGCATGAGCAGAGGTGGGGGGCCAGAGAAAGAGAGAGAGAGAGAGAGAATCTCAAGCAGACTCCACACTCAGCACCCCAGAACAAACCAACTTTTTAAAGAAGTATGAGACTAGGGGCGCCTGGGTGGCTCAGTCAGTTAAGTGTCTGACTCTTGATTTCGGCCCCTTGAGATTCTCTCTCTCTCCCTCTATCTCTGCCCCTCCACCCCTGCTCGTGCTCTCTCTCGCATGCTCTCCCTCAAAAAAAAAAAAAAAAAAAAAAAAAGAAGTATGAGGCTATTGGAGAAATCTGAAAATTGACTGGATATTTGACTGTACTCAGGAATAATTATAGGACTCCTAACTATACCCCATGGTTTTATTAAAAAGAGCCCATTATCTTTTAGAGATAGAGTCAATCCTCATTCAAGGACTCAGAATTTGTGAATTTGCTTATTCACTAAAATTCATTTATAAGCCTACAATTAATACCCACGGCATTTTTCAGTCATTTGCATCCCAACGTGGCAAAAAATTTGAGTCACCCAAACCACATGTTGCCAGCCAAGGTTAAACAAAGGGATGTTCTGTTTCAGTTTTCATACCATAGATAAGTTCTTCTCATGGTCTATTTAGTGCCACATTTTTCACAATTTTGCACTTTTTGTTGATGATTTCACTGTTAATGATCACCAAGCACAGTGCTGAAGTGCTATCTAGTGTTCCTAAGTGCAAGAAAACTGTGATGTGCCTTTTGAAGTAAAGGGTATATTAGACAACTTTTGTTCAGGCGTGAGTTATAGGGTATCATGAGTTCAACTGTAATGAATCAAAAATACATATTAAATAAGATGTCTTTAAAGAGAAGCATACATAAAACAATGTTATATGTTGACCAGCTGACAAAAAGTTGTGCCAAAGACTCATAGGAACCTAAACCTTTACTTCCCCACAAACAGTGGTCGTGTTGGATAATTCAATGTTTGCAAAGACTTCATAGAACATAACTGCTGTGAATAACAAGAACTGACTATAAACACTTATGTAATTGTGGATGATGTCTGGGATTTGCTTCAAAATAATCCATTACTGGTAGAGGGAGCAGAGAAGGAAGTAGAAGTTTACTGATAAAATAAAGTTGGTCATGTGTTGATAATTGTTTAAGGTGGGTGATGAGTAAACATGAGAGTTCATTAATATATTATCTCTGCCTTTGTGTCTAACTGAAATATTCCATAATAAAAAGTAAAACAGGGGCGCCTGGGTGGCTCAGTCGTTAAGCAGCTGCCTTTGGCTCAGGTCATGATCCCAGGGTCCTGGGATCGAGCCCCACATTGGGCTCCCTGCTCAGCTTCTCCCTCTCCCACTCCCCCTGCTTGTGTTCCCTCTCTCACTGTGTCTCTATCAAATAAATAAAATCTTTTAAAGATAAATAAATAAAACGTAAAACACATGCACACAAATATATGTACCAGCATACCTCGTTTTACTGTGCTTTGCTATATCATGCTTTGCAGATACCAAGTTTTTCACAAACAGAAGGTTTGTCACAATCCTGTGTCAAGTAAGTCTACTGGTACCATTTTTCCAACAGCATCTGCTCACTTCATGTCTTGTAATTGTTTTAGGGCACCACAGACCACATGCATATACGACGGCAAACTTAACTGATAAACAGGTGTGCTCTGACTGCCCCCCTGACTGGCCATCCCCCATCTCTTTCCCTCTCCTCAGGCCTCCCTATTCCCTGAAACACAACAATATTGAAATTAGGCCAATTAATAACCCTACAGAGGCCGCTAGTGTCCAAGTGAAAGGAAGAGTTGCGCATCTCTCTTGAAATCAAAAGCCAGAAATAATTAAGCTTAGTTAAAAAGGCATGTCAAAAGCCAAGACAGGCCAAAAGCTAGGCCTCCTGCACCAAAGTTAGCCAAGTTGTGAATGCAAAGGGGAAGTTCTTGAGGGAATTAAAGTTTCTACTCCAGTGAACACATAAATGATAAGAAAGCTAAACAGCCTTACTGCTGATATGGAGAAAGTTTTAGTGGTCTGGACAGAAGATCAAACCAGCTACAACATTCCCTTAAGCCAAAGCCTAATCCAGAGCAAGGCCCTAACTCTCTTCAATTCTGTGAAGCTGAGAGAAGTGAAGAAGCTACCAAAGAAAAATCTGAAGCTGGCAGAGGCTGGTTCATGAAGTTGAAGGAAAGAAATCATCGCCATGACCTAAAAGTGCAAGGTGAAACAGCAGGTGCTAATGGACAAGCTACACCAAGTTATCCAGAAGATCTAGCTAAGAGAATGAATAAAGGTGGCTACACTAAAGGACAGATCTTCAATATAGATGAAACAGCCTTCTATTGGAAGAAGATGCAATCTAGGAGTTCCATAGCTAGAGAGAAGTCAATGCCTGGCTTCAAAACTTCAAAGGACAGGCTGACTCTATTGTTAGGGGTTAATGCATCTGGTGACTTTAAGTTGAAGCCAATGCTCATTTACCATTTTTGAAAACCGTAGGGCCATTAAGAATTACACTAAATCTACTTTGCCTATGCTCAACAAATGGAACAACAAAGTATGGATGACAGTACATCTCTTTACAACATGGTTTACTGAATATTTTAAGCCCACTATTGAGAACTACTGCTCAGAAAAAAAAATTTTTTAAAAAGATTCCTTTCAAAATGTTACTGCTCACTGACGATCTACCTGGTCACCCAAGAGCTTGGATGGATAATGTTTTAATGCCTGCCAACACAACACCCATTTTGAAGCCCATGGATCAAGGAGTCATTTCAACTCTCAAGTCTTATAATTTAAGAAATAGACTTTGTAAGGCTATAGCTGCCATAGATCATGATTTTTCTGATGGATCTGGGCAAAGTCAATTGAAAAGCTTCTGGAAAGGATTCACCATTCTAGATGCCATTAAGAACAGTCATGATTCATGGAAAGAGGTCAGAATATCAACATTACCAAGAGTTTGGAGGAAGTTGATTCCAACCCTCATGGATGACTTTGAGGGATTCAAGACTTTGGTGGAAGAAGTAATTGCAGGTGTGGGGGAAACAGCAAGAGAACTAGAATTAGAAGCCGAGTCTGAAGATGTGATTGAACTGCTGCAATCTCATTATAAAGCTTTAACAGATTATGAGTTGCTTCTTATGGATGAACAAAGAAAGTGGTTTCTTGAGAGGTTTCCTGGTGAAGATGACATAAGATTGTTGAAATGACAACAAAGGATTTGGAAACTTTCAGTTTGAAAGAATTAACTCCAATTTTGAAAGAAATTCTACTGCGGGTAAAATGATATCAAACAGCATCACATACTATAGAGAAATCTTTCAGGAAAGGAAGATTCAATTGATGCAGCAAACTTCATTTTTCTCTTACTTTAAGAAATGGCCAAAGCCACCACAACCTTCAGCAACTACCACCCTGATCAGTCAGCAGCCATCAACATCAAAGCAAGACCCTCCAGCAATAAAAAGATTACAACTCACTGAAAGTTCAGATGATGATTAGCATTTTTTTAGCAATAAGGTTTTTCTTTGGGGGGGGAACCAACATAGTATTTTTTAATTAAGGTATGTACATTGTTTTTTAGACATAATGCTACTGCACACTAATAGACTACAGTACAATGTAAACATAATTTTTATAGGCACTGGAAAACCAAAAATTCTGGGGCACCTGGGTGGCTCAGTCGGTTAAGTGTTTGCCTTTGGCTCAGGTCATAATCCCAGGGTCCTGGGATCAAGGATTGACTCAGTGGGGAGTCTGCTTCTCCCTCTCCCTCTGCCCTCCCCCCGCCACGTGTGATCTCTCGCTCTCTCAAATAAATAAAAAAAAAATCTTAAAAAAAAAGAAAACCAAAAATCTCATTTGACTTGCTTTATTGCAATATTTATTTTATTTTGGTCTGGAACCAAACCTACGACATCTCCAAGGTATGCCTATATACAGACACCCAACCAAAGACTTAGCAGAAATTATAACACAGTGCCAAAAAGTGGGAAAAAAAAGAAAAGAATTACAGGTAAGCATTTTTCCAAAAGGGTACTGATGGCACTTGGAGCAGTATAGTTCTTTAATTAAGCAGGATTAACCCACTCATTTCAGTGTTCAGCCGCCCCAGCCTGCACCATGATAGTAGCTCACTGCTTGACACTAACGATGCAAGCAAAGCTTTATCCACAAGGCCATTCATCACAGCATCATTATACAATTTTTTAAATGAAATAACCTTAATGTATAAAAACAAATTACTGATTAAATGTAAATATATGTATCAAAATAATAGAATACACTGTAACCACTAAAAATGATACTGTACTTCCTCTGAAGATGATTAACTTGATGAAGATGATACTGACATCCATAAATTACATTGCCTTGAATAAATCCCTGTCAGCATGGAAAATAAGAAAGGGGCCAAAATGGACCATAAATATGAGAAACATCTTAAAGACAGAAAGATGTGCTCACAAACCCAGAGGAGAAAAATCATAATTCAAAACCCAAACGGTGCCTACAGTGGAAGAGGAAGTTGCTTTTTCTCAAAAAGTCCCGGAGAAAGGCTTTAAGTACCAATTGGTAAACACAGAGAACAGAAGACAAAAGGAATCAAGAAAACTAATAAAGGAACCACTTACCAAAAAGCTGAGTTTCTCACTCACCTGCAGCATTTGCCTACAGCAAATGGCCAAAGACTGCTTTCCTCAATCAAAAGGAAGTCTTAAATCTTCAGTTTGAAAGGGCCCACCAAAAGCTAAGAAGGCTGGATTTTTTAAAAACCTAAATTAATCAATGATACTAAAATGTTACAATATTACACATAAAGAGAAAATCCAAAAGTTTAAGCAAGCTACCTAGAAAGAAATAAGAATCACACTTGCACTGGGATCACACATGTACTTGGCAGCACCTCTGTATGCTAAAAGAAGACACTAGACCTATACTTTCAAAAATCTGAAGGAAATTACGTTGACATAAAATTTCATATTGGAAGCCTGGGTGGCTCAGTTGGTTGCGCATCTGCCTTCGGCTCAGGTCATGATCCCAGGGTCCTGGGATCGAGTCCTGTGTCAGGCTCCCTGCTGAGGAGGAAGCCTGCTTCTCCCTCTCCCACTGCCTGCTGCTTCCCCTGCTCATGCTCTCTCTCTCTCTCTCTCTCTCAGATAAACAAATAAAATCTTAAAAGAAAAATCTTTAAAAATTAAATAAAGTAAAATTTGATATTCAGCTAAATTATCAGTCAAGCATAAGGACAAATGAAAGACATTTTCAGGCACGTAAGGAGTCAGAAATTGGAATACTTGTGCATCCTTTCTGAGAAATAATTTTGAAAATATAACCCAACAAAAAGAAAAAGAAAGATGTGGGAACCCAGCAACTATGGAACTAGTCTAAGAGTACAATGAAAAGAAATTCTAGGATAACTACAAATAGGTTTAGAAAGCAATTGGTCCAAATTCATACCAGAAGCCAACAGGGCTCAAGGAAGAATGTCTTCAGTCACTATACAAACACAGACATTCTTATAAGAAAAAGCAGAAAAGAAGGGCAATTAGAAATTCCAAAGGAAATAATGTTGTCCAGGAAGACCAAGGTATAGATATTAAACAGACTTAAATGTAGCATTATTTGGGTAACTAACTAATGGACTACACAGAAAGACAGTGTATTTGACTTTGATATTGAGAATATTCTTTTTTGAAAGACAAAGATTGAATGGTATACCATTCTTCCCTTTTAACAGGTTGAAACATACTAAACAGTTCTCTAGGAAATAATGTTCACATAATTATAAAACTATAAAGGCCACTTAAACAGGTTTCCAATTTCAAAAGTCAGTTCAAATTCCAAAGTCTCTCATAGTATGACATATGGACAACATCAGAATTATCTGGAAAGCTTATTTTAAAAAGACTTCTGGACCGCATCCCTAGAGATTCAGTTGATCAGGGGAAAGTCCCAGAGATCTGCCTTTTAACAAATTCGCCAGGGATATCTTTTGCACACTAAAATTTTGAGATTCATAGCTGTAAAGCAATAATCTCCAAATTTTTCCATTACATACCTTACTAGCAGAAGGCTTTTGAGTATCCATCCCCAAATATATGTGTACTTATTTACAAATTATATATATTTACTTTTATACGTATATTATGTATACTGAAAAATAGAAATCTCAAAGGATAAGACAATTGACCCAATGATATTTTAATATTTGTTTGTCTTGACCAAGAAGAAAGTGAAAATTAAAGATAGTTTTAGCGAGTTTAAAAAAAATACCAAATTAATCAAAACCACAAGGAGATACCACCTCACACCATTCAGAATGGCTAAAATTAACAAGTCAGGAAATGACAGATGTTGGCGAGGATGCAGAGAAAGGGGAGCCCTCTTACAGTGTGGGTGGGAATGCAAGCTGGTGCAGCCACTCTGGAAAAAGTATGGAGGTTCCTCAAAAAGTTGAAAATAGAGCTACCCTATGACCCAGCAATTATAGTATTAGATATTTACCCCAAAGATACAAATGTAGTGATCCTAAGGGGCACCTGCATCCCAATGTTTATAGCAGCAATGTCCACAATAGCGAAACTATAGAAAGAGCCCAGATGTCCATCGACAGATGAACGGATAAAGAAGATGTGGTATATATAAATAAAATACTACTCAGCCCTCAAAAAGAATGAAATCTTGCCATTTACAATGACATGGATGGAACTAGAAGGTTATTATGCTAAGCGAAATAAGTCAATGAGAGGAAGGCAATTATCATATGATCTCACTCATATGTATAATTTAAGAAACAAAACAGGGGATCATAGGGGAAGAGAGGAAAAAATAAAACAAGATGAAACCAGACAGGGAGACAAACCATAAGAGACTCTTAATCATAGGAAATAAACTGAGGGCTGCTGGAGGGGAGAGGGGTGTAGGGATGGGGTAACTGGACATTAAGGAGGGCATGTGATGTAATGAGCACTGGGTATTATATAAGACTGATGAATCACTGACCTCTACCTCTGAAACCAACAATACATTATATGTTAATTGACTTTAAATTTAAAAAAAATAAATAAAAATACCAAATTAGAAAATTGGAAAATATATACAAATAAAATGAGGAGTATAACGAAAGAATCACAGAAATGACTACTGAGGGCACCTGGGTGGCTCAGTCGTTAGGCGTCTGCCTTCGGCTCAGGTCATGATCCCAGGCTCCTGGGATCAAGCCCTGCATCGGGCTCCCTGCTCAGCGGGAAGCCTGTTTCTCCCTCTCCCTCTACCCCTCCCCCCTGCTTGTGTTCCCTCTCTCGCTGTGTCTCTCTCTGTCAAATAAATAAATAAAATCTTTAAAAAAAAAAAAAGAAATGACTACTGAAATCCCAAGAATATATCTTCTAGAAGGCTTATTCAGCTAGAAAATAGAATGGGATTGAGAGTGATCACATTTCATCTCAAGGATGACTAAGTAACAAGGGTACTGCAACAAAAGGCTAATTCTGATTATCAAAAGGGAAAAACTGATTGATGAGCTGGACATATAAGCAACATGAAGAGAAACTGATTACACTATTTTAAGAGTTCACAATAACCAAGGATGGTAAAACTATACATAGGTATGTATCACAGATTTTAAAAAGTTAATTCCAGAGAACACTGGAATGATCTTAGGGCTAGACACACCAAAGGTAAATAAAGTTCAAGTTATCAAAAAATGATATTCAGATTATATAATCATGATTCCAATAAAGAAAAAGAAAAAGGCATCCATATGCTTAGCTTTTCACTTAGGCATGTACTGAAATCCATTTACCAGGAAACCAAGTGTTTTAATTGCTATGCTAAGCATCATGGAACTACTGTATACCAAATGTTTGGTAAAGAGTACCCAGCATCACTCCACTGTTTCTAATGACCAAGAAGAGGGCCAATAATCTAACAGTTAAATGAATGGGCATCCCCTACAGTGTAATACAGACTGCTAAGTGAAATCCCTCAGTCTATTCCAGAACACTTACTCTATTCTGGCAAGGTCATCTCAGGCTTTGAAGTACACACTGCAGCTACATCAGGGGAAAAGTGAGCCATGTCTAGAAAGGATCATGTCTAGAAAGTTGTCAACAGAGGCAGTTTCAGAGTAAAAAGCCAAATAACAGCTACTTCTCCAATTTTTAAAGTTGAGCTGGAATAGCCCAACACAAACATATACACAGACACACAGACACACACAGACAACACACAGAGACACACACAGTGTACAAGTCATAGTTTTATCTCTTACCTGCCAACTTCCCAAATATGTCAGAATACGAGCAGGAGATATGGCCTATTTGTATCTGGTGAATTGCCCCCCCCCCCGAAATAAGTTCAATAATTATAACATCATGCTCCCCATTCATTTGGAAATCAAATCTCTTTGGGACTTAATGCCAAGTTTTAATTTTAATAATAAGGTAAAACAAATTCAACAAACCAAGTCCTCATGGAAAAATAACTTCGGAGCTCACCTTTCCACAATCAAACTGACTGCTTGTGCGAGATCTGGGTTTGTCACCTGGAGACGTTTCCACAGAGACCATACAAATTCTTTATCAGCCTTAAAGAAACAGAAGACATTTTTAATGCACTGCTTTGTAGCTAAATCAGAGAAGACACTACATTAAATTAAAAAAATGAAAAAACAATTACTTGATCTCTAGTTCTGTAACTCTAAAATAGATTCTTGCAAAGTATAACAGGAAAGCTTTATTTTAAAAAGTTCTTACACTGCTACTCCACATTCACTTTTACTATTTCTACCATCCACACTTTAGGGTTGTAAGTAAATGCTGGAATGCTGAATATCATGGTTAAATTTGGCTCTAAAAGAGAATTATTCTCTATTTACTGCTCCAGTTTTCAACTCCCCTTTTCAGCAAAATTCCTTGGAAGAGTTGCCTATAATGGTCTCCACTTCCTCACTTCCATTCACTCTATTACATCCTCCAGTCAGATGTCCCTCCCCACTATGATGCTAAATTCCTTTTTCAAGGTCCTCTATGTAGCCAAATCCCATAGACAATGGGCAGTTTTAGTCTTTTTTTTTTTTTATTAACATATAATGTATTATTTGTTTCAGGGGTACAGGTCTGTGATTCATCAGTCTTACACAATTCATAGCACTCACCATAGTACTTACCCTCCCCAATGTCCATCACCCAGCCATCCCATCCCCCTACCCCCCTCCACTCCAGCAACCCTCAGTTTCTTTCCTGAGATTAAGAGTCTCTCATGGTTTGTCTCCCTCTCTGGTTTCATCTTGTTTCATTTTTCTGGGCAGTTTTAGTCTTAAGTCAGTTGTTATGACAACTGTGGTTGAGAGTTAGGAGTCACTTTGGGGGAAGTTTTTAAAAATAGTGATGATCTAGAGATTCTGATTTAATTGGTTTCAGGTAAGGTTCAAGCACCAGTATTTTTTTAAAGTTCCTCAGGTGATTCTGTGCACTCAAGGTTGAGAACCATTGCTCTAGGGGACCTCATTCAGTCCCACAGTTTTATGTGTCAACTGTACACTGAGGACTTCCAACATTTCCATCCTAAGCGGTTTTCTCCACCCCTAGGTGCAAACTCCAATCTCCAACTGCCTACTCAATAATTCCACTTGAATACCTAATAGATATCTCAAATTTAACTTATCCAAAAAAATTCTTGATTTCCTACTCTTTCACAAACCTACTCCTCTCTGCAGCTCAGAAAATGACACCACCATCTAGTCATTTGTTCAAAGGCCTAACACCTACAAGTCAATTCTGTTGTTTTCCTCATACTTCATATCCAATCAGTAAATCCTATTGTTTTTACCTACAACATATATCCCATTCTAACCACTTCTCACCACCTCCACCACCATCTTCCTAGTCCAAACCAACCTCATCTCTTGCCTAGCCATCCATGATGATCCCCTGGCCTCCTTATACCTCAAAATCCTCCAATGGATTCCCATCAGATTAGGAAAATAATCCAAATTCTGTAACAAGGCTACAAGACCCCACATTATCTGACCCCATACACACCTCTCCAACCTCATCTATCACTCTCTCCATTCATTACTGGTTTTCTTGTTCTGCTTGTACCAGGGCCTTTGTACATGTACCATCCACCAGATTTTCATGTAGATTATTTCCTCACTTCATTCAGGTCTTTGCTTAAATGTCACCTCAAGAGAAATCTTCCCTACTATATAGTCACCCAAACTCATAAGTCTCTGATAACCCTTTACCCTGTTTAATTTGTTTTTTCACAGCACATTTCATAATATTATATTTGGTTGGTTGGTTGGTTTTACTTGTGTGACAGATACTTCTATTTGTGTCTGTGTCCATCATCCATTCTCTCCTATTAGTAATAGAAACCATTTGGCTCTTTGCTGTCCAATTAAAAGCCTGGCCCCTCTTACCTATGGATGTGACTAAGTTCTGCCAATGAAATATAAAAGTTATTGCTGGAAATCTTAAAATTAGACTTATGTCTACCAAATGTGTTACAAATATTTTTTCCTAGTATATTGTTGCTTATTTAACTTTATGATGGAGTGTTTTTGAAAAAGGGTAATTATTAATTTTATATATTCATATTTATCCATCTTTTCCATTATGGCTTATGGATTTTATGTATCAATTTTTCTAACTGGCCTTCTCTACTCAGAGATTAGAAATATATCTACCTATACTTCTAAAACTTTTGTTTTCATTTTTTAATGCTCAAATCTTTGATCTACTTTGTTTGACTGATTACTTATTTGTTTTCAAAAGACTTGACAGCCTGAGTACTAGAGAGTACTACTTACCTAAACATTCCTATATATCATGCTTTACTTTATCCCTTTAGAAACAAGAATTTAGAATTTGGGTATTAAAATGATTCAAGTTAAAAACAAGAAATGTCAGTATATAAATCACGTCATAACCTGCCTGGAAGGTAGTGAAGGTAAGAAAGAATAAGCCATGCAACATAATGTGCTATGTAATCTCTCTATTTTTAAAAGGCATGTTGAGGAAATCACAAAATCCCTTGAAACCAATATTATCTATAAATTTATCTTACAGCTCACTTCAAAACAAAAGAGCAAAAACTTACATGTATTTTCACCTCAACTTTTCTACCTAAAATACTAAGAAAGGTTAGCATTAAGTAAAAACGTAAAAGAGTAGGTTTTCATCATTTATGAGTTACTTCCACTTAAATATGACTTTTTTTTTTTAAGATTTTATTTATTTATTTGACAGAGAGAGAGACAGCGAGAGAGGGAACATAAGCAGGGGGAGTGGGAGAGAGAGAAGCAGGCTTCCCGCCAAGCAGGGAGCTTGATGCGGGGCTCGATCCCTGGGATCATGACTTGAGCCAAAGGCAGACGCTTAACGACTGAGCCACCCAGGCGCCCCTAAATATGACTTAATAACAAAGGACTGAGCTCTAGCACAGTGAAAGAGATATAGCAAGAAATCCAAAAAAATCTGATGAAAAAGATCTTTACATCACAGCATTTATTAAACTCAGCCTACAAAAGAGTTGACTAAATGCTTGGAGATCTGAGTCTAAATTATCTTAGTAATGGATTGGCCTTGACTTTCACGTATCAGCTGGTATAGAAATAAGTATCAACTTTGCAGACACAGACAATATCTTTTTCACTGGGTACACACTTTCCCAGCACCGAGTTCAGTGTCTGGCAACATAACAGACCCTCAATTTACCTCTACTGGAGGAATGAATTCAACAAACATATGAAAACTATTTCCTGCATTTAATAAATAATTTGCCTATCAGAACCCAGGGAAAACAACGGGATGAGTTTAATTACAAAGTATGGCACAAAGTAGCCTCTCAATAAATTATTATTATGAAAAATAATTGCACAAAAAGATTCACATAACCAAAATACAACTACTAACACTGGTGAGAATTCTAATTGTACAGTAGGTTTTCAAAATTTTTTTTCTTTATGAATGACCGGAGAAGTTTTCAACACACCTAAATATCTAACAAAAAATATAACTAGTCATATAATCTTAATTCCAACATCACATGCTTCATTAAACTTAGTTTCATCACTAAAGTTGGAGTAATAAACATATATTTCATTTTTTTTTTATTTTATTTTTAAGTAAACTCTACATCCAACGCGGGGCTCTAACACGACCTGGAGATCAAGAGTCGCATGCTCTACCGACTGATCCAGCCAGGTATCAACATATATTTCATTTAAATGCCCTAAATAATTTTTAACCCAAAATTGGCTTATAGGTTTAGTGAATATTTTTGGCTGCTACTGAAAAAGGAAATAGCTTTGAGATATATTTACGTACGTCACACACAAATATAAATGTGTATGTATATATGTGTATATATATATTACACATATATAGCATTACTTCTTCTCTTCTGGTATTCTACAGGTGGTGATAAATGTGCACATACACACACACTTGCAATATCCTGAACTGCAAATAGAACACATTCTTGAAACTCATAATCAAAATTAATAAGAGTATGGTGAAGTTGGGTTCTAAATCAATGAATAAGGCATAAATGTCACAAACTTAAAATTGTCCTTTGAAGCACCCTTGAAATTTCATTAGGAAAAGCTACATTAGGAAGCCAATGTCTTATCCTCAGTAGGTCCAATACATACAGCTTTTCTCCCCACATTGAAGTTAATCATGTTTTCTTCAGCTAAGCATTATGTGCATGTTGCTTGCTAGTAGGGAGCCATATGAAAAAAAAAAAAACCTTTAATATTACAATCACATAGAGTTGGATGAGAAACACTTAGAATTGAGATTGTTTTCTTTTTATGCTTATTCTGAGTAATTCCAATGGGGTGGAATAGTACAGGGACCCACTCAAACTTTCTTTTCTCCACCAAGTACATATAAATAAATTCCTGTAAGCTAAATGTGGGGGAAAAAAACCAACTAATCTGTATGAAGCTACTATTTATGACCAGAGACTAATTAGCAAGATTCTTTTTCCCCAAACTGTACATTTGACCCATTTCTATGTCAAATTAATTTAGTAGATCTGAGCAGTATTTTCTCAAAAAGTAGAATTTAAAAGAAAAATCAGAGTCCACGACGAACAGTTAGGGTAAACATTCTTTCTGAAATTCTAGGTATGTGTATGTGTGTATACTTACTACGTTAACATGAAAAATGAATTTATTTTGGGTTGCAATTTTTGAAAGGTTTGAAAAACAGGGCTAATACTATGTTTTTGGGTAATGTGATTTCTAGCTGAGTAAGGAGAAGAACAAATAAAAAAGGTCTAAAAGTGAACTTTTAATTATGCAAATGTTTTTTTAATAAAACAATTGGGAGTTCAATTATTATTTCTCCCAAGTTTCCCCAAGAGCAGGAGTGTGGTTTGACCACAGTTTTGAATGGGATACTGCCAATCTCATCTCACATTACTGGAATGCCTATGATCATCAAACAGTGTCAATATTACAAAAATCTCAAGAACCACCTCTAGCCTAATTATGACCATCTCTATTCTTACATCTGCTAGAGCACTTTAATCATCTTCCTAGTCCATATATTTCCAAGGTCACAAGGGCCGACACCGTATTTGAAACTACATTTTTAAAGAATAGGGAATGGATTTGGGGGATGGGGTCAGTGGGCTGTTTCCAACAGAGTGATTTCCCTAATCAAGTCAGTTATAAAAAGTATCTCAGCTCCCTAGCCAGCTATAACTATGGGATATATAAAGAAAGGGAAAGAGGAAAGTATAGAAGGTATGGGTAAATAGCATCTGAGATTAGGATTTGTCAAAGTAACAAAAGCCTTTATCAGGGGTTAACATCTTTATCCAAGGGTGAGGTGTGTAGATGACAAAATGCTTTAGTTCACTGGTGTCTCTTATTGGTCCTTTGCTCCTTATCCAGTGAAGAACAGAAAATGGGAAAATGAAAAAGAAGCAGTCACATATTATTTCCCCAACCTGTTTAGGCAAACGCATATTCAATTTGAACAAAATTGTCCTGTTTTTACAGCTTTGACTCAATCAGCAAGGACCTACTAAAGGGGCAAAAGAACCCAATAGAACAAACTATGAAAGAGAATCAATTTCATGAATTTTTACTAATCTAAACTGATGATACTGTTCATAAAGTTACCTTGGTTGTTAGCAGTTCCTAATTGGTTCTATCTTGAAGGCAGAGTGATTAAAAGATTTATTGTTGAGTGAATCCCTGACATTTATATCGCCCAACCCTGTCTAAAGGTTCTGGTAAAATCAGAGAAGAGATGGTGGTAAGGATGCAAAACTAAAATGAAATCAAATCTCTTTGAACATGAGTGCAGCCAAGCCATCTTTAATAACTCTACAAATAACAGGCAAGTAAATTAACATAATTGATTTACTAAATGCTTTTCACTGGCAAGAAGACATGAAAATGAAATTTCTCTCTCAAGGACTATAGAATTAGGATAGCTGGTTAATAAACATTAAGCATCATCTACTACGTGTGAAAGTTCCCGGCCTAAGACTCCCTAAAAATTATTGATCTGTGTTTACCACTTAAGTTTAACTTAGGTTGACTTATGAGCAAGTGTGGATTTGAAAATTAAAAACAGGCTCCTTCATCGATAGATTTTATTTTAATAGACGTGTTTCAACTTTCCTATTCAGCATATCAACTCGTGGACTGCACTCAACTCCTCTCCAAGTACCACTTAACAGTCACGACCAGGAACTTCGGCTTGGGGGGTGGGGGCGGTGCGACTGCACGTTTTGGTGGTATCCAAGTGAAGAAGACCAAAACCAGGGCGCCGAGGCGAACCCTGCCCGGCCTGTCCGGAGAGGGGCGGGAGCCCCAGGTCGGGGAGCCGGGCGCTGCCGCTTCCCCCCAGCACCAAGCAGCGGGCCGGGCTGGGTGTGGAAGCCGGGAGGGAGCGCCGCCGGGCGGAGATGGGTGGGTCCCGAACCCGCGCAGCGACGCAGCCTAAGGCAGAGGGAGAGGGGCGCGCCTCCCCACCGGCCCGGCCCCGGCCCCGCTGAGTAGGGGAAAGGCCGGCGGCCACCTCGATACCTGACACAGGGCCAGCTCCTCCTTTAGGCTGCTCAGCTCTTCCTCCAGCAGCTGCGTCCGGGTCACCATCGCCTCCTCTACCGAGATGCCCTCTAGCCGCTTGGACCCCTTGGGCGAGCTGAGGAGGGGAGCCTGAGCCGGAGCTGCCCCCCCTGGCCCTCGCCGGCCCCCTGACCCTTCTTCGCCCCGCCAGCATATATCGTTTTCGTCCACGACGCCCTCCCGCACTGCGCTCGCAAGACCCGAGGTCTCGCTGCGTACTGCGTGTACCACAGTTCCCCGCCCAACACGTGGGGACCAGGGGCCCAACTGTCGCGCTGGGGGCGGAGGGAGCGGTGAGGGCGGCCAGCGCGCCGCCATGGCCGCGGTGGCTAACGGGTCAAGTTCCCTGTTGGAAACTCCACCTCCCCTTCCCCATCCTGGCGAGCCCGGAGCTCCGAGCCACGCATGCGCGAGCCTTTTCCCGCCTCGGCGCGCGGGGTCTCGCGCTCGCGGATCCTGGCCGGCTTTCCGCGGGACGCGCGCCCGGCGCCGGCGCTGGAGTGCGCACGCGCCGTGGCCCAAGGGGCTCAGCCTGTCCCCGGCGCGCGCCACCCAGACAGGCGCTGTCCGAGTCTTCGGTTCCCAACGCCACGCCTGCCCGCCCACCTAAAACCCTACCCGCCACTTAGCGCCTAGCTTACCTCCCACCTCCTACAGTCTTCCTTGACAAGCCCCTTGCCCCAAATGATCCTTAACTGTGAATTCCTCCGCCTTCAAGGCCGCTGCCAACTCGTTTGTCACGTTTCATTGACCGCCCTGGAGTGTTAGTTACACGGCTAATCTCTTCAGCGCTGTTGTAAGCTCCTTGAGGATCAGGGAATAAGTTTTACACTTAAGTGTTTTCTTCACACCCTTTAGCAAAACTGCTTTAGGTACAGCTGACATCCAGCAAGCTGACTGATGTCAGGGAGATGTGGAAAGCCTTGTGTTGAGCTGGGACTATCAGGCGGATTTTCCATTTGAATTATGATCCTTTGCGCACCCTTTGTCTTTTGTTTTGCAAGAGTCATGATTTCCTTTGAGTTTTTATGGCCGCTTCTTTATGCAATTGGCTGAATGTCACAGCGAGTGTGACCCACACGGCCCCACAGTTTGGGTCCTTGGACCAATTTGAAATCAGTAATTCTGAGCTTAAATAAACAAGATCAGCTTTCTTTCTGCCGGCTCATCCCCTTTCTCCCTCCCTCTCTCCCTCTTGGTCTCCCTTTTTCCTTCCTTCCTTCCTTCCTTCCTTCCTTCCTTCCTTCCTTCTTTATAAACTTCAAATAGGCAATAACCATCTTTTTCTTGGCCATTTATAACAAGTCCTACTCGTGATGATTTTAGTAAAGGGATCCACACTGAGCTAGCACTAGAGTTCTACCAAAAGCTAGATTGCTTTCTTCTGCAGAAAGGGTTCCAGAACACAGAGAGATGAGGTGGGGGAAAGGAGAACTGTGGAAGGAGGGAGGTGACTACTTTAACTGATGACCTCTTTATTTAATCAAAATTACTGCTTTCTGCCAGAATTTAGTTAGCACATCAAAAGACACCCTCCCAATTAGAATCCTGCTAAGGCAGGATGAGTGGGCTTCCTTCCCACCAAAGGTAAACACCTCACAAAACTTATAAAAGGATTATGTTAGAAAAAGTACACAAAAGCCTGTCTTAGAAGTAACTCCCATACTGAACATTTATTATATGCTGGGTCCAGGACTAAATGCTATTCATATATGTACTTACTCAATTCTTACATCATGGTAAAATAGATATTATTCCCACTTTACTCGTGAGAAAATTGAGACTTGAGAGATTACTGTACCCTGCCCAATGTCCCACATCTGGTATTAGAAAAGCAGAATATGGATCCACTTAACTCTAAAACCTGTCTCTGATCCCTACCCTTACTCTGTACCTGTCACTTGAAATACAGCATTATGTCTGAGCTTGTGAGATTTCACTGGGTTTAAGATTGGGAATTCTAATCACATAATTCAAAAGGTGTCACAAAATCAATATGAATGCACATTCTTAATGGCTATTTGTTATTCACTCAAAAAGGTATCATTTATCCAATTATAGAAAGATTCTTTTGAAAAACAGTGAAATATCTTCTATTATATACAAGAATAAATATACATACTTGACTCAAAAGAATATCCTGAATCTATGACTAGGTAGACAATTTTTTTTCTTTTTTTCTTTTTGTGGTAAAGTACACATAACATAAAATGTACCCTTATAACCATTTAAAGGGGCTACAAATAAAATATCTTTAAGTATATTCACAGTGTTTGGCAACCATCACCACTATCTAGTTCCAGACTATTTTCACCCGCCCAAACCAAAACCCCATATCCATTATTCACTCCCCATTTCCACTACCCATCTCACCCCTTAGCCTCCAGGTAACCACCAACCTGCGTTCTGTCTCTGTGGATTTGCCTCTTCTGAATATTTCATACAAATGGAACCGTAACATGTGACCTTTTACATCTGGCTTCTTTCACTTAGCATTGTTCTCAAGTTTCATCCATTTTGTAGCATGTATTTACTTCATTTTCTTTTAGCCAAATAATAATCCTTTATACGGGTATACCACAATGTGTTTCTCCATTCATCCTCTGATGGATATTTGGGTTGTTTCCACCTTTTGCCTATTGTGACTGGAGCTGCTATGAACATTCACATATGGGTTATTGTCTAAACACCTATTCTCAATTATTTTATATATATACCTAGGAGTGGAATCGCTGGGTCATATGGTAAGTCTATGTTTAACTTACTGAGGAACTACCAAACTGTTTTCCACAGCGGCTGCACCATTTTACATTTCCACCAACAATGTATGAGAGTTTCAATTTTTCCACATCCTCACCAACACTTGTTATGCTCCCTTTTTTATGGCCATACTAGTGGGTCTGAAGTGGTATCTCAGTATGACTTTGATTTACATTTCCCGAATGACTAATGACATTGATCACCTTTTTATGTGCTTTTTGGACCTTTATCTTTTTTGAAGAAATGTCAATTCAAGTCTTTTGTCCATTTTTTAATTGCATTTTTTATTTATTGTTGAGTTATAAAAGTTCTTCACTGGCAGACAATTTTAAGCATAAAAAATTGCACATTTTCAGAAGGTACATAGGGATTTCTTTCTTGTATTATTTGTAAAAATGACACAAACGTGAAATACTGAATATTAAATCTGTAACTCAGAAAGATAAGTTAGGGACACCTGGGTGGCTCAGTTGGTTGGGCGTCTGCCTTCAGCTCAGGTCATGGTCCTGGACTCCTGGGATCAAGCCCAGTGTTGGGCTCCCTGCTCGGCAGGGAGTCTGTTTCTCCCTCTCCCTCTGCTCCTCTCTCTCTCCCTCACTTTCTCCCTCAAATAAATAAATAAAATCTTAAAAAAAAAAAAAAAAAGAAACCATCGGGACAGTTTTAAAAAAAAAAGTTAAAGATCTATAATACTAACTGAATAAAAATGTCCAAAACAAACAACAATGTCTCTCCTGTGCAATTCTTTGTGCAAATGTTTAAAAGTGATGAGGTCTGTTCTCCAGAAATTAATAATAAAGCCTGCCAGGATGAAATATATTAGAATATAGAAACACATAATTCTCTCCATATCATCATTGTACAGTTGAAATATTGTGGAAAATGAGGTAAATGTGCAAATTAGTACGGTATTTAAATGCATCTCTCATTTGAATTTTAAATACTTATTTCTAACTTCTATTTAAGAAGAGAAATGTATTAGCAGTTTCTCAGCCTTGATGGTTCTTTGTTTCCAGAAAGAATGCCAAATTTTAAGACATTTATTTCTCCTTTACAGATTTGGTATAATCTTTATTCGGTCAGCAGGATTTAATTATTAAATTTTAAACCACTAGTAGGTACTGATAAGACCTTAAATATCATCGATTTTTTTCATATCATTTTGAAATTTATTTCAATTTTTAGGGTTTTACTAAGTGAGTCAAATCAAGAATGGCCTACTGCCCACCTCTTCAACGTTAAAATAGAAACCCACATGCTGAATGTGCCAATGTGACACTTGAGTCAGCAGCAGACATATCTTGTCAGTCTAATATGGACAAATTGCAAGCCAGGAGTTAGTCAAAGAAAACCAAGAAAATTATTTTATGCTTACAATTACTATAATTTTGTTTGAGCGATTCCTGGCAACTATTGATTCCCTGATCAGTCTGAGAATACTCTAGGTCAAGAACATAGGTATCCAAGGATGACATCATCTCTTCCAGTTGTCCCATGTGCTTTCCACACAGTTCAAAAATGATGACCTTACAGAGCTATGACAACAGAATTTCATTTTTCATTTTCATCTTTAGAGATTATATAACAATTCAAAATTATTTAAATAACTGTCTTTTTTCCCTAATAATAGGCTTTTCTAAAATTATCTCCATCGAATCCTAACTCCTGTCGGTATTGTTCTGGGAAAAAACAAACAAACCAGGATGTGTTAGGTTTGAGTAACTTTCTCAGCTTACTTAGCTCAGCAAAATTTGGAATACAATCCCAAATTCCCTGAGGGCTTCAATTGATTTAATACAGAGGGTTGCAGAGTTTCAGCTTATTGTCTTAACATATGACCAAAGTGAGACAACATTCTACCTTTTTTGGCCTAATTTCCTGTACTGCAATTTCCTCCTCCCTAATATATGGGATGGCTCCTAAATGATGAAAGCTTAAAGTGTCTTTTCCTATGTTAATAACTTTTGGAATGGAGGTAAGAATGGGAGCTGGTTGCCAATGGAGCCAACCACAGGATTAGAGGGTTAGACATTTCAGACTCTGATTCCCTTCTTGCTTGGCAAGGTGATCAGTCAGAGGCTCAACAGGAAGTCGATGGCAACTCATATGAAATACTTTGAGGAACAGTTAAAACAGAGACGAATTACAAAGGTCAGGGTAGGATGGAGGGAAAGCCCAAGGGATAATACAATACCTCAAGGCTAATCAAAGGGTGGGAGAGGTTATCACCCTAAACCTGAAGAGATGAGAGGAATGGTACCAGTTAATGGTGCCAGGAGACAGAAAGAACTGTGTACGGAGCGTTGCCTGTTGAGAGGTCCAGACCCAAGAGACAGGGAGCCAGGGGAACAATACTCAAACCTCACTGCTTTCCCTTATCCCATCTCCTATGTTCCCCACTGGGTGAACGCAACCAGTTCTTACAGGGCAGCCCAGCAGGACACAGAGCAGGGTAGAAAAATATCAAGAGACAGTCTGGAGGAGCAAACAGAAGGTGTCCAGCTCAAGAGTCCAATATAACCTAATAAGCAACAACAGGGACATAGTCTGACTAGCATTCTGTTTATAGCCAATATATGATTTAAAATAATAACTCTTGGGGAGCCTGGGTGGCTCAGTCGTTAAGCGTCTGCCTTCGGCTCAGGTCATGATCCCGGGGTCCTGGGATCGAGCCCCGCATTAGGCTCCCTGGTCAGCGGGAAGCCTGCTTCTCCTTCCCCCACTCCCCCTGCTTGTGTTCCCTCTCTCACTGTATCTCTCTGTCAAATAAATAAATCTTTAAAAATATATATAAATAAATAACAACTCTTATATTGTTCTCATGGCAGCTGGCTGGACATTACAACTTAAAAGTCCATAAAGAGGGGCGCCTGGGTGGCTCAGTCGGTTAAGCGGCTGCCTTCGGCTCAGGTCATGATCCCGGGGTCCTGGGATCGAGCCCCGCGTCGGGCTCCCTGCTCGGTGGAGAGTCTGCTTCTCCCTCTCCCTCTGCCTGCCTCTCTGCCTACTTGTGCTCTCTATCTCTCTGTCAAATAAATAAATGAAATCTTTAAAAAAAAAAAAAAGTCCATAAAGAAGAAAAAGGTAAATCACATGTTATAAAGAGGAAACGGAATCCAGGCAAGAGTTAGGTAAAGAGTTCAGGGCTTGTGAACAGAAAAGCACCAAAGGGAATGCATCTACTTTCTTTATTGCCTTCACATTCTACATTAAAACTCAGTTTTCAGAAATTCTAGGCCAGTCTGTCTAATTCAACTAATATATACATATATATATATATATATATATATATATATATATATAATCTCCCAAGATAATACTATTCAATTTGCATTTTGAATCTATTTTATATTTTATATTTTGCATCTCTTTTATCACTTTATCATTCTCACATTTCACACACATATGATTTATTTATGTCACTAAATGGATCGTAAAATCCTAGAAGGCAGAAAATGCCTGTTTTTTTCTGTACCGCATCTGTATACCTGTATTTCTGTATGCCTATCACAATGACCTCAAATAGGAAGCATGTGAGAAATGTCTCTCAACTAGCTCCCTATAAGCCACAGAAACTCTTGCCCCCAGGAATTACTAGACATTCCTTCATTATATCACACATTAGTGGACATTGTTTTGCTATGAACAGGGAATATTTTTATGGATTATATACTATCAAAATTAATATCTGAGGTAAATGGATCACATGCATTCTAACTACTACTATTGGGGAAAATGAGATCGTTAAATCATGGACAAAATGGTTCCTAGTGCCACTAACATTTCTTTTTCCTAAGTGATGCTTCCTGATATAGCAAAATGCCAGGGGAATTAAAGAAGGAAGAAAGGGAGAAAACGCAATCAATTTTGGGACCCCGTTGCCAGAACACTGTTATTCATCCTGTCATCTTTTCAACAAATACGTATTGAACACTACTAGTGATAGAGCAATGAACAGCCATTATCCCAGCTTTGTGGAGTTTATATTCTAGTAGAGAAAAACACATCATAAACAAATAAATATACTTGTTAATTAGTGAAAAGTTATGTAAACAGAAATAAAGCAAGGGGGGAAGAGAAATGACAGTGGTTGGGTACCATTTTAGGTAGAATGGTCAGGGAAAGCATTTCTAATAAGGAGTGCTTCAGCAGATGATAATACTTCGATTAAATGGACAGCCCACCATGCACAATCTGGGAGACTATCCGACCACAGGGAAAGTGAAAGTATAAACAAAAAGCAAAAGCTTATGAGTGAAATCTGAATACCACAATTCCTCATAGATGGCCACATCTACACAAACGCTCTCCCATGAAGTACTTGTTATCCTGGAATCCCAAAGAAACCCATTCCCAAGTGAATGAAAGTATGTACATGGTCAGGGAACAAGTTTTGTGATCCACAGATAAACACCAAATTTCAAGTGGCTTTTACAAATCATTTGGTAAGGGCCACAAAGAAATGTTTTCTGTCTCTCCAGAAACATTTCTTGGAGAAATCAATTGAAATAGGATCATACTAAATGGCATTAATGAAAGAAGAAAGGAGGTGATCTGGAGGGAATAATAGTTACCCACAGATATCCCATGCTGGTTGTAGATTAATAATCAACTAAAGGAGGTTTTCAAATAATGGTACTTAGGTCCCACCTCCAGAGACTCTGATTTAATGGATGTGGTGTGGGGACAAAGCATTGCTATTTTTTTTTGAAGTTCCCCAGATGAGACTAACATGAAGCCAGAATTGAGAATCACTGAGTTAAGCTGTTAAAAAACAGGCTAAGAATTACTTCTGAAATGCAACAGACATCTCACAACTATTCAAAGTGAGTCAGATTATGTATGGAGTACCAATATGTGCTGGAAGCTTAGCACTGGTGACACAGACAAGAAAAGGCAAGCCCGTGCCAAGCTTCAGGAACTCAAATGGGGAAAGGCAACTGACAAAGAATTAAACAACTTTTTAAAAAACAAGATAGTGGGCACCTGGGTGGCTCAGTCGTTGAGCGTCTGCCTTCGGCTCAGGTCATGATCCCAGGGTCCTGGGATCGAGCCCCGCATCGGGCTCCCTGCTCAGCGGGAGGCCTGCTTCTCCCTCTCCCACTCCCCCTGCTTGTGTTCCCTCTCTCACTGTGTCTCTCTCTGTCAAATAAATAAAATCTTAAAAAAAATAAAAATAAAAAAAATAATAAAAACAAGATAGTGTGATAAGTGCTACAAAATAAAAGAAAGTGTGATAAGATAGGGAATATCTGGGTACGAGCTATTTTTGTTACATTGATTAAGAAAAGCCTCTCTGAAGAGTGGAATTTAAGCAGAAACCCTGAAAGATGAGAAAGAACTGACCATTCAGAAAGTCTAAAGAGTGAATGGCAAGACAAAAGCCCTGAGATACAAAGTGGCTTGGTGTGTTCTAAATACAGAGGAGGCAAATATGACTGCACTTAGAGAAAGTGAAAGAAGATGTGGTGTAAGAAGAAGGAAGAAATTTGGATTTTATTCTAAAACTAATAGGAAATCATTGAAGGATTTTAAACAGCGGAGAGATACAATTTCACTACATTACTGAAAGACCACTCTGCTATGGGGAGAATGGATTGTGAGGTTAGAAAAAGGGGAATTGAAACAGGAAGACCAGTGCCAGCAAGAGATGATGGTGGCCTGCACCAAGTTATTTGCAAGGGGAAAAGTAGATATGCTGGAATTAAGACATATTATAAAGATTGAGCCAACAGGATTTGCTGATGGATTGGATGTGGAACAAGAGGGAAAAGCAGGGATCTAGTCAGACTTTCAGTTTTGTGGATTGAATATCTGAATCTTTTGAGGTCCTGAAATGATTGTTGGAGGAACAGGTGTAGAAGCAAGGAATCAGAAGTTCTATTTGGGATTTATTGCATTTGAAATGCCTGGAAGATCTCCAGTTAATGGAAGATATCCATTGGGCAGGCAAATGAACATGCAAATCTGAAGTTCTCAGTGGAGGTTTTCAGCTCAAAAGATACATTTGGGAGTCATCAGCATGACTGGTATCATATGTAGAATTTATGAGGAGAAAGGAGTTAAGTAAATATGCCTGAGACACATGGTGTCCTGAAGGAAAGGCATTAAGGCCTCTTCTCCTTGGAGATTTGACATTATTTTAGATCTTGTGGATTGAGATGTTCTTGATTGAGGTCCAATGGTGAGAAAGGTCCCATCACAGAAGGAACAGTCTGGATTGGTAACTGCAGGCTCAATACTAGAACAAAAGTGTTTGTAGAGTAAGGGCCAGTTCCAACACAGCACATGGCTCATACTGAAGGTTCAACCTGACTCTTGTTGCTGAAGGTACGTTTGGGACAATGGCTGAGCAGATGAATGTAAACCAAAGAGCCGTCAAGGGTGGAAGTCCGTTGTAATTGCTCTTAGTCCCGCAAGAGCTAGAGAGTGTGGGGACCTCCTCCCAGATAGAGGATGAGGGTGGCCTGTGCAGGGTTCTGTCCTAGCAATGGTGCCATTTCCACTTCAGAGAAGAAAGCTGCATCAAACTGTGCAGGGTCCGTTCTCAACCACAGATAAGGCTGCAATGAAAGCAATGACCGCTGGAAATTGGAACCTTTCAAATCCCGAGGAGATTTGCCAGTCCTTCCCTTATCTGGCTGCTGGACTCCGAATGAACGTCTCAGTCAGAGTTAGACTTTGAGCAACTAAAAAGAAAGCCCCTTTTGGACTGGACACATTGCTCATTGAGCTGCTGAGTCTTGAATATTTAATTTGCTTATTATAAGGATAAATGACCTTATTTGTACCTCAAACTAGTGAGGGGCTTCACACTAAATATATAAATATAGAAGTTTATGTTTATCCTTTTTAAAACTATTGAGGCAATACGATTTAGTAGGAGATAAGAGTTTAGATCTGAATTTGAAGCACGGATTTATCACCTATGAATTATTTGACCTTGGGAACATTATCTACACTTAAAATGAGAATTAAAGTAAGTTTCATGATGCACCTGGGTGGCTCAGTCAGTTAAGCGTCTGCCTTCAGTTTAGGTCATGATCCTGGGGTCCTGGGATCGAGCCCTGCGTCTGGCTCCCTGCTCAGCGGGGGTGTCTGCTTCTTCCGTGCCCTCTGCCCCTCCCCCTTGCTCATGTGCTCATGCTCTCTCTCTCTCACTCTCTCTCTCAAATAAATAAAATCTTAAAAAAATAAGTTTCATGAAGTAAAATGAGGATCAAGTGAAAAAACAAAGGTAAAGCACTAAATAGTACCCGTTTCATAGTAAAAGCTCAATAAGTGTTATCATTAACCTCTTATTAAGCATTATTAAGCTATTTACACTATTTAAATTCACCTTGTTAGATTCACCCCATTGTTTTGAATTCATTTTGAATTCTACTCTGCTCAGCTTCATGCCAGCTGATAATTTGATAAATTGCATCACTTATGTCCTCATATAAATATTTTAAAAAATTTACAGAATGGAGCTTCTAGGTCATATTAATTTCTTCCTTTCCTGAATCCATATATGTAATCCCACCCAATTATAGTTCTTGATTGTGCTCTACGTATTTCATATGCCCTCATTTTATCTCCCTAACTACACTGCAATTTCTTGAGGATAAGGATTAGATCTGAATCTTCTTTTTAATTGTCCTACCACATCTTGAACAGTATGAGGCATATAGTAACCAAAAATTACTTATTTATTTATTTATTTATCTATCTATTTATTTATTTTAAATGTTTTGTTTATTTATTCATGAGAGTCAGAGAGAGAGAGAGAGAGGCAGAGGCAGAGGGAGAAGCAGACTCCCCGCCTAGCAGGGAGCCCAATGCGGGACTCGATCCCAGGACCCTGGGATCATGACCTGAGCCGAAGGCAGACGCTTAACCATCTGAGCCACCCAGGTGCCCTCTATTTATTTATTTTTAAAGATTTTATTTATTTAACAGAGAGAGACACAGCGAAAGAGGAAACACAAGCAGGGGGAGTGGGAGAGAGAGAAGCAGGCTTCCCGATGAGCAGAGAGCCCGATGTGGGGCTCGATCCCAGGACCCTGGGATCAAGACCTGAGCCAAAGGCAGATGTTTAATGACTGAGCCACCGTGCACCCCAAAAATTACATATTTATTTATATAAAGATGGTTTTGAGCAGATTTGCTTACAAATATTATTTTCTCCTTTTGGTTTATTGGTCCCTAGAAATGTAATGCACATACACTTACAAAATCCTATCTGTGCACCATAATTTCTCTGTGAATCAGTTTCCTTTGAAAATACTAGACTAGACCAGGCAATCTTTAAAGTCCTTTTCTGGGGTGCCTGAGTGGCTCAGTTGGTTAAGCGACTGCCTTCGGCTCAGGTCATGATCCTGGAGTCCCAGGATCGAGTCCCGCATCGGGCTTCCTGCTCAGCAGGGAGTCTGCTTCTCCCTCTGACCCTCCCCCCTCTCATGTGCTCTCTCTCTCTCATTCTCTCTCTCTCAAATAAATAAATAAATAAATCTTTAAAAAAAAAAAAAAAGTCCTTTTCTGGTCTAAAAATCCCTGATATTATTAAATAAAAATGACAGCACACCTCAAAATTTCCAAAGATAATGAATAATCCATTCATTCATTTATTCAACAAATACTTATTGAAGGCACACTATGTGCCAGACACTTACCTAGGTGCTGGGAAAATAGCAGTGAACAGAACATTGTCTCTAACCTCACAGAGACTTCATTCCAAAGGATTCACTTCATTAAAATCTTCACCAAGGAAACTTTGAAGTCAGAAGGTAGAAATAAACAGGCTATCCATTAGGGTTTTAGTATCTAGAAAGAAATCTTCAACTATAATATTCTCTTTACGTTTTATTCAAAAAGCAAAAAACCCTGGTTCCTAGCCAGCCCATGTATTTCACATTCAATCATTAAGATATGGAAGTCAGAAATAGAGAAGATACCCTTCATTTACTCCACACATCAACATCTGTTCTTTTTTGTCTTGAAAGTATCTCCCATTACCCAGCCCTCCCATCTATTGCTACTGCCCCTGCCTGGTTTAGGCCTTCATTTATTCTAACGCAGATGAGAAAACAGTCTCAGACTGGCCCCCCACCACTGAATAAAACAAGTCATTGCTTGACAAAGGATAGCTCTCATCATAGCACTCTGCTGTTCCAGAAGCCTGGAGGGATCCTTCCATTGCCTTTATAACAAAAACGAAATTCTCTGACCTGAAGGTCAGGCCTTTTACTATCTGGCTTAAAACTGCCCTTTAAAATTATTTCCCTCTACTTTCGCTTACATACTCTATGCTCCAACCAAAATAAACCACATATTTTCCATCCCTTTCTTCCACCCCACACACCTCCTATTTCTGATCTCTGGGTTTTCTGTTCCTTCCATCTGGAATTTCTGCCCTTCCCAGTAGATGCATGGCCACACTAACTATCAGTAGCTTAAAGAGATAGTTATTTTCTCACTTAACAAGAAGCCCAGACTTAGGGAATCCACACGGCTCAACATCATCAGGAGCCCTGGCTCCTTCTAAATTCCTGCACTGTTGAACTAGCAAGCGTTTTTCATCTTCATGAAAACAAGAGCTGTTAAAAACTTCTGGACTTACATCGCCATGCCTCACTGGACAAAGAGGAGTGGAGGAAAAGGAAGCACCTGTGTCATGAAAGCTAAAACTTTCCCAAAATTCCCTGGGAGATTTTCATTGGCTAGACTGTACCCCCTGGCCATGCCTAGGTGAAAGAGAGGTTGGAAGACAAGTTTTTTAACTGAGCGTATCATCACTCCAAACAAACAAACAGAAGAGTTCTCTTAATAAGGAATATGGCGACAGTGGATCACAAGACACCCTTAGCAAGACAGCCTGAAGTGTCCACCATGGCCGGCACCCAATGGTATCAAGCATACATAGTCACATAGGTTTTACTGACAGTGCTTGGGACTCACACTTAGTATGGCTTTGCTTCCACCTTTTCAATTCTAAATAAACAACAAAACCAGGGGCCATCCTGGCTTACAAAGGCACAGCTTACGTGTGATCCTGGCCAGGACCTTGCTTTCCTGCTACTCCATTCCTTCTACTCATCCCACTTCACCAGATGGGAACAACGCCCCTTTGGTGCAGTGTTAATGGTGCCTGGGAGGGAAGCAGAAGGAGATGTGAAAGAGGACTGGAGGGCTAGGATGGGGCAAGACTATGTATGCCATACTTATAAACTATGGACTCTGGTTCTGTTGTTTACATCATTACATTTTTATCAAACATTCAGAATTAGAAAAATATGAAATTCTTCTATTTTATTTTAATTTTTTAAAGATTTATTTATTTATTTGAGAGCGAGTGTGTGCGTGCCCACGTGGGGGGGGCGGGGGGGGGCAGAGGGGAGAGAATCCCAAGCAGATGCCTGCAGAACAAGGAGACTGTCACAGGGCTCGATCTCACAACCCTGAGACCACAACCTGAGCCAAAACCAAGAGTCCGACGCTTAACTGACTGAGCCACCCAGGTGCCCCTAAATTCTTCTATTTTATACCAAATTCGAGTGTCACTCCTAACAGATACTGAGTGTATCTGTTCTCTTTCCTTGTCTCATATCTGAGAAGCTGGGTTCCTACTGTTGAGATGGAACTCAAGAATAATTTCACTTTGTATAAACTATATTTTTATTGTAGTATAATATATATAACATTTATCATTTTAACCATTTTTCTATGTACACTTTAGTAGCATTTAAGTACATTCACAATGTGTTGCAGAATTATGCTTTCCCAGAACTTTCTCATCATCCCAAACAGAAACTCTATACCCTCTAAACAATAAATTTTCCCCCTCCTCTCAGACTCTCTTTATGCTTTCTCTCCATGCATTTGCCCATTCTAGGTGCCTCGCATAAGTGGAATCATACAATATTTGTCCTTTTGTGTCTGATTTATCTTATTTAGCATAATGTTTTCAAAGTTCATTCATGTTGTAGCATGTATCAGAATGTCAATGCTTTTTAATGCTGAACAATATTCCATTGTATGTATACACTACATTTTGTCTATCCATCACAATTGTTTGTTGTTTTTTTAAAGATTTTATTTATTTATTTGACAGAGAGACACAGCGAGAGAGGGAACACAAGCAGGAGGAGTGGCAGAGGGAGAAGCTAGCTTCCCGCTGAGCAGGGAGCCCGATGCGGGGCTCGATCCCAGGACCCTGGGATCTTGACCTGAGCCGAAGGCAGACGCTTAATGACTGAGCCACCCAGGCGCCCCAATCCATCACAATTGTTGATGGCAATTTAGGCTATTTCTACCTTATGGCTATTGTGAATAATGTTGCTATGAACATTGATATAAAAATAGATGTTTGAGTCTTTGCTTTTAATTATTTTGGGAGAAACTTTATCTTAAACAATGCTGAAGTTGTGGTTAAAATAAATCAAGTATGAAACTTTTATGGGGCAATCTCAAAAACTACCAATCACTTGTAACATATTTCTGGACAAAAATAAATTCTAAGTTTTAGATAACTAACAGAAAGAAATCCCTGGTAACTAACATATTGTAAGCTGGCAACATGGTATCTCCTATCTAAGAATTTTAAATTTATCTACAAACCTAAATATAGCTCATTTACATATTTTAGTTCTTTGGCTCTCCAGAACAAGAAGAATGAGGCAACAGATATGATTCTGGGCTAAGCAGTGTCATGGGGAACTGAGTCGCTGTTAACCAGTCCCGTTAACAAAAATGAAATGAAGCTGGGGTCAAGAGTTGGGGCCTATGTTTCTCATGATTTCTTCCACCTGCTGTCTCCCTGGAAACAGATGCAATGCTCAGGGTGAGCCGAGAAATTTGAGGAGCTTGAAGGCTATGAACATTTTAATTTTTGGAGGCTTTACTCTAAATCACATCAAACATATAAAAGGCATCCATGTCCCATATTAAATATGGGAAAAGAGTTGAGATGAAGCTGAGTGGTTGGTACTACTTTTGTAGACAATTAAACATCTATTGATTCTTATTTTCCCATTTTATTTTTGTATTTTGAAGCCAATAAATTATTTTTCAGATCTCAAATATTTTCACTGGCCCTTAAAAATGCATAGGCCATAACCATATAGATAACTTGCTCTGTAGTGAGTCCTGATCTCAAAATAATTCTCATTTGCACACTTACTTCTAACAATACAGCTCTGACCATAACTAATTTTTGGACACTAATGCAATGGCCAGAAGAACAAGCAAACAGAAAAAAAAATTCTGTCTCTATAATTTCTGGGTATGAAATAAAACCATGTTGGTAATCAGAAGTTTCTAGAATTGAGAGTCACAACCTTTTTGAAATAAGCTACAAAATTCCTGACTCCAACCAGCTTCTTGAAAAAGGAAAATGCTGTACAAAAAATCAAGCATTGAAACAAATAACCTCTCCCTACTCCCACATGACCACAAGTAAAGACTCTCTGATTAACAAAGTCTTCTGTTAAAATTCAAAGCTAACTCCTCTCTTAAATTTCTTAAGCATCCATTGTGAATTACTTTAATAGCATAATAAAATTACTTTCTACCTAATACAGAATTGTGGCTTCCAGTTGGGTATTCCCTTGAATGCTGGAGATGTATTTATTTTGTGATTAGCCTTCCATGACTCCAAGCCTTGGCATGACCAGTTCCTACCTTCCTGGAAGATTGTTCTACCACTTTTTAAACTAATAAATGCCTACCCAGCCTCCAAAGCCCAATTTAAATATTAGTGTCTCCACAGCCCTGTGCTGGCTCCCAGAGGCTCCCAGAGTCATGCCCTTTTCTATGTTCCCACAGGACTTACCACATTTTATTTATTTGTTAACATGTTGGCTGCCTGCCACTAGACTTTCAACTTCTGCAGAGCAGAGCCCAAACATCTAGCACAGTTAATTTTATAAAGCAAGTGATTATTTTTGTCTACTATGCATGCGTTATGCTTTGCTAAGGGTGGCAATTATTCTATTAATTCTACCCAGAAAATGAAGACCAAAAAACTGTTTGACCATCTGTTCTCTCTCTTTGTGATGAAACAACATATTTGAGTATGATTTCGGCTAACTTTCTCATTCTTTCATAACAGCTAATTGTTGGTCTTTCCACTTGTCTTAAAGTTTCCATCACCTTGTGGAGATCATTATGATCAGACAATGTTTCAACCGTATCATAAAAAGCTGCTAACATAGCCAAAAGTTTTTCCACTTTTAGATTTCTGGGACGGTGTTTTGGGAGAAGATGTAGTTAGGTGAGTGTAGCTATGTGAGAGCAAGAGTAAGTGGGGGAGAGGTTGATAGAGTGTTATTAGTCTTCTGAGGAAGCTGGTTTATGATGTTCAAAGATCACTCATTGTGTTGTTGATTTCTGAGGGAATAATCAACATTAACTTTCTATTATTATGGCCCTTCAGCTATAAAAATTAAGTAAATTTCATGCAAAGAATTTCCCTATTTAGATAGGAGAAAACTATTCATTGATGAAGATGAGAAAGACTTTCTAGTTTACTACTTCCAGTAAATCCCAGAATCACAGGTAATTACTCCCATCAGGTTCAACTACTATAATTATATTTGCGCCCTCTGCTGTACATGCATGAAATTACAGAAAACTATGTGATAGTTCAAGATTTGTCTACACATTCTTGGTGCTGGCATTTTCCAAAAGCAGGTCTTCAAGAGCATACTTATTTCATTTCAGCTAGGAGACTTTAACATGATGGTGAAATTTTCCCTCCTGTAATTATTGGCTAATCCAAACAGAATAATAAATAGTGCGTCAGACGTAGTCATTATAGGTTTATTATGCTAGGGAAAATATTAATTAAAAGTCTGTAAAATGATTGAAATTACTTTATGATATGTCAATTATTTAAAAGCCAGCCTTTCTTCTATAATCACTGTACACTGATCATTTTCTCCTCGACTTTGCTTTTGTATATCCTCCTGTGTTTATTTAAATCAGAGTCAATTCTGAGACCCATAAACCTTTTTGCTGGCTTATGGCATTCAGTAATTGTTTTATATGACATTTGTTTTGTGCCATTTGATTTGTTTCTATGCCATAAATTAAAAATTTCTGCTTCTGTCTAAATCTTATTAACTGAAAATAATATTAGTAGGCTGAGGCCATAGCTGTAAGCGGTCCTCTGTCAACCACTTATCTTTTTGTTTATCTTTCGTTCCAGGTTATGCAATTTTAAGCATCACACTCACCTTTAAATAATCATTCCACATCTTTAGAGCACCACACTCCATTCAGATTTACATGCTATATCTTAATTTTGTAAATTTTCTCCCTATGAATGAAGAAATATTTAAAATTTCATAGTTCAGAGCAGAAACAAGGATTTGTTTATACATGCTGATGTGGGTAATAATCTGTGAGTCTGAGAAATGAGTGTTTTGAATTTATTTCTTTCTACCTTACAGTGAATTTTTCTCCCTCTAAATCCAGGTATTTAGTTCATATTTATAAGTTTGGTGCAGGTTTAGATGATGTGTAAATCTGTGTTATTAGCCAAATATTTTTCTTTACTTTTAAGAACTATCTTATGTTTAAGATATATGAATATATCTTAGGAAGTAAATTTAATACATTACTTTTCAAAGAAAAAGTATGACAAATATTTTTCAAAACTAGAAAAACCCATTTAAAATCACACTAAATTAAAATGTATAAATAGAACAACAGGACAATGAATGGTTTCAAATATTATTGGACTTTAAATTAATTTCCAAATTTCAGGGAAAATTAAATTAATCTTCAAGTGTAGCTCAATGGACAATGACAATCAAAAAGAAAAGGGGGCTAAGGTGAAAATAAGGAAAATAGTGTTGGAAAATGTTTTATAATGGTATGTTCTATTATCCAGCTACATGTTTTCCCTCTAAATATAATTTTCTGTTTTGGCTGCTTCAACCTAGATAAATATAACTAACTGGAAGGGAAAAACATCACAAATGCTGATAAATAATTTCTAGGTTTACTGCTTTTTATTTCAACACATTGAATTCAGTTTGACAGTAAGATACGTTCTACATTTAAACGTAGGAAACATGCATTTGGATATCAGCATATTATAATAAAGGAGTATTTGTATTTGGGGAGTTTAAAAATAAATTAAAATAGTTTGTTTTCACCAGGGAAGGGGGAACGCCCTAATAAAATGCCATGTGTGACCTGATTACTTCCAACAGTGGTTTCACATAATAGCCAGGCAGCTCTTCCTACACCTACTCATACTCAGAGTTCACCTAGGATGAAAGTTTGTCCCTCGAAGTCTGAAAATTGATTCCAATCTCACAGGGAGACACTGCAGATGGCTGATATTCCAATTCCGAACTTTGTTTTGAAGAAAAATGCTTTCTGAGGCAGATACAGTCTGTATGTTGCTGAAAACAAATGACTGCTAAGAAATTTGAAATGTTAAACCCCATTGACGAAGTAAGCATATTTTTTCAAACAAAGACAAAAACTTATCCCTCTACACTTTCCTGGGAATGATGTGTTTTCATAGTCAATGCATGTGGAATAACTTGAGCAGGAATAACATTAATAAGATATTTCAATTGTTATATAAAATGATGAAATAAATTGATTATTTTATTTTTCCGAAAAGGAAAAAATGATTACATACGTCCTAATTCATATGTAAAGACAGATACAAATGACAAAGATATATTAAAACAGAGATAGCTAGCTGTTAAGTCAAACATCCACTCTCACTTTTTCTTTAGAAACAAACTTGGATGTACGTGAATTATGTGTATGTATGTGTATTTGGGTGTGCAAGCTAATAGACGACAATACACAGCTTTCCTTGAAAGTAGGTATTGTCATATGACTAAAATCAGCCAATAGGTGGATAATCAGGTTATTTGATAATCTAATAAAATTGGGTTCTTATTCTACAAGAAACCCCTTTTATATTAAAACACATAGATAGGCTAAAATCTAAATGACGGAAAAAGATTTATACCATGCAGTCACGAACCAAAAGAAAACTAGAATAGTCATATTAATATGAGAAAAAGTAGAATTCTTTCCCTTCCCCCAGATTTATTGAAATATAACTGACAAATCAAATGGTATATATTTAAAGTATACAATGTGATAATTTGATATGCATCTACATTGTGAATTATTTACCAGCATCAAGCTAATTAACATATCCATCACAGCACATATGTTACTTTTGGAGTGTGTGGTGAGAATGCTTAAGATCTACTCTCTTACAAATTTCAAGTGTACAATACAGTGTTATTAACTATAGTCACCATGCAGTATATTAGAGCCTCATCTTATAACTGAAAGTTTGTACCCTTTGACCAACATTTCATTTCCCCCATCCCTTATCCTCTGGCAAGCACCATTCTCTATTTCTATGAGTTCCACATTTTTTTTCTGTTTTTAGATTCCACATATAAGTGATACTATACAATATTTGTCTTTCTCTGTTTGTCTTATTTCACTTAGCAGAGTGCCCTCTGGTACATCCATATTGTTGCAAATGGTGAGATTTTTTTTTTTTTCAAATGGTGGGATTTTCTTCTTTTTTATGTCTGAATAATATTCCATTATAATGTGATATATGTATCACATTTTCTTTATCCATTCATCCATCCATGGACACTTAAATTGTTTCCACATCTTGACTATTGTGAATAATGTTGAAATGAACATGGGAGTGCAGATTATCTCTTCAAGACCACGACTGCATTTCCTTTAGATATATATCCAGAAATGGGATTGTGGGATCATATGCTGATTTTATTTATAAACTTTTGAGTAATGTCCATACTGTTTTCCATGTCTGTACCAATTTATAATCCAACTAACAGTGCACAAGGGATCCCTTTTCTCCACAACCTCACCAATACTTGTTATCTCTTGTCTTGTTGATGACTGCCATCCTAACGGGAATGAGAGGATATCTCATGGTGGTTTTGACTTGCATTGCCCTGATGATTACTAATGTTAAGCACCTTTCATGTACCTGTTGGCCATCGTATGTCTTCTATGGAAAAATCCAGCTCCTTTGGCAATTTTTAAATTGGATTACTTGGGTTTGGTTTGGTTTTGCTTTTGACTATTGAGTTGTAAGAGTTCTTTATATTTTTTAGTTATTAGCGCCTTATCAGACACATGGTTTGCAAATATTTTATCCGATTCAGTAGGTTGCTTTCTCACTTTGTTGTTTCCTTTGTTGTGCAGAGGCTTTTTAGTTTGGTTTAGTCACACTTGCTTATTTTGGCTTTGGCTGCCTTTTGGTGTCATATCCAAAAACTCATTGTGAAGACCAATGTCAAGAAAGATTTTTCCTGATTTTTCTCCTGGGGCTTTTACAGTTTCAAGTCCTATATTTAAGTCTTTGGTCTATCTTGAGTTTAATTTTTGTGAGCAGTGTAAGACAGAGGTCCAGTTTCATTCGTTTCCATGTGGATATAGTTTTCCCAATACCACTTATTGAAGAGAGTATTCTTTCCCCATTGAGTGTTCTTGGCACTCTTATCGAAGATTAGTTGCCCAGATGTGTGTGGGTTTATTTCTGGATGTTCTATTCTATTCCATTGGTCTATGTGTCTGTTTTTATGCCAGTATATGCTGTTTTGATTACTATAGCTTTGTAATATAGTTTGAAATCTGAAAGCACGACACTTCCTGCTTTGTTCTTCTTTCTCAGGATTGGTTTGGCTATTCAGGATCTTTTGTGTGTCCATACAAGTTTTAGAAGTGTTTTTTCTATTTCTGTGAAAAATGCTATTGAATTTTGATAGTGATTACTTTGAATCTATAGATTACTTTGGTAGTCTACAAACACTTTAACAACATAATTCTTCTACTTTAAGAAAATGCAATATCTTTCTTTTTTGTGTGCCTTTTTCAATTTCTATCATTAATGTTTTATAGTTTTCAGTGTGCAGGTCTTTTACCTCCTTGGAAATTTATTCCTAAGTATTTTATTGTTTTTGATGATATTGTAAATAGGATTTTCTTACTTCCTCTTTAAGATAGTTCAGTGTTAGTGTATAGAAATACAACTGAATTTTGTATGATAACTTTGTATCCTGAAACTTCACTGAACTAATTTACCAGTTTTTTATATAGAATTTTCTATATATAAGATTATGTAATCTGCAGAGACAATTTTACTTCTTTCTTTCCTATTTGAGCCTTTTATTTCTTTTCTTGCCTAACTGCTCTAGCTAGTACTTCTAATATTGTGTTGAACAGAAATGTCAAGAGTGGGCATTCTTTTCTTGTTCCTAATCTTAGAGGAAAGTTTTCAACTTTTCACCATTGTGTATGATGTTAGCTGTGGGCTTTTCATATATGGTCTTTATTATGTTGAAATACATTCCTTCCATGCTTAATTTGTTGAGAGTTTTTAATGAAAGGATGTTGAATACTGCCCAATGCTTTTTCTGCATCTATTGAAATGATCATGTGATTTCTATCCTTCATTCTGTTAATGTGGTGTATCAATACATGGATTATTGAAACATCCTTGCATCCCAGAGATAAATCCTGCCTCATGATGTATGATCCTTTTAATGTACAGTTTAATTCAGTTTGCTAGGATTTTATTAAGGACTTTTTAAATCTATATTCATCAGAGATATTGATCTATAGTTTTTTTTATAGTGTCCTTGTCTGCTAATGCTGGCCTTGTAAAATGAGCTTAGAAGTGTTTCTTCCTCTTCATTGTTTTAGAATAGTTTGAGAAGGTTTGGCATCAATTCTTCTTTAAATATTTGGAAGAATTCACCAGTGAAACCATCTGCATCTGGGGTTTTCTTCACTGGGGGACTTTTGATTACCGATTCAAAATCCTTACCAGTTATAGGTCTATTCAGATTTTCTATTTCTTCCTGATTCAGTCTTGGTAGGTTGTATGTTTCTAGGAATCCAATCATTTCTTCTAAGTTATCCAGTTTGTTGGCATATAATTATTGACAGTAGTCTCTTATGATACTATGTATTTCTGTGGTATTATTGTGTGCTGACTGGATAACTACAAATGACTTGTCTTGGAGTTCATGGATTCTTTCTTCTGCTGATCTTGCCTGTTGTTGAAGCTCTCTATTATAGTCTTCATTTCTTGTATTCTTCAGCTTCAGAATTTCTGTTTTTTTCTCTCTGTTGAAACTCTTGTTTTGTTTGTATATTGTTTTCTTCATTTCATTGAGTTCTCTCTGTTCTTTTGTAGCTCACTGAACTTCCTTAATATAATTATCTTAAATTATTTGTCAGGCCATTTGTAGATTTCCATTTCTTTTTGGTCCTTTGCTGGAAAACTATTGTGTTCCTTTTGTGGAGTCATATTTCTTTGATCTTTTGTGTTCTTTGAAGTTTCCACTGATGTCTTTACATTTGAAGAAGCATCACCTCCTCCAGTCTTCCTGACTGCTCTGGGAGAGATATACCTTCACCTGTCAATCTGTTTAGAGATTCTGAGGCTTTCTCACACCTTTGCTATGGATGTGACTAACTCACACTTCCTGTTCCTTCTTGGGGGAATTCTTAAAATTGTATGCCTTCTCTCAGTCTTGCAAAACCTGGCTGGATGCTTTGAACTTCCTGTTTGTTTTCTCTAGAGCAGTGCCCTGAAATGTCAAGTTTGTGAACATTTTCCTAATCCCATGGTCTGGCTCACTTTCTTCACTTGTTTGCTGATTGCCTCTAAAGGCTCACTCTTGCCATCCATGGAAGCCCACACTGGGAGCTAGACACAGAGGGTGGGGAAGGGGAGAGTGAGGGGTGTGAGTGAGGCACACAGAGCAATAAAGGCTCCTGTGGGCCAGCTGGGGGGTCCACAGACAAGGAGTCCACCAGTGGGTAGTGGGCAAGTCTCTTGGTGGATATGATGAATCAGTTAGTAGGAAGAACTGTGAAACAGTTAGTAGTGTCCCTTTGATGAACTCTGAGCTCTGGCTACTGTCTCCCAGCCTCTCCTAGCCCAGTAGATTTTGTAGATTATCCCAGTAAAGAAGGAGGAAGAAAGAAGTGGGCCTCTTGGCTGTGTCCTGCATAGCTGGAGAAGCCTAGCTCTCGCTTTCTTTTGTGGAAAAAATCATGGGCTGTCGAGGTCTTTCCTGGCACTGAGCCATGCTGCTTTGGGGGAGAAGGGATATGGGCAAAATGTAACTGTTTCTTTTATCCTCTTCAGTGCATCTACTCTGGAATTTTTTTGCCTCAAGAGTGTGCTGGAACTTCTCCACTGGACTCCTAGACTCTCACAAAGGCACTTTCATCCCTGGGTAATTGTCAGAATTGATGCTCTGTGGTAGGGCTATAGTAGAGTACTCCTATTCCACCATCTTGCTGATGTCACTCCAGAAAAATACAATTCTGAAGAAGAAAAATTTCCAGGGATAAAAAGGGACATTCCCATGATAAAGGGGCTAATGCACCAAGAATGCATAGCTATCCTAAATGTAAATGCACTTAACAAAAGATCTTCAAAATACATAAAGCAAAAAATGGTAGAACTGAAAGTAGAAATAGAAAAACTCGCCATGAAAGTTGGAGATTTTAACACCCCTCTCTTTGTAATTTAAGGAATGATTAGACAGAAATCAGTAAGGACATACAATACCTAAAACCACCATCAACCAGATTGACTTAATTATAATTTTTAGACCTCTTGACCCAATAACAGCTGAATAAACATTTTTTTAAAGTGCACATGAAACATTATAAAAATAGACCATATCTTCTGTCATAAAACAAACCTTAACAAATTTAAAGAAAATAAAAACACAGAAAGTATGTTTTCTGACCATAGTGGAGTTAAACTAGAAGTAAATAACAAAAAGATATTTGGAAATTCCCCAAATATTTGGAAATTACACAACAAATTTCTAAACAATCCACTGGTCAAAGAGGAAGTCTCAAGAATATTAGGAAATATATTAAAGTGAATAAAAAATGAAAATACAACATATCAAAATTGTGGGATGCACCAAAGCAATACTTAGAGGAAAATTTATACCATTAAATGCATATGTTATGAAGGAATAGAGATGTCAAATAAAAAAATCTAATATTCCATCTTAGTAAACAAACAAAAAAAACCCAAAAAACAAAAAAGAGAGAGAGAGAGAAAATTAAACTTCAGCAAGCAGAAGTAAAGAAATGACAAAGATAGTAAGGTGTTTTTCTACATGGAAACCCCCAAAGAATTTACAAAAAACTAAATGAGTTAGCAAGGTCACAGAATATAAGGTCAGATATACAAAAATATGCAAGTCAATTTACATAAACATAATTATGTCTCTATATACTAGCAATAAACAATTGGAAACCAAACTTTAAAAAGTACCATTTAAAATAGCTCAAAAAATTCAGTACTTAAGAATCTTAAGAAAGATGTATAGGGTCTGTATGCTGAGGACTACAAAATGCTGATTAAAGAAATCAAAGACCTAAATGAGCTGATAAAAATACCATGCTCAGGGGTGCCTGGGTGGCTCAGTCGTTAAGCGTCTGCCTTCGGCTTAGGTCATGATCCCAGGGCCCTGGGATCAAGCCCTGCATTGGGCTCCCTGCTCGGCGGGAAGCCTGCTTCTCCCTCTCCCACTCCCCCTGCTTGTGTTCCTGTTCTCGCTATCTCTCTCTCTGTCAAATAAATAAATAAAATGTTAAAAAAAATACCATGCTCATAATTTAAAACACTCAATATAGTTAATTTATCAATAATTCCTAAATTTATCTGTAGACTTAACACAGGGACACCTGGGTGGCTCAGTCAGTTAAGAGTCTGCCTTTGGCTCAGCTCATGATCCTGGAGTCCCGGGATGGAGCCCCACATCAGGCTCCCTGCTCACTGGGGAGTTTGCTTCTCCCTCTGCCCCTCACCTCACTTTCATGCTCTCTCTCACTCTCTCTCTCTCAAATAAATAGATAAAATCTTTTAAAAATTAAAAAAAAAAGACTTAACACAATTTCAATCAAAAGCCCCACAGGATTTTTTGTAGATATAGACAAGCTGGTTCTAAAATTTATATGAAAGGCAAATGAATTAAAATAACAAATATAATTATGAAAAATAAGAACAAACTTGGAAGACACACTACCCAACTTTAAGTCTTACTATAAAACTACAACAAACAAGACTATATTGTAATGGTGAAAGTATAGACCACAGATCAAAGGAACAGAAAATATATCTAGAAGTAGACTCATATAAACATGATCAACCAATTGCTGACAAAGGAGAAAAGTTAATTCAATGGAAAAAAAAATAGTCTTCTCAATAAATTTTGCTAATTTTTTGAACAACTGAATATACATTGGTTAAAAAAGGAACCTCAACTGATACCTCACACATTTGACAAAAATTAGCTCAAAATGTACCATAGACTTAAATATAAAATATAAAACTATAAATCTTTTAGAAGAAAACAGGAGAAAATCATTGTGACCTTAGGTTAGGAAAATAGTTTTAAGATATGCCATAAGAGGCCCTATCAATTAAGAAATATTTGATAAATTAAATTTCATCAAAATTAAAAACTTTTATCTGTGAAATACACTATTAAGAGAATAAAAAGATAAGCTACAGGCTGGGAGAAAAAAATTGCAAATCACATATCTAACAAAGGACTTCAAGAGAGAAAAGAAAAAGAATTCTCTCAATTCAATAATGAGAAAATAACTCAATTTGAAAATTAGGCAAAATATTTGAACACACTTCACCAAAGAAAAATGCAAATGGCCATAAATAAATAAAAAGATGCTCAACATTGTTGGCCATCAATGAATATTAAAACACAATGAATCCAAATCAAAATCCCAACAAGTTATTCTGTGGATATTAACAAACTGATTCCAATATTTATATGGAGAGGCAAAAGACCCAGAACTGTCAACATAATATTGAAGGAGAACAAAATCAGACGACTGATACCACTCAATTTTAAGACTTATTATAATGGTCGCCTGGGTGGCTCAGTCATTAAGGGTCTGCCTTCGGCTCAGGTCATGATCCCAGGGTCCTGGGATCAAGCTCCTCATCAGGCTCCTTGCTCGGTGGGAAGCCTGCTTCTCCCTCTTCCATTCCCCCTGCTTGTGTTCCCTCTCTCTCTCTGTGTCTCTCTCTGTCAAATAAATAAGTAAAAATCTTTAAAAGTAAAAATAAATAAAAATTATCTTAAAAAAAAAGACTTACTACAAGACTACAGTAATCAAGACAGCATGGCATTGATGAAATAATAGACAGATGAATGGGACAGAATAGATGGCCCAGAAATAGACGCACGTAATATAATCAGATGATCTTTGACAAAAGAGGAAAAGCAACACAACAGAGAAAAGATAGCCTTTTCAACAAATGGTTGAACAACTGGACGTCCATCTGCAAAAAAATGAATTTAGACACACGCTGTATGCCCTTCATAAAAATTCACTCAAATGGATCATAAACCTAAATGTAAAATGCAAAGCTATAAAACTGCTAGAAGATAACATAGAAGAAAACCTATGACGATTACCTCTTACATACAAAGGCAAAATAGATGAAGGAAATAATTGATAAGCAAGACTTCTTTAAAATGAAAAACTACTTTGCAAAGACACTATCAAGAATGAGCAGACAAGCCACAGATTAGGAGAAAAATATTTGCAAAAGATATAACTGATAAAGGATTATTATACAAAGAACTCTTAAAACTCAACAATAAAACTAACAACATGATTTTAAAATGGGCAAAAGACCCTGAACAGACGCACACTAACAAACATAAACAGATGGCAAATAAGCCTATGAAAAGATGACCAGTATCAAATGTCACTAGAGAGTTGTGAATTAAAACAACAAGATGCCATTATACACATATTAGAATGACCAAACTCCCAAGCACTGACAATACCAAATATTACCATTTGGTGGAGCGACAAGAACTCTCATTCATTGCTGATGGGAATGCAAAATGTTATAGCCACTTTGGAAGACAATTGGTGGTTTCTTACAAAACTGAATATCCTCTTACCCTATGATCCAGCAGTCATGCACATTGGTATTTATCCAAATTAGCTGAAAACCTATGTCCATACAAAAATCTGTACTCAGATGTTTATAGCAGCTTTATTCATAACTGCCCAAACTTGGAAATAACCAAGTTTTCCTTCAGGAGGTAAACAGATGAATAAACTGTGGTACATCCAAATATTTCAGCTCTAAAAAGCAATGGGCTATAAAACCATGAGCAGACACGAGAGACCTCAGTGCATATTACTAAGTGAAAAAAGCCAATCTGGAAAGGCCACATACTTTATGATTCCAACTATATGATATTCTGGAGAAGGTAAAACTAATGGAGACAGTAAAAAGATCAGTGGTTGCCCAGGGTTGAGGGGAGGGAGGGATGAAGAGGCAGAGCGCAGAGAATTTTCTGGGCAGGGAAACTATTCTGAATGAAACTATAATGGTGAAAACATGCCATTATACATTTTTCCAAACCCATATAATGTACAACACCAAGAGAGAATCCTAATGTATGAACTATGGGCTTTAGTTAATACTATTGTATCAATAGTGACTCATCAATTGTAACAAATGTACCACACTAATGCCAGATGTTAATAAGAAGAAAAACTGAGGGGGAAGGGGTTTTATATGGGAACTCAGTGTACTTTCCACTCAATTTTCTTATCAACCTAAAACTTCTCTTAAATATAGTCTATTCATTATTTTTTAAAGATAATTTAGGGGCACCTATTGGGTGGCTCAGTTGGTGGAGTGTCCAACTTTTGATTTTGGCTCAGGTCATGATCTCAGGGTTGTGAGATCTAGCCCCATGTTGGGCTTTGCACTCAGCACAGAGTCTGCTTGGGTTTCTCTCCCTCTGCCCCTTCCCCCACTCACTCTCTCTCTCTCTCAAATCTTCAAAAAACCCAACAATTTAGAGTCTCACAAAATTTTATTTGTAATAGCCAAACCTGGAAACATTCAGGTGTCCTTTAATGAGTGAAACGTTAAGCCAACTGTGCTACATTTATTCTATGGAATGATACTCAGTAATAAAAAGGAACAAACTATTGATATATATACAACTTAGATGAATCTAAAAGAAATTATGCTGAAAGAAAATAGTCAATCTCAAAAAGTTATATACTATATAATTCCATTTATATATCATTCTTAAAAGGACAAAATGATAGAAATGAAGATCAGATTAGTGGTTACCAGGGGTTAGGGATGGTAGAGAAAGTGTTCCTCAAAAACTTAAAAATAGAACTACCTTACGATCCAGCAATTGCACTATTTGGTATGTACCCAAAGAATACAAGAACACTAGTTCAAAGGAAACATGCACCCCTATAATTACAGCAGCATTATTTATAATAACCAAGATATGGAAGCAGCCCAAGTGTCCATCAATTGATGTATGGATAAAGAAGGTGTGGTGAATATATATAATATATGGATTAGTTATTACTATATATAATATAATGGATTAGTATATATATTATATATATGTGCATATATATAATGGAATATTACTCAGCCATAAAAAAGAATGAAATCCTGCCATTTGCAATGACACTGATGGAGCTAGAGGGTATAATGCTAAGCAAAATAAGTCAGAGAAAGACAAATACCATATGATTTCACTCATATGTGGAATTTAAGAAACAAAACAAATGCACATAAGGGGAGAAAAAAGAGAGGGAAACCAAGAAACAAGACTCTTAACTACAGAGAATAAACTGATGGTTGCCAGAGGGGAGGTGGGTGGGGTGATGGGTTAAACAGGTGATTGGGATTTAGGAGTGTACTTGTGATGAGCACCAGGTGATGTATGGAAATGTTGAATTAGTATATTGGGCACCTGAAACAAATATAATACTGTATGTTAACTAACTGGAATTAAAATAAAACTTAAAAAGAAAAAAGAAATTAAAATATTCAGCACTCCTATTCATCAATAGGCACAATAAAGGCAGTGAAAAGATAGCCACAAATTAGAAGATATTGGCCTTACCTACAATGGATTAGTATATAGACCATATAAAGAATGAATAAGAAATTTTTAGAGATTTTTTTTAAAGATTTTATTTATTTATTTGACAGAGAGAGAGAGCACAAGCAGGGGAAACGGCAGGCAGAGGGAGAGGGAGAAGCAGGCTCCCCACTGAGCAGGGAGCCCGATGTGGGGCTCGATCCCAGGACCCTGATATCATGACCTGAGCCAAAGGCAGCTGCTTAACCAACTGAGCCACCCAGATGCCCTGAATAAGAAAATTTTTAAATTACCAATAATCCAATAGAAAAATGGAAGACATTTCATGTAAAATTAGTATATAGACTATATAAAGAATGAGTATCTTTAAAATTATCAATAATCCAGTAGAAAAATGGCAAAGATGGAAGGAAAGATGGTGGAGGAGTAGGGGACCCTATTTCAACTGGTCCCTGGAATTGAGCTGGATATCTACCAGACCACTCTGAGCACCCACAAAACCAGCCTGAGATGTAAGAAGATCTGGATCTCTACAAACAGAATATCGCAGGCGGTTGGTTTTGAGGTACGAAGCAGGGAGCCCTGATTCCGCAGGCAGATATCGGAGGATAAACGGCAGCGGGAGGGAGCCTGGCCGTGGGGATCCTACACCGCCGGTGAGCAACAGCCTCGCCTACTGCGGATGGGGCACAGACTCGCAGACCGGTAGTGGTGGGGAAAGGACTTTAGGGCAACCCCCGGGGCAGAAACCCGGAGCGGTGGGGTCGCACCTGCGAACTGCAGCCCCCGGGAGGGAAATCCGGAGCAGTGGGGTCGTGCTGGCGAACTGGGAGCAGCTGGCGGTTTTAGAAGCACAAAGGGCAGAGACGTGCCCCGACCTGGAGGCAGGACTGGGGGCGCTGTGGAGGGGCGCACAACCCAGGACGCGGCAGTTTATAGCAGCATGGACAGAAACGGAGACAGTGTGGCCTGCAGAGCTCACTGAAGAACAGACTGAGGTCTCTCTGCTCCGAGGCAGAGGGTTGGAAATGGTCTCTTCTGCTCTGACTCGTGGAAGACACATGGAAAGCCGCCAGGGAAAGCCGCCAGAGAACAAAAGCCCCCAAAACTGATTCCCGCTGAGCCCATACCCTGCCACAGCGGGGCAGGGCAACTCCGCCCAAACAGGGTTGCCTGAGTAACAGCGCGGCAGGCCCCTCCCCCAGAAGACAGGCTGGGAAAACAAGAGGCCAGCAACCCTAAGATCCCAAGAAAACAGGTGCATCTTGCTTGGGTTCTGGTCAATAATTTGGACTCTGTACATTCCCTCAAACACCCATCAACAGAATGACTAGGAGGAGGAACCCCCAAAATAGAAAAGACTCAGAGATTATGACTTATGCTGCAGATTTACAAATGGATGCAGATATAACCAAGATGTCGGAGATGGAATTCAGGCTAGCAATTGTGAAGACAATGGCTAGAATGGAGAAATCAATTAATGACAACATAGAGTCTGTAAGGGCAGAAATGAAAGCTGAATTGACAGAACTTAAAAATGCTATCAATGAGATCCAATCCCATCTAAATAATCTTAACAGCTAGGGTAAGTGAGGCAGAAGAACGAATAAGCGACCTGGAAGACAATATAATAGATAAAAAGGGAAAAGAGGAGGCCAGGGAAAAACAACTCAGAATCCATGAAAATAGAATCAGAGAAATAAGTGATACCATGAACCGTTCCAATGTCAGAATAATAGGAATCCTGGAGGGAGTGGAGAGAGTGAGAGGACTAGAAGATGTATTTGAGCAAACCATAGCTGAGAACTTCCCTAATCTGGGGAATGAAATAATCATTCGCATCCTAGAGGCAGAGAGGACCCCTCCCAAGATCAAGGAAAACAGGCCAACACACCCCAGCATGTAATAGTAAAACTTGCAAATCTTAGAACCAAGGAAACCATCTTAAGGGCACTTAGGGGGAAGAGATTCCTTACGTACAGAGGGAGGAACATCAGAATAACGTCAGACCTATCCACAGAGACCTGGCAAGCCAGAAAGGCGTGGCAAGACATATTCAGGGTACTAAATGAGAAGAACATGCAGCCAAGAATACTTTATCCGGCAAGGCTGTCATTTATGAAGAGATGCAGAGCTTCCACGACCGGCAGAAACTGAAAGAATATGTGACCACTAAGCCAGCCTGGCAAGAAATATGAAAGGGGGTTCTATAAAAGGAGAAAGACCCCAAGAGTGATATACAACAGAAATTTATAGGGACAGTCTATAAAAACAACATCTTTGGGTGCCTGGGTGGCTCAGTTGGTTAAGTGACTGCCTTCGGCTCAGGTCATGATCCTGGAGTCCCGGGATCGAGTCCCACATCGGGCTCCCTGCTCGGTGGGGAGTCTGCTTCTCCCTCTGACCCTCCCCCCTCTCATGCTCTCTCTCTCTCTATCTCATTCTCTCTTTCAAATAAATAAATAAAATCTTAAAAAAAAAAACAAAACATCTTCACAGGCAACATGATGACAATTAATTCATATCTTTCAATAATCACTCTCAACGTGAATGGCCTAAATGCTCCCATAAAACGGCACAGGGTTGCAGATTGGATAAAAAGACAGGACCGATCCATATGCTGCCTACAAGAGACTCATTTTGAACCTAAAGATACATCCAGACTGAAAGTGAAGGGATGGAGATCTATCTTCCATGCCAGCGGACCTCAAAAGAAAGCTGGGGTGGCAATTCTTATATCAGACAAATTAGATTTTAAACTAAAGTCTGTAATTAGAGACACAGAAGGACACGATATCATTCTTAAAGGATCTATCCAACAAGATCTAACAGTTGTAAATATCTATGCCCCCAACATGGGAGCAGCCATCTACATAAGCCAACTGTTAACCAAAATAAAGAGTCATATTGATAACAATAAGTTAATTGTAGGAGACCTCAATACTCCACTCTCAGCAATGGACAGATCATCTAAGCAGAAAATCAACAAGGAAACAAGAGCTTTGAATGATACATTGGGCCAGATGGACCTCATAGATATTTACAGAACATTCCACCCTAAAACAACAGAATACTCATTCTTCTCAAGCGCACATGGAACTTTGTCCAGAATAGACCACATACTGGGTCACAAATCAGGTCTCAACCGATACCAAAAGATTGAGATTATTCCCTGCATATTCTCAGACCACAATGCTTTAAAACTGGAACTCAATCACAAGAAAAAATTTGGCAGAAATTCAAACCCTTGGAAGCTAAAGACCACTCTGCTCAAGAATGTTTGGGTCAACCAGGAAATCAAAGAAGAACTTAAACAATTCATGGAAATCAATGAGAATGAAAACACATTGGTCCAAAACCTATGGGATACTGCAAAGGCGGTCCTAAGGGGGAAATACATAGCCATCCAAGCCTCACTCAAAAAAATAGAAAAATCCCGAATTCACCAACTAACTCTACACCTTAAAGGACTAGAGAAAAAGCAACAAACGATGCCTAAGCCACGCATTTGAAGAGAAATAATTAAAATTAAAGCAAAGATCAATGAATTAGAAACCAGAAACACAGTAGATCAGATCAACGAAACTAGAAGTTGGTTCTTTGAAAGAATTAATAAGATCGATAAACCACTGGCCAGACTTATGCAAAAGAAAAGAGAAAGGACCCAAATTAATAAAATTATGAATGGAAGGGGAGAGATCATGACTAACACCAAGGGAATAGAAACAATTATTAGAAATTATTATCAACAACTATATGCCAATAAACTGAGCAATCTGGATGAAATGGAGGCCTTCCTGGAAACCTATAAGCTGCCAAGACTGAAACAGGAAGAAATTGACAACCTGAATAGGCCAATAACCAGTAATGAGATTGAAGCAGTGATCAAAAACCTCCCAAAAAACAAGAGTCCAGGGCCTGATGGATTCCCTGGGGAATTCTACCAAACATTCAAAGAAGAAATAATACTTATTCTACTGAAGTTGTTTCAAAAAATAGAAACAGAAGGAAAACTTCCAAACTCATTCTATGAGGCCAGCATTACCTTAATCCCCAAACCAGGCAAAGACCCCATCAAAAAGGAGAATTTCAGACTGATATCCCTGATGAATATGGATTCCAAAATTCTCAACAAAATCCTAGCTAATAGGATCCAACAATACATTAAAAGGATCATCCACCACGACCAAGTGGGATTTATCCCCGGGATGCAAGCGTGGTTCAACATTCGCAAATCAATCAGTGTGATAGAACACATTAATAAGAGGAGGGAGAAGAACCATACGGTCCTCTCAATTGATGCAGAAAAAGCATTTGACAAAATACAACATCCTTTCCTGATTAAAACTCTTCAGAGTATAGGGATAGAGGGAATATTCCTCAAGTTCATAAAATCCATCTATGAAAAACCCACAGCGAATATCATCCTCAATGGGGAAAAGCTGAGAGCCTTTCCCTTAAGATCAGGAACATGTCAAGGATGCCCACTCTTGCCACTATTGTTCAACATAGTACTAGAAGTCCTAGCAACAGCAATCAGACAACAAAAAGAAATAAAAGGTATTCAAATTGGCAAAGAAGAAGTCAAACTCTCTCTTTATGTGGAAAACCCAAAAGACTCCACCCCCAAATTACTAGAACTCATACAGCAATTCAGTAATGTGGCAGGATACAAAATCAATGCACAGAAATCAGTTGCTTTCTTATACACTAACAACGCAACTGTAGAAAGAGAAATTAGAGAAACGATTCCATTTACAATAGCACCAAAAACCATAAGATACCTCGGAATAAACCTAACCAAAGAGGTAAAGGATCTATACTCTAGGAACTACAAAACACTCATGAAAGAAATTGAAGAAGACACAAAAAGATGGAAAAATATTCCATGCTCATGGATCGGAAGAATAAACATTGTTAAAATGTCTATGCTACCCAGAGCAATCTATACCTTCAATGCCATCCCGATCAAAATTCCAATGACATTTTTCAAAGTGCTGGAACAAACAATCCTAAAATTTGTATGGAATCAGAAAAGACCCTGAATCGCCAAGGAAATGTTGAAAAAGAAAAACAAAGCTGGGGGCATCACGTTGCCCAATTTCAAGCTATATTACAAAGCTGTGATCACCAAGACAGCATGGTACTGGCACAAAAACAGACATATAGACCAATGGAACAGAATAGAGAACCCAGATATGGACCCTCAACTCTATGGTCAAATAATCTTTGACAAAGCAGGAAAAAACATGCAATGGAAAAAAGACAGTCTCTTCAATAAATGGTGCTGGGAAAATTGGACAGCCACATGCAGAAGAATGAAACTTGACCATTCTCTAACACCATTCACAAAGATAAACTCAAGTGGATGAAAGACCTCAATGTGAGACAGGAATCCATCAAAATCCTAGAGGAGAACATAGGCAGTAACCTCTTTGACATCGCCCACAGCAACTTCTTTCAAGATACATCTCCAAAAGCTAGTGAAACAAAAGCAAAAATGAACTTTTGGGACTTCATCAAGATAAAAAGCTTCTGCACAGCAAAGGAAACAGTCAACAAAACAAAGAGGCAACCCACAGAATGGGAGAAGATATTTGCAAATGACACTACAGATAAAGGGCTGGTATCCAAGATCTATAAAGAACTTCTCAAACTCAACACCCAAAAACAAATAATCAAGTCAAAAAGTGGGCAGAAGATATGAAAAGACGCTTCTCTGAAGAAGACAAACAAATGGCTAAGAGACACATGAAAAAGTGTTCATCATCATTAGCCATCAGGGAAATCCAAATCAAAACCACATTGAGATACCACCTTACACCAGTTAGAATGGCCAAAATGGACAGGGAAAGAAACAACAAATGTTGGAGAGGTTGTGGAGAAAGGGGAACCCTCTTACACTGTTGGTGGGAATGCAAGTTGGTACAGCCACTTTGGAAAACAGTGTGGAGGTTCCTCAAAAGTTTAAAAATAGAGCTACCCTATGACCCAGCAATTGCACTCCTGGGTATTTACCCCAAAGACACAGATGTAGTGAAAAGAAGGGCCATATGCACCCCAATGTTCATGGCAGCAATGTCCGCAATAGCCAAACTGTGGAAAGAGCCAAGATGCCCTTCAGCAGATGAATGGATAAAGAAGATGTGGTCCATATATACAATGGAATATTACTCAGCCATCAGAAAGGATGAATACCCAACTTTTACATCAACATGGATGGGACTGGAGGAGATTATGCTAAGTGAAATAAGTCAAGCTGAGAAAGTCAATTATCACATGGTTTCACTTATTTGTGGAACATAAGGAATAACATGGAGGACACTAGGAGAAGGAAAGGAAAAATGAGGGGGGGAATTGGAGGGAGAGATGAACCATGAGAGACTATGGACTCTAAGAAACAAACAGGGTTTTAGAGGGGAGGGAGGAGGGGGGATTGGTTAGCCCGGTGATGGGTATTAAGAAGAGCACATACTGCATGGAGCACTGGGTGTTATATGAAAACAATGGATCATGGATCACCACATCAAAAACTAATGATGTATTGTATGGTGACTAACATAACATAATAAAATTAAAAATAAATAAATAAATAAATAAAATAAAATACTGAAAAAAAAGAAAAGAAAAATGGCAAAGACGTTTCACAAAAGATATTGAAAGACATTTCAGAAAAATTAAAACAGATAAAAATGTGCTGGATCTCATGATTAACTAGTGAAATATTAATTAAAATTATAATGACACATGATATCACAACAACATAATTACAAATATACGTATTTTACCCATATTAAGTGTTGGCAGAGACTTGAAGCCTCAGGAACTCTCATATATTGCTAGTAAGTGTGAAAATTGGTACAAATCACCTTAAAAGACCATTAGACATAACCCAGAAATTTTCAGTTTCATGATCCAGTAATTCTACTCCTAGGTCTCTATCTAGAGAAAGTCTTGCCCATTTGTGCCAGAGGACAGGTTTATATTAGCTCTCTTCCCAAGAGCAACAAATTGAAGCCATCCAAAATCTTCCATCTGTAGAATGGATTGATAAATTATGGTATATTCATTCAATGAATTATTCTATACCAGCATAAATTAATGAACCACAGTTATACACACATACACATGGATGAATCTCTGGAACATAAGAGTGAGAAACAAAGATGAGTTTCAGAACAAAACATACGGGGTACCTGGGTGGCTCAGTTGGTTAAGCAACTGCCTTTGGCTCAGGTCATGATCCTGGAGTCCCAGGATCGAGTCCCACATCAGGCTCCCTGCTCAGCAGGGAGTCTGCTTCTCCTTCTGACCCTCCCCCCTCTCATGTTCTCTCTCTCTCTCTCATTCTCTCTCTCAAATAAATAAATAAAATCTTTTAAAAAAAGAACAAAACATACAATTGATTCCAAATTATATGTAGGTGCAAAATCATATATAGGTGGAAAACTTAAAAGAAAAGAAAAACAAAGTGTCTTAGAAATGCATAATGGTGGTTATCTCTGAAAGGGGTTGGAGGAGCACAAGAAGAACTAATGATGTACTAATTCTTAAGGTGGGGGTGAAATGGATGCTTATTTTATTGTTATTTTAGAAACCTACTTGAGCATTATGTGCCCTCATGTATATATTTAATAAAAAAGGTTGAAAAAATTACAAAATAAAGAGGTGATTCAGGCTGGTGATCTAGATGAATAGACTCTACTACCAGTAGTTGACTTAAATCTCTATGGAAATCAAAATGAGTGAAGAGAACGAAGCACTTGAGGAAAAATGTTGCTGAAGACAGAAGCTTTGTTTCCCAAAGTGAGTGTCTAAACTTGCATCTGACTTAGATACTTGTGTGGTATAACTCCACAATTCTTAACAATCCTTAAATAAGGTCCATAAACAGTTTTTATAAGCAATTAAGTCATAACATTATCAAATTATGAATGTCCCAAGGGATTGTGTAGCTAAAAGGAGTTCGGTTTTATTGATGTCTCTCAGAATTTTCCGTTTTTATTGTAATTCCCTTTTCATTTGAACCTGTGTCCATTTCCATAGCTATAATAAGCAGAAGCTCAAGGCCAAGAAAAACTGATTAGACATAATGTCCTGAAGATAAAATTTCTGGGAATATAAATTCCACAACTCACATCTTAAAAGTGCCCTCATAGGGGCGCCTGGGTGGCTCAGTTGGTTAAGCGACTGCCTTTGGCTCAGGTCATGATCCTGGAGTCCTGGGGTCGAGCCCCGTATCGGGCTCCCTGCTCAGCAGGGAGTCTGCTTCTCCTTCTGACCCTCTCCCCTCTCATGCTCTCTCTCTCTATCTCATTCTCTCTCTCAAATAAATAAATAAAATCTTTAAAAAAAAAAAGTGCCCTCATAGCCCTAGTGGACATTTCATTGGCAGTGAAATTCAAAACATAGATTTCTGTTCAGGGTCTGCCATGGACTTGAGACTAGCAAGATTTTGTACCCTATTTTCTTATCACTCGGTCTGTAAAATAAGAAAACTAATAGTGAGGTCTTAAATGGATTATTGAAACAAATAACTAGGAAAAAAATTTTGCCCTTAATAGTACTGTAAGGTGCCTTGGTGCTGGACAAGAGATAGTCCATTAATGCTGACTAGAACAACATAGCTTTGAGACTTGGATCACAGAAGCCCTCCCTCATTAAAGAAGCCCATATGGCTCCCAAACCCATCTAAGACCCCCAACTATGTGCTTCCTTCAGCCTCAGATCTTTAATCAACACAGATGCTGAGATTTTAGCCAAGGTGCTTGCCCTGCATCTGAATAAACTGTTCCTGCAATTAATTAACCCAGACCAAGCAGTTTTTGTGCTGGTCACAGATCCTCTGGCAACCAGGGGAGACCCTCATCCATCATCTCATCTCACACCACCAAACCCCCATTTATATCCCAGCCTCAGACTCTGAGGAGGCATCTGAAGAGAGAGGGAGCCTCTTTCTGTTTCAAACATGAGCCAGATTTGTTACTAGTTTTTCTTCTTTCATTCCACAAGATTCCATCTCCTCATACTTTATGAAATGAAGCTTGCCCATTATTTTAAAAAACAACCCAAAGTTTCTTTACCTTTTCTGTTGTTCAATATATGTAAAGATTTTTTTCTAGATATACATGTATCTTGTTATAGATAAATAAATATTCAAACTTTTAACATCATGTAACCCAAACCAGCAAGTGAATTTGATTTATTACTAGTCCACTTTCCACAGCGTTGAGGTCTCCCTGAAAACCATTATAAATCTAATCCCTGTCAACAGTGTTGAATTCAAAAAGAAAACAGATTTCTGTGATTCTTCCTCAGGGCTTTGATATTATCTCCCCAAATATACAGTAGGAAGGAGGCAGAATTAGGCAACACATTTATAATTCCATAATATGCTAAGAGCAACAAACATTTTTTCCATTAGCAGGTAAAGATTAAGGAAGGATTTGAAAATTTCCCCGCATGTTAACAACAGTGCAACAAAACAGCACTGAGAAGTCGTTGGGAGAATATCAACACCCACCCTGATTCTCTACTGTTCATGAAGTGTAAGTCTCATTTTATCCTGCAACTGACTCTTCTAATTCTCTCCACCCCAACTGGTACAGTTTCTTGTAATTTCCACTTCCAGTCTCCTTGAGGTTTCTTCAAGATACCTTTATTAATTTCAGAAAGAAGTTGTTTTTACATTTTCTTTTAAGCTGCTCATCTTTTGTTTAAGTTTATTAAATCTTTGGGGTGAAATATTTTTCATGGGAAGATATCCTTAAATTGATGATAGAAAATATACTGAGAGAACAAGATTCAGTAAGCACATGTTTGATGAAAAAACTCTTACCAAACTTACCTATTCCAGATGTCTGTGGATCCTTGAATTCTACACCATGATGGGCACCTGTCAGGGAAGCTGCCAGCCATCTAGTCAGTTAGAAAAATAAATTGGAACATTTTTGTTGCAGGTAAAACTACTCTTACTCTTCTGCTAGGTTCCATGTTAAGCACTGCTTGCATGGTAGCCCATTCTTCCACAAACAATTTCTGATATTTAAGAAGTCTACATATTATAACAAAAACTCCCTCCCTTTCATTTCTCAATCATAGCCTTTTAATTAGATTCATTCAAATGAATCAACTAATATCTTGATTCAAGAGCCATCAGGAAGTAAACTAAAACTAAAGCATACTTTAATAAAACAAATTAAATGTAACTATTACCCGAGAGTAACAGATAGTAGAACTTAATCCACTAAAATAAATTTTATGACCCACTTAGAACATTGGGTCAAAATCTGTGAAGAGAAACTCATTTTCTCTTCTCAATTCCCTACAGTTTTTGTTTTGTGTTTTTTTTTTTTACTTTAGCAAATTTGGCCAATTGTTGAACTCCAAATGTTTTTATAATTTAGAAATACTGGTAATAATACTATATGGGATTTATACTTCTCTTATATTTAATATATTGGAATTTATAACATTTAGAATCCCTTACAAAAGGTTTATAATTCATATTTTAGAATGTGTACAAATTAACCAGAATTGTATTATAAATAATAATGCTTAAAACTTTTTGTATTGCCTCTAATTTGAATTAGATTATAATTATCGCAGTAATGCCATTCAAAGATTACCTTTAAAAAATAAATTAAATAAACCTGGATAATATTAAGAAAATATGCAAAAATCAGAAATTAAATTTAAAGGTGAAAAACCTTAACGACAATGTTTTTATAAATAAAACCCCAAGAAAAAGTCATTATAAAAGTTAAAAACAATACCATTTAAAGAACCTCAGCTTTCAAATATATTCTAGGAACATAGGGAAAATGTTGTTTTTCTTAAATTAGTTGGAAAAATATTTTTTTCCTAAAGTGAAATCTACTTAAATTCAATTTGCTTTCAAGAAGGAGCAATATAAAATCACTGTAAAAGGATAAAAGCACATAGAGACATCATAACCCTACAAGCTACAATTAATGAAAAGATTCAGATTCATTCAATTGTGTCTGCACACACATACATATGTGTGGAAAAGTATTTATGGTTAAATTTCTCTGGGAAAGAATAATGAAAGCAAATCTTATTACTTAATTCTAAGACTATTAGGTAGGCAATAAGTTTCAGTTTCAAATATGTGTAATTAACATAATCATTCTACCACCAGTTAGTTTTACACTAGTAATTGTGTACTGTATTACAACCAAGAATTGAAATTAGCATTTCTTATCATTTCACAGAGATCTTTTTGGAGAAGGTCATGGGGCCTCTATATGGGAAAGACCAGCCTATAATGAGATTCCTAGGGCAATTTTTAAATTTAACCCCCCTAAATGTCATGTAAGCCGAACACACTTTTATTGAAATTTGTTCTTTAACAAATGAGGTTATATTGAGGTTAACATTACCTATATTTATATTGTGGGTCATAGCCAGGCAGATGCGTTCTAAATCTACTTACCAAATGATTGTTTTAAAAAAAATACTGGGGGGCGCCTGGGTGGCTCAGTCGTTAAGCGTCTGCCTTCAGCTCAGGTCATGATCCCGGGATCCTGGGATCGAGCCCCACATCGGGCTCCCTGCTCGGCAGGAAGCCTGCTTCTCCCTCTCCCACTCCCCCTGCTTGTGTTCCCTCTCTCGCTGTGTCTCTCTGTCAAATAAATAAATAAAATCTTAAAAAAAAAAAAATACTGGCCATTAGTTTTAGAAATAAATTAAAAAGTCTTATAGATATTCTTTCCTGATTTGTTTATATAGCAAAAAAAAGTTGTTTTATAAATATTTGCCTGGAGAATATTATTTTTCTATTTAAGAAAATATTTATATATTTTTTCTTTTGGGGGGAGGGGCAGAGGGAGAGGGGGAGAGCTCAAGCAGATTCCCCACTGAGCGCAGAGCCCAACACAGGGCTCCATCTCACGAACCTGAGATCATGACCTGAGCTGAAATCAAGAGTGGGACGCTTAACTGACTGAGCCACCCAGGAGTCTGAAAATATTTTTATATTTAAGACGATATTTTTTAAAAAAATCACCTGGGGTAGAGAGGAATCTAAAAATTTGTTTTAATTATATACTTTATTATATCAATGTTTAAATTACTGATGATAAGATTATTTCAAATTAACAAAACGGGAGTGATTTTTCTTGGAAGTTGGGATGTTTACATTTTGGAAAATTATTGAAGATTGAAATTAGTTAACTAAAAGGTTTTTTAAAAAGAGATTGACGGTAGGGTGATGAAAATGTTTTAGAAACAGGGGTGGTGGCTGCACAACAGCGTGAATATAATTAATGCCACTGAATTTTACACTTAAAAATCGGTGAAATGGTCAATTTTATGGTATATGTATTTTACCACAATTTAAAAAAGAGAAAGTAGAGATGATTTGGTTCTGTGATAAGGATGCCCATGAACATTGGTTGTGCAATCTTTATAGTCCTCTCTACACAAGGGGCTTATCTTTGAGAATTTGACTTAACTGTTCTAAACCTCAGTTTCTGCTTGGAAGCGGTTGTATTTTCCACATCCAATGAAGGCTTGTGGCAGGAAAATGAAAGTCATTATTAAGAAGAAGAAGATAAGGGTAGAAAATAACATACAAAAAAAAGGAAAATGGGAAAATAGTATTACACAAAGCATTAATAGTATGTTTTGGAAGCTATATGTTATTTATTTGTTTTTGCCAAACTCTTCTCAGAAATATGTAAAACCATACAGAACAGGAACAAAACTATAAGGCTATTAAAATGGAGGCTTAGTGGTATAGTTTAATCAAGTCATTTGATGAAAATTTTCTTCATGTTTTCACCAGCAAACCCTTATTTACACTCCCTGTGAACCAACCACTGGTCTAAACAAAGGGGATACAAAGAGAACATGACATCTATCCTAAGCATCATAATCTAGAAGGGAAGAGAAAGAAAGTGTGTTCAGCAGGATTGGGGCCTCGTTACGTTCACTCCCTGGTGTTATGCCCACGAATATATTACCTTATATGGCAAAAGGAAATCAAGGTCACAAATGGAATGAAAGTTGTTCATCAGCTGACTTTAAAAGAGGGAGATAATCCTGGATCATCCCAATGGGCCCGGTGTAATTATATGGGTCCCTTAAGGGGAAGAGAAATGCAGAAGCATGAGGCAGAGAGATGCAGCAAGAGAATTTGTAGCATAAGGGGGACTCCCACTCCTGATTTAGAAGGTGGACATGGGGAGACCATATAAGTCAAGGAATATTGGTGTCCTCTTGAAGTTAGGAACAGCCCTCACCTGGCAGCCAGCAAAAAAAGGGGACTTTAATCCTACAAACTACGAAGAAATAAAGTCTGCCAACAACCCAAATGAGCAAGGAAATAGACTTTTTCTCCTCTAGAGTCTGTAAAGAGGAACACAGCCCTGCTGGTATTTTGATTTTAGGTTGAAGAGACCAATACTGGACTTGTAACCTGCAGAGACTGATTTCAGTCTGGGCTAGAGCTCGGTTGAGCAGCCATGTATAAATGTGCAGAAGCCTGGGAAATGCAGTCTAGCCGTGTGCTTAGGGGGAGGAGAAATGAGTTTGCTGGAGAGCTAGTCAGTTGCTAAAACATGACTCAATAAAAAAAGAAACCAAGAATATGAACAGATAATTTGCCAAAAATGAAATAAATCCAGCAATTTTAAGGCATTTAACATCACCATGAGTCAAAAATACAAATTTTTTTTAAAAAAAGAGTTACAGTTGTTCACTTACTAAATTAGCAAAGATTTCTTTTTTTTAATGATAATGTCTGTTATTGGACTAGATCAGGAAGAAAACAAGACTCTCATACAAGGCTAGAAGCAGCATTCATCCTTCCTTGAGGACAGTTCGGCAGTGTATGTCAGAGCTTTTCAAAATGCACATCCTGAGATTCAGCAACATGACATTTAGGAATTATTCTATGGAAAATATTAAATACCTTGCAAAATTTCACTCTAGCAACATTTAAAATGGAAGTTAGGACTAGACAAGTATACATTTGGAATCTGTATATTACTGAATTGGTTTTTTTTTTTTACAACTATCATGTATTTTTTGTGTAATGTTTAAAAGAAAATTTTTTTTAAAGATTTTATTTATTTATTTGACAGAGAGAGACACAGCGAGAGAGGGAACACAAGCAGGGGGAGTGGGAGAGGGAGAAGCAGGGGGAGTGGGAGAGGGAGAAGCAGGCTTCCCGTGGAGCAGGGAGCCCGATGTGGGGCTTGATCCCAGGACCCTGGCATCACGAGCCGAGCCGAAGGCAGACGCCTAGCGACTGAGCCACCCAGGCGCCCCTAAAAGAAAATATTTTAAAGTATATACAATTCTACCTAGGAATTAACTTTTAGGAATGTAACCCAAGGAAATAGTTAAGTATGTGAAGACTTCTTTACAGCATTGTTGAAACAATCTAAATATTAGGAGTTTGGTAAAATAGTAGTAGTTTGGTTAAATAGTAGTTTGGTTAAATAAATTATTCAGTGGAATATGACACACTCGTTAAAAACAATGTTGTAGTGATTTATTTACTAACATGGAAAAAGATGAAATGCATATATTATTAGGTAGAAAAAAGACCATGAAACATTATGCACAGTATTGATGATACCTGTTTATAAAAGAGAAAGTGTACATCAACATGTATTATATATGTAGTATGTTACCCAGCAAAAGGTCTGAAAGGCCTTTATATTGTTATAATACTCGTGGAATATAGGTGGTATTTATTTTCTCCTTAGGTCTTTTCTTTTTTTTTCAAATAACTTAACGATAATCCTATATTGCTTGTATAATATAAAAACGTATTATAACAAAACATACAAATAGGAGAAGGTTCTAGAATCCAGATTCTGAAATCAAAAATGACATCAGTGTAATAACTTTACAATATAGATATTTCTTTTTTCCTTTTTTTACAATATAGAGATGTATTATCTTTAATCTAGAATATTCTGTTATGAAAGCCTCTAAGCCTAAAATCTCTTTTGCTCCCTTTCTTTCCAACACATTGCTCCTAGAATTCTGAGTAGCCATAAAAGTAATCTAACGGTTCTGGAAACTCTTCAGCCAGAGAGAACAAAGGAAATCAGAATATTTCCATAAAAATATAAGTCAATTCTTCAGAAAGCATTGCCCACACCTATGTACAGGCACAATAATAGACTCTGGTACTAAATATTAACTGCATGTAGCAAGACCCTCTCTTTCCAATTACACTAAGGGAAAGAAAAAGAATTGCTACCTGTTTGCTCCTACATGCTTGGGAAGGACATTTACCAATAAGTCAAACAAGATCTTAAACTCTTAATATGTGATTTGTGGGGAAAGCAAATGAGCAAGCAGGAGACCCAAACCTATTGTCAAGAATTTAACTTACAGTCTAGATAGAGTAGTTGCTCCTTTGGCATTTCTCACTGAACATCATTATGGGCAAAGACTCTGACATTCAAATATATAATTTTGAGATAGAGCAGATCTGGGTGATGACAAAGTCTAGCATGGGGCTGGAGGGTTGAGAAGGTGAAGGTCATCAGAATAGAGATCAATTACTGGGAAGCTGGAGCATTGAATGGGTCTTCTGCATGGACAGAGAAATTCGCCACTATGATTACATGGGGAAGAGAGGAAAACCATAACCCAGGTGTCAAAATCTCAATAGGCGCAGAAGCATGAGTAGAAGGGAGAGAGAGAGAAGCTTTAAACAGGAGAAGTTTTTGCTTATAGTGCAAGAGTACTAGGTTGGAAATGACTGGAATGTAGATTCCTCTTCATAGAACTGAACTAAGCTGTGCTTGAAAGAGAGAGCCACCCTCAACTGAGTTGTTTAAGTTGTCCTCGAAGAACATCTAAGTTTCAGCTGAGGCCAAGAGGTAAGAATATGATAAGGCTAAGGAAGTAGAGGGTTTTGTTTATTGTAGAAAAATGTTCCAGAAATATTAATACAGTGGAAATAATATTAGCTAACAATTATAAGGTGCATACTATGTGACTGACTCAGTCACCCTTCACAATAACCCAAGGTAAGTGCTAATATTGTCCCGCTTTTCCAGTTGAGGAAACAGGCATGAGAGATTAAGTGACTTGTCCAATATCATATGGCTTAGAAGTTGGTATAGCCAGGATCCCAACCAGACAGCCCAGGTCCAAAGTCCACATTTGGAAGCAGTACTTTCTTCCCCAACCAAAAGTTTTGGAAAAGAGAGTTAGAGTGGTAAGAAGATATCCTCCTTTCTCATGGCCAAGTTATATTCCATTGTGTATATGTACCACATCATATTTATTCCTTCATCTGTTGATGGGCATTTAGGTTGTTTCCACATCTTGGCTATTGTGAATAGTGCTGTGATAAACATAGGAATGTAGATATCTCTTCAATACCCTGTTTCCATTCCCTTTAGGTATATTCCCAGAAGTAGAATTGCTGGATCATATGGTGGATCTATTTTTTTGAGAAACCTCCATATTGTTGTCCATAGTGATTGGACCAACTTACATTCCCACCGACAATGGACGAGGGTTCGCTTTGCACCACATCCTCACCAGCACCTGTTTTCTTGTCTTCTTGAAGACAGCCATTCTAACAGGTGTGAGGTGATACCTCATTGTGATTTTTATTTGCATTTCCCTGCTGATTAGTGAGGCTGAGCATCTTTTCATGTGCCTATTGGCCATTTTGATGTCCTCTCTGGAAAAATATCTCTTTAGTTCTTCTGCCCATTTTTTTCTTCTGCCCATTTTCTAATTGGATTGCTTACAATTACACAATGATACATGCCAAATTTATTCAACTTAAAAAAAGAAAGAGAGAATGGAAAGAAGACTAACAGAAGAGGAAGCAACAAAATGATAAGAGTCCCAAAGGCAAGGTTTGGCAAAACCAGCAAGTTCAGGAACAGAGTTTGAAAAAGGTACAGATCACAGGGGATTCATGTTCCTATTTAAAATTTTGCCTGGATGTAACATTGATTATGACATTACTCATACTTAAAATCTTAAATATCAGTGTGTATTCATCTCTAAATAGCAATTTCAAAATAATAACCTAACAAATCACTTCCAAATAATTTGTATAGTACACCCCACACACACATACACAGGTCATAGGTTGTGGTTCAGTATGCTTAGACTTATTGGATGCGTTTTTAGAACGGAATTTTAACAAATGTCTCCTGAGAAACTACATCTCTGGAAAAAACCGTGATGCATGGTTCTTACTGGATCCATACAAGAGGAGAAATAAAGTAAAACTGAGAGAAGGTAGCCAAAAGAAAATTGGCCTCCAAAATACAGAGCCATAATTAAGTTTCACTTATAAATCTAAGTAGGTGTCATATATTTTGTATTCAAGCTATTTAGCATAAAATTAATACAAGGTAGTGTAATGTGTATAACTTTATAGTTGTATAAGTAAAATATGCCAAAATTAGAACACTTTTGACAAATTTAGTGTTAAAACCTTAGTACATTCTTGGGATTTTTTTCATCCTATTCCATATTCTCCATATCATTTATGAATATGAAACTTATTCTTTATGCAATACTATGCTAAAAACAATAATGAATCAGTATTTATGCAAAAAAAGTTCAAGTGAAAGAAAAAAAGTAAAAGAAAAATAGCTTTTTTTTTTTTTTACTTGAAAGATACAAATAACAGGAGCAAAACTGTTTGGGGCTGGAATTCCACAGATACAGCCTCAACTCTCTCGTCCACATTCCTTATGCAGACCTGACCTCTGACAAAGGTTTTAGCTAACAAGCAAATTTAACACTTCAGCTGTTTACTGTGCCTTAAATCTGACCGTTTTGGAGCACCTTCAAATGAGCCAGATGAGAAACTACTTAATTAGGATTTTAATTATTTTCTTGCATTCTGATAGTATCTGGGAGTCACTGAGAAGCAGCTTGTTTCTGCAGTTTCTCAGCTGCTAACACTGTTCCCCAAGGCGGGGTTGGTGGTAAATTCCCAGCTCTGGGGAGTGCCAGCTAGAAACTGCACACTGCTGAGCAGGGAGGCGCTGGAGGGGCCCAGCCTGAACTTTTGCTGGAGCCCAAACTCAATCATTTAAGGGGGACACACCTGTCTCCTTTCAGTAGGATGAAGTTAGTGTATTTTGGCTTCAGAATCATGTTGTATCTTTGAACTTCTCTGCGTTTCACAGTGACTGAGTTCTGAGTAATAAAGTGAGAGTCAGCTGTTGATGATTCTAATTTGTAAGCAGAATCAGATAAAAAGTGTGTATGTGTCTAGAGTTCACGGATTTGAATATCAGTATTTTCCGCCCACGAATTTTGTTTGAAAAGGGTACGAGAATGAACTTGGATTCTGAAAATTGTCCCCAGTTTAAGATTTAACAACAAAGAAAAAAAATGCTGTCTTAGTGTTTAGGAGTATCTCAGAAGACAGAAAGGTGGAGGTTTAGACAGTGTATATTTTAGTCAAATTATTATTTCTGCGTGAAATTCATTTATGGACTACTGTGAGGTAGCATGTGTTTAAATAAAAATAAATATGTTAACTCCTTTGTATTTGTTACTGGCAGTGATTATTCTAGAGCCTAGCTATAGCTATCATCCATTCAGAGACAGACTTTAGTTTAAGGTACGCCTTTAATTTTGCCCAGAATTACTACAGAAACCTCTCAAGGGTCTTCATTTCTTTTTTCTTTTTTTTTAAGATTTATTTATTTAGTTGAGAGAGAGAGGGAGAGAGAGAGAGCACGCGCACGAGTAAGGGGAGGGGCAGAGGGAGAGAATCTTCAAGCGGACTCCCGGCTGAGCCCAGAGCCCTGACTTGGGGCTTGATCCCACAACTCATGAGATGAAACCGAGAGTCAGATGCTTAACCGACTGAGCCATCCAAGTGCCCCTTCATTTCATCTCTATATGTCAAGTTTAATCTCAGAAGACAACTACAGTAGGCGGAATCCTAAAGATGGCTCACCTAGACTCCTCTTCCTAGTTATTCAATCGAATGCTAATGTAGATACTACCGTGGAGGGATTTTGTGGGTATAAAACCCTGATCTAATCACAGAGCCTTTCAAAAGCATTGAGCTTTCTCTGACTAGTAACAGAAGGAAAAATCAGAGACAGTCAAAGCTAAGGATTTGACATGTCATTGCTGGCTTTGGAGATGAAGGGGTCATGGGGCAAGGATCAGAGCAAAGAAGAGCTTCCAAAAACTGGGTATGACCCCCAGCCAACATCAACCAAAAAATGTTGGAGACTTCAGTCCAACAATTATAAGGAACTAAATCCAGCTGACAACCTTAATAAGCTTGGAAGCAAATCCTTCCCCTGATATTCCAGATACGAGCTTGCCTTTTGAGACCCTGAACAGAAAGCCCTAGTGAGCGTTGTAGGACTTCTGACCTACAGACAGAGCTAATAGATGGCTATTGTTTTAAACTGCTAAGTTTGTGGTAATTTGTTATAAAGCAAGAAAAACCTGATTCAACAGTGCTTCAAAATATTCCTATCAGCAGATGGTTCTACCAATTCTGACTTGATAGAAGGACTCATTTTTCCAAACCTGACTTATCCCTCTTATCCGCTCATCCTTGCTTGGCCCTGACTTCCACCTTTTGTTTGGTCTTTCCTGGTCCACTTGTTAGTGCCCTTGCTGGTAGAATAAGAACAGAAAAGATCAAGGACAGTATTTACATTGTGTTTTCCAAAATGTAAGCTGAAAACCACTGGTGGTATCTACTAATATGGTTTTACATAGTTCCCAGACGCAGCTTTAATTAACACTGGGTCTCAAGTGAAAACGTTATTCACTTTTCAGCTCTCTTCCAATCCTTCTGATTCAATAAGAGAGAAAGTCTCTATTTGGTACTAATATGATTTAACACCTAACACTGACAAATTTCCCTTTTTAGAGCATATCTCAAGTGGAGAGCCCTCCACAGTCACAGTATCTACTTAGAAGTTAATATCATTTATTTTATTTTATTACTTTTCAGTTTTTCTTTCTGGCCAGCTATATGGCTCTCAAGTTTTGGTGGCAATATAAATTTCTTTTTTAAGAAACTATTCTGTTGAGTCTAAGTTGTGCTTTCCCCCCCATATTTTGATACGTCTGGAATCAGGATGTGTTTGACGATCTTTTGGCTTTTGCTGCATCTAGCCACCCTTTTGTCCCACGGAACAGAGTGAAGCAGCTATAAGGTATATGCTCAGCAACACTCCCCCAAACCTTTCTTTAGCCCTGTCCATCCAGTCTCCTTTTCGTGTTCTTCTCTCCCCTAAACCCAAGCCTGGGAATCCTCACACTGAAAACTAAGAGATTTTACACTGGACAAGCCTGCTGCAAGGCAAGGTGGATTTATTTGGGCCATGACCCAATATTAATATTCATCAGCTATGAACACAGAAATATAAACTCTTTTTCTTAAGTTGGGTCAGAAACAGGAAACTCATTCAGGGCTGAGAGGAAGTCTCAATGAGCATTTTCAACAAGTGGAAAATAAAATTTCTAAGATAAGAAGGTACTGTATAACCCAGTTGGCAATATTTCTGCTTTCTTGGTGGTACAAAAAATATCTTACAATGGATGGTCCATTAGATTCAATGAAACATGGTAAATATACTTAAGTCTAAGTAGAAATCATGAAGTGAACAGATCTCACAGGTGTATAAAATTAGGCAGGTGGTACATAAATGGCTCATAAATGAGTGAGGTTTGTAAACTACTGGTCTGGGCATAAGCAGGTTTGAGTTGCAGCTCTGATTGCTAAAGGTGTCCGAGTAACACATAAACATTAATCCTAAAGCTAAAGGGAAAGTAACTCCGGGCCAAAAGCTTCCTCAAAAGTAAAGACACCTCTCATATTTGGTCTCCCTTTCCTGGATAGAGAATCACTGCCTCTACCTATTTTCAGAGTGGTGATGGGGATTCAAGGAGAGGCTCCTGTATTCTGTGATTTGCTTTGAAAAGTAATAATGACCCCCATAAGACTTGCATCAAAACTTCAGTTCCTTCCTTATATTACAGGTGAGAAGTAGGGCTACATTTAGGATAGAGTGAGCTGCCCCAATAGTCATTGACTTCTCTAGAACATACCCTGGTCTTTTAGGCACCATAGAAATTATAAAACCCAACTGAAGCAGGATTTTGAAAATGAGTGGATGTAAGCACTAAGTTCGAAGCCGGGGTGATTACCTTTTTTAGTAAATGCATTTTCTTTTCCTCTTTTTTTTTTTTTTTTTAAAGATTTTATTTATTTGACAGAGAGAAAGCCAGCCAGAGAGGGAACACAAGCAGGGGGAGTGGGAGAGGGAGAAGCAGGCTTCCTGCCGAGCAGGGAGCCCGATGTGGGACTCGATCCCAGGACCCTGGGATCATGACCTGAGCCGAAGGCAGACGCTTAACGACTGAGCCACCCAGGCGCCCCTCTTTTCCTCTTTTTACCCATTTCATCCAAGCCCTATCTCCTTCAAATAGAGGTGCTCTGAGCCATTATCAGCCACGGTGCTCTTCAGAGAAGCTGGATTGATTGTATCTGCCTACTGGCCTGTTCTGAGGAGAGAAAAGGCATGCATGTGCTCCTTCCTTCATTATACACTTTAAAAAAAAAAACAGCTTTATTAAGATATAATTCACACTTTTAATGGTAAAGTTGAGAAAGCAAACAGCACTATTGGATTGGCACGTGTATCCCGTAGTGTTGCCCTGGGGAAGCAGAATCACTCTGAGTGCTGTGCAATGGGGAATTTATTATAGGGATCAGAGCCTACACAACCGTGGGAGCTGATGAATCTATAGAGGGATGTGGCCTCTGTCTCTGTCTGAGATCAGGACGGGTCCGTAGGGTCAGCAGCTGGGAAGATACACTGGGTGGGAACACGGAGTGAGAGGATGCACTGGAAGCTGAGGGAAGAAGCTGGAGCTAGCTGATCAGTGACAACGGGCACAAGCTGGGGTAGTTCCTGGTGTCTTGCGCCGGCCCTCAGAACATCATGACTACTACTTCACTTCTGCACTCCAAATGTTGTGCAAATTTCTCTTGTCACCATCTCAAATCTGGTACCACACAGGCAAAGAGATTCTGGGAAAAATAGTCCCAACCTCACTAAAATGACAAGCTACAAAACCACCATGGGAAGATAGAATCTACCTGCTGTCAAAGATCATACAGCAGAGATAAGCCCAGAAGGCACCTCCAGGACAGCTAGGTTTTATCTAGCCTTATCTCCTGTTTAGACTGGGGAAAAAAATCCTATTATGGATTGACTTTCAACATTTATGCTTAAAAGCCAGACTGAGACATTGTTTAAAATCTTCAGTCAAACTTCAAGGACTGACCCAGAGCTAAATGGCAGAAAAGCAGAGCAGTACGAAAGTACTGGAAAATAGCCAGCCCTTCCCATCAGTGTTACACTCAGAGCATAACCACCCTCCTGGGTTGGATGTGTAGTGAACAGATAATGGTGGGATAAAGGAGCCGACATTTGGTGAAAAAAAAAAAAATGGCAAGAGGGGAACAAGAGAAGGGACCATTTAAGGGGACACTTAAAAAATGAAGAATTTCAAAAAGATCTGGGAGAATCCTTATAGACTATCGCCTCATCCTCAGACTTTTCCAGATGGAAAGCACCTGAAAATCTATGGTATTCTTTTCATATGAATGGAGAACAATTTTGCTTGAAGAGAATTATAGCTATACTGTACGCATGCGATATGAAGTCCCAACCACAAGCACAACGAACAGTGGTTCTCAAAGTCTCAGATGGAAAGCACCTGGAATTCATGGTATTCTTCTCAGAATAGCATAACTATTTTTCTATTTTAAAGATTTTATTTATTTGACAGAGACAGAGACAGTGAGAGAGGGCACACAAGCAGGGGGAGTGGGAGAGGGAGAAACAGGCTTCCCGTGGAGCAGGGAGCCCGATGCTATGCGGGGCTCAATCCCAGGACCCTGGGACCACGACTGGAGCCAAAGGCAGACGCTTAACAACTGAGCCACCCAGGCGCCCCAGAATAGCATAACTATTGATAGATTTTTAATACCATGTGAACTGAGGACAATGTTTCTTAAAGATAATATGACTATATGTATATGTATATATATATATATATATATATATATATATATATATATAAACATACACAGTATAAAATCACTTGCATGAGCACACAGCTTCAAAACTGAAATAATCAGTTGTTACCAAATATTTCAAATGAATATCATTCATTTACTGCTTGTTCATATGTGTTTTTTATCTGCTAGCCCGACTAGCCATAAAATAAAAAAAAGAAAAGAAAAAGAAAACACTATGGGTAAAGAGTCCTAAATTGAGAAGAAAATGTCTATTCAGTATGTCTTTTGCGGGGGTAATTGAGAAAAGCCAGGCCATGACCCCATTTCAATGGCCCAAAACTTCAGTCACACAGGTAAAGCGCTCCTGTTCCATGGTATCTTGGTTTGAAAACCATCAATCTCAACCGAACCCCTTACTATACAGATGAGGAAACTGGTCTAGAGAAGCTATAACTTGCCTGACGTCATACAAATAATTGGTGACAGACTTGGGAGATCTCGTTTCAACTCCTAATCCTGTGCTTTTTCCAAATTAGCCTGGATCTAATCAAGCCACCCACTGCGATCTGGTGGTTTCTTTTAAGCAGGTGCTGGAGGAGGACTCTGAAGAAGAGGATTTTTGGAATGCCTGGACAGGCTCTGCGAGAGCGCACCCAGTCTCAAACTGAAAACTCTCTTCACATTGCAGACACATTTGGTATATTGAGCGTAGTGTTAAACTGCACTCAAGCGCTCCCTCACCACCTGTATCACAGAAAAGTCCTCGAAGGAGAACTGAGAAACCTCCATGGGAAGGGCACCCTCGATGTGACAGAAAACATGAGATAGTATCTGTAACAAACACAGAAGAATAGATCAGCTTGAGGGAAGTATCGATTCATAATATGTGAAGAAGTAGGGAGACCTGAATACAACCCCATTAACACCCATGAAGGGGCGCCTGGGTGGCTCAGTCGTTAAGCGTCTGCCTTCGGCTCAGGTCATGGTCCCGGGGTCCTGGGATCGAGCCCCGCATCGGGCTCCCTGCTCCGCGGGAAGCCTGCTTCTCCCTCTCACACTCCCCTTGCTTGTGTTCCCTCTCTCGCTGCCTCTCTCTCTGTCAAATAAATAAATAAAATCTTTAAAAAAAAAAAAAAACACCCATGAAATCATGCCCCTTACAGAAAATGTTGGCCAACTCTTGTCCTAAAAAGCTGAAATGTTATAATTATAGTATTTTCATCAAAAAGGCAAATCAGGGGTGCCTGGGCGACTCAGTTGGTTAAGCATCTGACTCTTTGTTTCGGTTCAGGTCATGATCTCAGGGTCGTGAGATCGAGCCCCACAGCTCAGCGCAGAGTCTGCTTGTCCCTCTCCTCCTGCCCGCTCTCTCTCTCTCTCTCTCTCAAATAATAGATAAAATCTTAAAAAAAAAAAAGGCAAATCAGTTTTATCTCATGCTTTGATTCTGGTCATTTGAGAAGTAGCTCGCTGTTGAGGAAGTTTCTGGGACCGTAAGTCCCTAGAAAACTTTGTTGCTTTGAATTAGTGGTTGTTGCCCTGTGTGTACGAGGGGTACTCCATGCACACACATTGTGCATCTGCTAGCCACGCTTTAGGTCATCAGGAAAGACTGTGGCATTATTTACAGCCCACATTTTCTTCAGTCTACTTCTGGCACACTTCCTAAAACTATCTTTAGCTGTGGTCACCAAGTGGTTATCATGTATTTCCATACTGTGTCCTGTTCTTGGTTGCACATGACTGTTAATGTTCAAATAATTAGGCTCCGATTTAATTTACTAGTGATCCTACTGGTTACATAACTTTGGGCGAGTTATTGAACCTTCTAAGCTTAGCTTCCTCATCTGTAAAATGGGCATAATTATAAAGTCTACTTCATAGGGTTGATGGAAGAATTAGATGAATTAATCCAGGTAAAGCACTGGTTGCAGGATGGGCCACTAAACAATAAATTTCAACCACTGTTAATAATATATAACTCTTATCCCCCTTTTACACATGAGGAGAATCAGGCTAAGTAATTTATTGAAGGTCACACTCTAGGAAATAACAGAATTGGGATTGGAATCATGCATTTAACAGGGTGATCACTACACTAACAGGTGATCACTGGGTAGTGAAAGTGAAGGTAGTTTTAATTTTCTTCTCTGTGCTATAGAGGAGACATATAGTACTTTTTTTTTTTAAGATTTTATTTATTTATTTGACAGAGAGAGACACAGCGAGAGAGGGAACACAAGTAGGGGGAATGGGAGAGGGAGAAGCAGGCTCCCCGCCGAGCAGGGAGCCCGATGCGGGGCCCGATCCCAGGACCCTGGGACCATGACCTGAGCCGAAGGCAGACACCCAATGACTGAGCCACCCAGGTGCCCCGACATATGGTACTTCTGTAATCAGAAAGTAATACGTTTTACAGATGCTATACCAAAAGTTTAAAAATTAAAATGTAGATATTGTCACTCCTTTTTGCCCCCACCAAAGCCCTTTAGATGCTGTGTATCTACTAACTTCTCTCCGACCCCTCAGATTATTTACTGCTCCCCACCTCATTGCATTTCCCTTCAGCCCAACAATAACTAACCTCTCTAGAGTGACTTAAAATGTACAAAGTACTGTCACAAAGATTATCTCATTGAATCCTTAAAGCAATACTTGGGGCTCCTATTATTAGTGCTATGAGGATGCCCATTTTATAGATGAGACAAATTAGGCTTACAGAAATCCAAAGTCACTGTGCTCCACCCCCCAGCCCCGACCCTAGGTATAGTCTGATTATTGCTTAAACCCCGTGTTATGTGTCCTTGTATCACCTGGACCTTTGCCAGGTATGTGCTGATGCTCTGACCAGTCCATCACTTTCTAAAGCAGACCCTTGATTTCTCTGCTGGGACTTGATATTCCCAGGTCTTCACTCCTATCTCAGATTTGCAGCCCTGTGACTACTCGGCCCTGGCTCGGAGGCATAGATTGTTTTTAGCTATGTCAAATATGGAAATCTCTTTCACCTAAACATTGTTTTTCCTTGCGAAAACATTAACTAGCCTTCAGGGATTATTAGCCTTGATGTATGATATACTTTGTGTGAGTTTTCGTTAGAGCCGAATTAGAAAATACTTTGGAGAAAGGTGAACACTAAACACATATAAGACAATATTATTATGTTATTTGTGTGTAAACATATCCTCACTTTGTAGCCATCCAGACAAGGGAGGAGGTTAAATGGGCACTTCACGCCCTGGTGCAATTTTTATAGAAGGAATGTTGTTAATACATATTCAATGCTATAAAAAAACATTAATACTCTTTGATCCAGCAGTTCCACTCCTAGGAATATTTATATCCTCTAGATTATAATAAATCATATGAACAAAGGTTTATGTGCAAGGATGTTCATCACTGTTATTTGTAACAGCTAAAAATTATAAGCAACTTACATGCAAAACAATGCTATTAAATAAAATATGGCACATTTATGTGATAGAATACTATGTAGCCATTAAAATCATGTTATAGGAGACAATTTAATAGTAAGGAAATTTTTCATCATTTTTTATTAGATGAAAAAGCTTACAAAACAATACTTCAAATGCATTCCCAATTTTATTTGGTTTCTATGGGCAGAGAAAATAGATTGGAAGAATAAAGACTAAAAGCTTAACTCTGGGTGGCCCTAAATGATGATATTATGAGTAATTTAAATTACTTACTTGTGCTGTTTTATTTTATCATTTTTCACAATAAATGTTACTTTGTAATCAGAAACAGATATGTATAAAAAGAAAAATAGAGCAAAAATGAAAAAAAGGCTATCCATTTAGTTTATACCTCAAGACTAATTTTAAATGAAACCACTTTCCTTAAGTACCTCTAGAGATAATGCTTGTACATGTTCAGAGAGAAAAATTCACTTTCACAACAGCCCACAGCGTTAGCAACATTTCATCAGATGCATACAGTTATCTAAAATGCAGGAAGAGGGATGCCTGGGTGGCTCAGCCATTAAACTTCTGCCTTCAGCTCAGGTCATGATCCCAGGGTCCTGGGATCGAGCCCCGCATCGGGCTCCCTGATCAGCGGGAAGCCTGCTTCTCCCTCGCCCACTCCCCCTGCTTGTGCTCTCTCTCTCTGAAATAAATAAATAAAAATCTTTAAATAAAATAAAATGCATGAAGTAAAGGGCCAGAGTTCTCAAAATTCAATTTTATGTCATTTTTCATTTGAGAGCTGCACAGCTGTGATATAAAATGGTGCCTTTTACATGAGTTTTTAAAGACATGAAAATCAGGCTAACCAGATCTTTTGTCACCTGTTACTCTATATCCTTCGCCAATTATTGCTAATGTTTTGCATTACTGAGATTCCCCTCTCTGGACTGTGTGGAAGAAAACTGTTACTGCACTGTTTTGGAAAAATTACCTCTTTGTAACATATTAATCTAATTCTAGTTATGTCTTATTGTAAAAGACGTTTAATGTAATGCCTACCTACACTCTGTACTCTTTTGTCCTTGTGCTTTCCCAATGTTTTCCCCTCGCCATTGAATATTTGTTTGTTAATTTTTTAAAGATTTTATTTATTTGAGAGAGAGAGAGATAGAGAGAGAAAGCAGAAGCAGTGGGGGGAGGGTGGGGGGAGAGGGAGAAGCAGGCTCCCCTTTGAGCGGAGCCCGATGCAGGTTCGATCCCAGGACCCCAGGATCATGATCTTAGCCAAAGGCAGATGCTTAACTGACGGAGCCACCAAGGTGCCCCGAATATTTGTGGTTTTTTTATTAATTAACTACAAATATAGTCATCTTCCAAATAGAATTTAAATTCATCCTCATCCATCCATTTGTGTTATATTCTTCTAATCTCTCTTATGTGTCATGTGCTAAATTCCTCTTCTAGCTCATTAATAATGTTGTCAAACAAGGCTAGCCTTATGCACCAACCACACCTCTAGACAACTCCCTGTATCTCACACATTGTCATTTGGCATTGCTGAAATTTATGTTTCTGAAGCCAATTTCCAATACCTATGACAGTAGTCTTAGTCCAGCCAGCATGAATTAATTTCATAAGTGATCCCATGAGACACTATAGAAAAGAATTTGCAGTAGCACAGTTTTATATAATTTTCACTGTATTCCATTTTCCATTGATTTTGTAATTTTTCCCCAAATGGTTTACTTTAAATGAACCCTGACATTGGCGTGTCTAAAGCCACATGCATTATCTGCCTTTCCAAATCTCTGAGCCCTCCTCATTCTGAGTCCCCTTTTTTGTCATCATCAGTCATCGAATCATGTAAGATATTATCTCTGATTATCCTCTTTTTTGGCTCCTGCCCAAATGTCACCACATCTTACCCTCCTGCCACTGTCCCATATTGAGACTTTGCTAAATGCTGGTCTCTCTACAATGCCCTGCCTCCCCTCACCAGCAATATGCAAATCATTCCTCAAGATTCCTGACTTATTTACCCTGTGACACCTTCCCAAGTCATTCTCCCTTCTTGCTCTGCTGCTTTCAACCCATGTCCAACTCCTGCAGAAGGAATCACGCCCTCTGTGTGTTCCTCAGGCTCTGGGGGAACTCACACAATAAAATGGAATAACCATGCAGAATTCAGAATGACAGATAATGTTCAAATCATCTCCATTTGACTTTGTTCTCCATCAAAACGCTTCCAGCAATGCAAAAGAAATGAGGCTGAAAAGACTAGACTTGGGACGACAAGACAACTGTCTCACTCTCCATTCTGCTCCTTGCTCCTCACCTCCTGCTAGGGATAAAAAGAGTTACATCTTACACCAATAGCAATCACAATCTTGGGGTGAATGGCTCTGACCCATTTAATTTCCTATCTTCCTATAGACCTATATGTAAGTGGTGATTTCATAGGCCCTCCCCCCTTGTGTGGCTGAAAGTAACATTCTGATTAAACAGATCAATTAGCAAGTAGGTTTATTTTTTAATTGACCCCTAAATCTGAGCCCAACATTGCATTGTAAATGCTAGGGAAGTACTTTTCAAATTGTGGGTTGAGACCCACAAGGAAATCAATTTAGGGTCATAAAATCCATTTTGTGAGTCATGAGTAGCATTTTTTTTTTAAAGAAAATACAATAGAACAGAATAAAATAGAAAACATCAGAGCGCATTATATATGTACGTACTGGATCCCAAAGTAAAATGTATTTTTCCTGTGGGCGGCAGTAAAAAATATTGAATAATTCTGTGTTGCAGGGTACAACTCTACATGTTTCTTGCTTCTAATATGTTTGAAATCTGAGCAGACTAAAGCTTGTGCAGATGAGACAGAGAACAATTCTATGACCACATATAATTCAACTCTCTTTTACAGGTTTTATAGATGGCTGTGGATTGAATGATTAGGGATTTTTGATAGGTGAGTTGGTACCGTGCTTGGTGCTACTGAAAGGTGAGCAAAATTTGGATTCTGTGTAAGGGAAGAAAATTTTATAGACCAACCATCAAGTCAGCCAGTGATTTAATGGAGCAGATAAGACATTTACAGAAAGACTCCCAAACAAGATTTGCTAAAATTGATTATATGAGTAAGTGACTTTTATGCATGTGCTGTAATAAAACTTGACCATCCTGTCCCCTCACCAATTGGCCAACTCACTTTTGTCCTAAATCTCAGTTTAGATCTCCTTCCCTTACTCAGATGGCCCCCCTGTAATTCCCCATGCTGTCTGATGGCAGGCTTAGCACCCAGCATTGCTATCCCACCTGCTTTCTATGCCCCTACTTGGTTGTTGACTCCACAATGAGACATACTAAATCCATCCTGTTGGTTTTTCCTATCCCTGAGTCTAGCAGAAGGCCAGACACAGAGTCAGCACTCCATAAATACTGGTTAAACAAATAATATACAAAATGACTCTAGGTTATTTTTTTTTTTGGAATGTTACTAATTGTTTTGCATTTAATAATAATACCGTTGGGGGGGGCGCCTGGGTGGCTCAGTTGGTTAAGCAACTGCCTTCGGCTCAGGTCATGATCCTGGAGTCCCGGGATTGAGTCCCACATCAGGCTCCCTGCTGAGCAGGGAGTCTGCTTCTCTCTCTGACCCTCTTCCCTCTCGTGCTCTCTCTCTCTCAAATAAATAAATAAAATCTAAAAAAAAAAAATAATAATAATAATAATACCATTGGGGAATTGGGAGTAGGGTGGTGAAGAAGGATTTTTCCCTCTTTGTTAGTCTGCACTATCTCAAAATTTTCTACAAGCAGGTAATATTTTACAATTTAAAAACAGTAATAGCATTTTGTTTCAAACAACCTGATTGGACTGGAGAAGAGAAGAAACCCTGATAGAAATCCACCAGGGGAGACTTCCTTTCCTCTACCCTTGTGAAAGGCTCCCCTTGGAGAGCAACTATCCCACTGTTTTAGGCACTTCTTCCTACTACCAAGCATTTCCTCCTCTTTCCAGTAGATGTCTGGTAGTATATGCTTTTAAAATGACATTTAGGGGTGCCTGGGTGGCTCAGTCTTTAGGTGTCTGCCTTCGGCTCAGGTCATGATCCCAGGGTTCTGGGATCAAGCCCCACATCGGGCTCCCTGTGCAGTGGGAAGCCTGCTTCTCCCTCTCCCACTCCCCCTGCTTGTGTTCCTTCTCTCGCTTTGTCTCTGTCAAATAAATAAAATCTTTTAAAAATTTAAAAAAAAAATAAAATGACATTTAAAAATTCTTCACCCTGAGAAGTATGATAATACATCAAAAGCACTGATTTGTCTTCTCCTTGCATGAGAGGGATACATTTGTGTAAGCTGGAATATAAATTATCAATGATGAAATTGAAATCACCATACAACTCTGAAATAACAGATTAAAAAATAACCCAAATGAGTCATTTAGTGGAATAATAATGAAAATAAGATAACATATTTCCTACTTCACAGCAGTGGCTTTCTTTTACATCTAGTTTGGGGTCCAAAACCCTTCTAAGAAGTAGATGTAAGCTCTCCAGAAAAATATATGTAAAGACACACACTCAATTCTGAATATAATTTCACAGAAATCCCTGAAAACAGCCTGGATGCCAGAATAAGGACTTCTGCTTTCCAATTTACATGGTATTGTTCACATAGATAATCTCACTTGATCCATGTAAACTTCCCATGGTTAGGTCAGGCCAGTTATCACCATTAACAAATGGGGAAACCAGACATTTTAAGTGATTTAAAATGATTTCTCCCCCATCACACAGCCGGTAGCAGAACCCAAACTAGATTACAGATTTATATGATAATTTCATACCTTTTTCCCCTAAAGATATTTAATTCAAACTCATGTAAATAAAACATTTACAGAATACATTTATAGCCATATTTTTGCAGGAATTTCATATGTACATTTCCCTAATGTGAAGACAATGAAGCGGTCAGAGTTCGGCATCATTATCCATTTCCTTCTCGAGGTTGACCGTGTGCACAAAGCCTGTTCTCCAAGCCCCCGCCAGCTTGGCAAGCCAGAGCAGGAGAGAAAACTGCAGGTCTACCACATGGCAGGCCAGCATCCTCTCTACAGGCCAACAGACCATTCTGCTAATGGGCTTTTGTATTTTGTAATTAAATAAAGGAGCCATGTAATGCATGCTTATCTCTTCACTTGATGGAATTCTGGTCTCTTGAGCAACTTACGGTATGTATGCCATAAATAAGTTGCCAATGTATTTTAAATGCTTGTTGATTTTGGGGGGAGGGGAAGAGTTTATTTTCCTTCTGGGAAAATCTATAGGAAATTTAAGGAAAAGGCTTTTAGTGATATTTGTGATTTTTAAATAAAGGAATAGCATGTGCAATGCTTTGGTCTCCCTTGATTTCTGCTTTGACAGTTCCTGATGCGAGGACCGGTATCACTGCATCATTATGACTGATGATCATTTGTGGAATAAACAAAAAACAGTGTCCCAGGATGCACCACTTCCAGAAGATCTTCTCTCTCTGGGGCCAGTTGCCACATTGCAAACATGACAACAAATGAATTGATGATAGCATCTGCTTAATCTGTCCACATGTCACAACTATAACGTCGTTAATTGAGAATTTTTTATTTGCTCTAGTCTAGTTTCTTCATTTCCTAACCTCTAAACTGGGCTTAATTTAATCAACATTGACTGAAAAGCTGTCAGTTTTAATGGTGCTACATTTTTTAAAAATCATTGATGTTTAAGAAACATGCAAACCAACACTGTCTTAATCTTTTTTTTTTTAAATTTTTTTATTGTTATGTTAATCCCCATACATTACATCATTAGTTTTAGATATAGTGTTCCATGATTCATTGTTTGTGCATAACACCCAGTGCTCCATGCAGAACGTGCCCTCCTCAATACCCATCACCAGGCTAACCCATCCTCCCAACCCCCTCCCCTCTAGAACCCTCAGTTTGTTTTTCAGAGTCCATCGTCTCTCATGGTTCTTCTCCCCCTCCGATTTCCCCCCCTTCATTCTTCCCCTCCTGCTACATTCTTCTTCTTCTTTTTTTCTTTCTTAACATATATTGCATTATTTGTTTCAGAGGTACAGATCTGAGATTCAACAGTCTTGCACAATTCACAGCGCTTACCAGAACACATACCCTCCCCAGTGTCCATCACCCAGTCACCCCATCCCTCCCACCCCACCCCCCACTCCAGCAACCCTCAGTTTGTTTCCTGAGATTAAGAATTCCTCATATCAGTGAGGTCATATGATACATGTCTTTCTCTGTTTGACTTATTTCGCTCAGCATAATACCCTCCAGTTCCATCCACGTCGTTGCAAATGGCAAGATCTTATTCCTTTTGATGGCTGCATAATATTCCATTGTATATATATACCACATCTTCTTTAGCCATTCATCTGTTGATGGACATCTTGGCTCTTTCCACAGTTTGGCTATTGTGGACATTGCTGCTATAAACATCGGGGTGCACGTAGCCTTTCGGGTCCCTACTTTTGTATCTTTGGGGTAAATACCCAGTAGTGCAATTGCTGGATCATATGGTAGCTCTATTTTCAACTTTTTGAGGAACCTCCATACTGTTTTCCAGAGTGGCTGCACCAGCTTGCATTCCCACCAACAGTGTAGGAGGGTTCCCCTTTCTCCGCATCCCCGCCAACATCTGTCATTTCCTGACTTGTTAATTTTAGCCATTCTGACTGGTGTGAGGTGGTATCTCATTGAGGTTTTGATTTGGATTTCCCTGATGCTGAGCGATATTGAACACTTTTTCATGTGTCTGTTGGCCATTTGGATGTCTTCTTTGGAAATATGTCTGTTCATGTCTTCTGCCCATTTCTTGATTGGATTCTTTGTTCTTTTGGTGTTGAGTTTGATGAGTTCTTTATAGATTTTGGATACTAGCCCTTTATCTGATATGTCATTTGCAAATATCTTCTCCCATTCTGTCAGTTGTCTTTTGGTTTTGTTGACTGTTTCCTTTGCTTTGCAAAAGCTTTTTATCTTGATGAAGTCCCAATAGTTCATTTTTGCCCTTGCTTCCCTTGCCTTTGGCGATGTTTCTAGGAAGAAGTTGCTGCGGCTGAGGTCGAAGAGGTTGCTGCCTGTGTTCTCCTTTAGGATTTTGATGGACTCCTGTCTCACATTGAGGTCTTTCAACCATTTGGAGTCTATTTTTGTGTGTGGTGTAAGGAAATGGTCCAGTTTCATTCTTCTGCATGTGGCTGTCCAATTTTCCCAACACCATTTGTTGAAGAGACTGTCTTTTTTCCATTGGACATTCTTTCCTGCTTTGTC
>NW_022589770.1:3715980-3721017 GCF_004348235.1 Phoca vitulina
GTGTTGAGTTTGATAAGTTCTTTATAGATTTTGGATACTAGCCCTTTATCTGATATGTCATTTGCAAATATCTTCTCCCATTCTGTCAGTTGTCTTTTGGTTTTGTTGACTGTTTCCTTTGCTTTGCAAAAGCTTTTTATCTTGATGAAGTCCCAATAGTTCATTTTTGCCCTTGCTTCCCTTGCCTTTGGCGATGTTTCTAGGAAGAAGTTGCTGCGGCTGAGGTCGAAGAGGTTGCTGCCTGTGTTCTCCTTTAGGATTTTGATGGACTCCTGTCTCACATTGAGGTCTTTCAACCATTTGGAGTCTATTTTTGTGTGTGGTGTAAGGAAATGGTCCAGTTTCATTCTTCTGCATGTGGCTGTCCAATTTTCCCAACACCATTTGTTGAAGAGACTGTCTTTTTTCCATTGGACATTCTTTCCTGCTTTGTCAAAGATGAGTTGACCATAGAGTTGAGGGTCCATTTCTGGGCTCTCTATTCTGTTCCATTGATCTATGTGTCTGTTTTTGTGCCAGTACCATACTGTCTTGATGATGACAGCTTTGTAGTAGAGCTGGAAGTCTGGAATTGTGATGCCGCCAGCTTTGCTTTTCTTTTTCAACATTCCTCTGGCTATGCGGGGTCTTTTCTGGTTCCATACAAATTTTAGGATGATTTGTTCCATTTCTTTGAAGAAAGTGGATGGTATTTTGATGGGGATTGCATTGAATGTGTAGATTGCTCTAGGTAGGATTGACATCTTCACAATATTTGTTCTTCCAATCCATGAGCATGGAACGTTTTTCCATTTCTTTGTGTCTTCCTCAATTTCTTTCATGAGTATTTTATAGTTTTCTGAGTACAGATCCTTTGCCTCTTTGGTTAGATTTATTCCTAGGTATCTTATGGTTTTGGGTGCAATTGTAAATGGGATCGACTCCTTAATTTCTCTTTCTTCTGACTTGTTGTTGGTGTATAGGAATGCCACTGACTTCTGTGCATTGATTTTATATCCTGCCACTTGACTGAATTCCTGTATGAGTTCTAGCAGTTTTGGGGTGGAGTCTTTGGGATTTTCCACATAAAGTATCATATCATCTGCAAAGAGTGAGAGTTTGACTTCTTCTTTGCCAATTTGGATGCCTTTGATTTCTTTTTGTTGTCTGATTGCTGTGGCTAGGACTTCCAATACTATGTTGAATAGCAGTGGTGATAGTGGACATCCCTGCCGCGTTCCTGACCTTAGGGGGAAAGCTCTCAGTTTTTCCCCATTGAGAATGATATTCGCTGTAGGTTTTTCATAGATGGCTTTTATGATATTGAGGTATGTACCCTCTATGCCTATACTCTGAAGAGTTTTGATCAAGAAAGGATGCTGTACTTTGTCAAATGCTTTTTCTGCATCTATTGAGAGGATCATGTGATTCTTGTTTTTTCTTTTGTTAATGTATTGTATCACGTTGATTGATTTGCGGATGTTGAACCAACCTTGCAGCCCAGGGATAAATCCGACTTGGTCGTGGTGAATAATCCTTTTAATGTACTGTTGGATCCTATTGGCTAGTATTTTGGTGAGAATTTTTGCATCCATGTTCATCAGGGATATTGGTCTGTAATTCTCCTTTTTGATAGGGTCTTTGTCTGGTTTTGGGATCAAGGTAATGCTGGCCTCATAAAATGAGTTTGGAAGTTTTCCTTCCATTTCTATTTTTTGGAACAGTTTCAGAAGGATAGGTATTAATTCTTCTTGAAATGTTTGGTAGAATTCCCCTGGGAAGCCATCTGGCCCTGGGCTTTTGTGTTTTGGGAGATTTTTGATGACTGCTTCTATTTCCTTAGTGGTTATAGGTCTGTTCAGGTGTTCTATTTCTTCCTGGTTCAGTTTTGGTAGTTGATACATCTCTAGGAATGCATCCATTACTTCCAGGTTATCTAATTTGTTGGCATAGAGTTGCTCATAATATGTTCTTATAATTGTTTGTATTTCTTTGGTGTTGGTTGTGATGTCTCCTCTTTCATTCATGATTTTGTTGATTTGGGTCATTTCTCTTTTCTTTTTGATAAGTCTGGCCAGGGGCTTATCAATCTTGTTAATTCTTTCAAAGAACCAGCTCCTAGTTTCGTTGATCTGTTCTACTGTTCTTTTGGTTTCTATTTCATTGATTTCTGCTCTGATCTTTATTATTTCTCTTCTCCTGCTGGGTTTAGGCTTTATTTGCTGTTCTTTCTCCAGCTCCTTTAGGTGTAGGGTTAGGTTGTGTACTTGAGACCTTTCTTGTTTCTTGAGAAAGGCTTGTATTGCTATATACTTTCCTCTTAGGACTGCCTTTGCTGTATCCCAAAGATTTTGAATAGTTGTGTTTTCATTTTCATTGGTTTCCATGAATTTTTTTAATTCTTCTTTAATTTCCTGGTTGACCCATTCATTCTTCAGTAGGATGCTCTTTAGCCTCCATGTATTTGAGTTCTTTCTGACTTTCCTCTTGTGATTGAGTTCTAGTTTCAAAGCATTGTGGTCTGAAAATAGGCAGGGGATGATCCCAATCTTCTGGTACCGGTTGAGACCTGATTTATGACCTAGGATGTGATCTATTCTGGAGAATGTTCCATGGGCACTAGAGAAGAATGTGTATTCCGTTGCTTTGGGATGGAATGTTCTGAATATGTCTGTGAAGTCCATTTGGTCCAGTGTGTCATTTAAAGTCTTTATTTCCTTATTGATCTTTTGCTTAGACGATCTGTCCATTTCAGTGAGGGGGGTGTTAAAGTCCCCCACTATTATTGTATTGTTGTCGATGTGTTTCTTTGCTTTTGTTATTAATTGCCTTATATAATTGGCTGCTCCCATGTTAGGGGCATAGATATTTACAATTGTTAGATCTTCTTGTTGGATAGACCCTTTAAGTAGGATAGAGTGTCCTTCCTCATCTCTTATTACAGTCTTTGGTTTAAAATCTAATTTGTCTGATATAAGGATTGCCACCCCAGCTTTCTTTTGGTGTCCATTAGCATGGTAAATGGTTTTCCACCCCCTCACTTTCAATCTGGGGGTGTCTTTGGGTCTAAAATGAGTCTCTTGCAGACAGCATATCGATGGGTCTTGTTTTTTAATCCAATCTGATAGCCTGTGTCTTTTGATTGGGGCATTTAGCCCATTTACATTCAGGGTAACTATTGAAAGATAGGAGTTCAGTGCCATTGTATTGCCTGTAAAGTGACTGTTACTGTATATTGTTTGTGTTCCTTTCTGGTCTATGTTGCTTTTAGGCTCTCTCTTTGCTTAGAGGACCCCTTTCAATATTTGTTGTAGGGCTGGTTTCGTGTTTGCAAATTCCTTTAGTTTTTGTTTGTCCTGGAAGCTTTTTATCTCTCCTTCAATTTTCAATGACAGCCTAGCTGGATATAGTATTCTTGGCTGCCTATTTTTCTCATTTAGTGCTCTGAATATGTCCTGCCAGTCCTTTCTGGCCTGCCAGGTCTCTGTGGATAAGTCTGTTGCCAATCTAATGTTTCTACCATTGTAGGTTACATATCTCTTCTCCCGAGCTGCTTTCAGGATTTTCTCTTTGTCTCTGAGACTCGTAAGTTTTACTATTAGATGTCGGGGTGTTGACCTATTTTTATTGATTTTGAGAGGGGTTCTCTGTGCTTCCTGGATTTTGATGCCTCTTTCCTTCCCCAAATTAGGGAAGTTCTCTGCTATAATTTGCTCCATTATACCTTCTGCCCCTCTCTCTCTTTCTTCTTCTTCTGGGATCCCAATTATTCTAATGTTGTTTCGTCTTATGGTATCGTTTATCTCTCGAATTCTGCCCTCGTGATCCAGTAGTTGTTTATCTCTCTTTTTCTCAGCTTCTTTATTTTCCATCATTTGGTCTTCTATCTCACTGATTCTTTCTTCTGCCTCATTTATCCTAGCAGTTAGCGCCCCCATATTTGATTGCACCTCATTGATAGCCTTTTTGATTTCTACTTGGTTCGATTTTAGTTCTTTTACTTCTCCAGAAAGGGTTTCTCTAATAACTTCCATGTTTTTTTCAAGCCCAGCTAGTATCTTTAAAGTGATGATTCTGAACTCTAGATCTGACATCGTACTAATGTCCGTATTGAGTAGGTCCCTGGCAGTCGGTACTACCTCTTGTTCTTTTTGTTGAGGTGATTTTTTCCGTCTTGTCATTTTGTGCAGAGGAGAATAGATTAATGAGAGAACAAAATGCTAGCAGGGTAACAACGTCCCCAGAAAATATACTCTAAACAAATCAGAAAAGACCTGAAGCAGTGGGAAAAGAAAGGGAAAGAGAGAAAAAAGAAAAGGAAAGAAAAAAAGAAAAAAGAAAAAGATAAAGATAAAAACAAACAAAAGCAGAACAAAACAAAACAAAACAAAAACAATGTGATCAAATATGATCAGGCTGGATTATAGATCAGTGCCACACACTAGATTTTGGGTGTATTTTGGTCTGTTAAAACAAAGTCCCTCCCAAAATTTTAAAGAAAGAAAAACTTATATATGTACAAAAATAAGGGTTGATATGATGAAGGGATGGAATATGACTGTAAAGATGGAAATTATAAAAAATTTTAAAAAAGGATTTGATAAGTTGTTTGAAAAAAGAAAGAAGAGGATTAAAAAAAAAAAAGAAAGAAAGAAAAAAGGGAGAGAATGTGATCAGGCAGGGGAGTAGAAAAAAACCATACACTAGAGATTTAGAGTATATTTTGATCTGTTAGAAGAAACTATCTCAAGATTTTAAAGAGAGAACAACTTATATATATATGCCAAAAATACGGGTAACTACTATGAAGGGATAGAATATGACTTTAGAAATGAAAAATAAAAATGTTTTTTTTAAAAAAGGGATTGATAAGATGTTGGTTGAAAAAGGGAAAAAGAAAAATTCAAAAAAAAAAGAAAAAAGGAAAAAAGAAAAAAAGACAGTTAAAAAAAATAATTAACTTTGAAAGACTAAAGAATCATGGTAAAAAAGCCATGAATTCTATGTGCAGTATTCCCCTAGCGCTGGAGTTCTGCCGTTCTCATTGATCGGTAAACT